>NC_043700.1:48402093-48494871 GCF_006229205.1 Suricata suricatta | reverse complement strand
CATTGATTTTGTACCCTGCAACTTTACTGAATTCATTGATCAGTTCTAGAAGACTTCTGGTGGAGTCGATTGGGTTTTCCATGTAGAGTATCATGTCATCTGCAAAAAGTGAATGTTTGACTTCTTCCTTGCCAATTCTGATGCTTTTTATTTCCTTTTGTTGTCTAACATTCCTAATAAGACTATTCATCACAATTCACCATTTAAGTCACTTTTTTTCTTTAACAGTCTGGATGTATGTTTTTCTTCTATATGTATCACACCATGTATTCATAAGGAGTAAGCTCCAGCAGCTCAAGTTCTTTTCCACTGGTACACACACCATGCCTCTCTGGGCAAAGGAGGCAGGTGCTTTAGTTGAACCCAGGTACCTTTCCCTTTCCTTCTTTTTCTCATTTTTTTTCCCATGTATTTCAGGAAGCTATCTTGGCTCTTAAAGTGTTTAATAGGCTGTCTCTCGCTCTGGCACACTTGCTATCTCTCTCTATTACATTCTTGGCAATAACCTTGTCCTTAACTTGTTTACAACAATGTCATAGTAACACTTGTGGGCCGTGCCTTGGTATCCACAATATCACCTTTATTGTAGATTCACATGTATGTGGCCCAAGGAACAACTCTACATTTTTAAAAAGCCTAGAGAACATACAGCAAATAACTGTCTGCTTTTCCTTTATGGTCATCATTTGGGCAAATTACTAGAATATGGTAATTCCAAACAAAAGGCTTAAATCGCTCTTTTTATCCCAACCTCCAACTCTCCTTGAAACTTCTGTCATAACTGCCCCCCAAAATCCCATAGCTAGAGGAAGAAGAAGTCACATAGTCATTTCGGTTGGTGCTATGACAAAGTCATGGTCTCCAGCCTCAGGCACGCCATCAGTCCTACCCAGAGGTCCTTCTATATGTCTCCAGTGAGCTCCCCCTCTACTCCCCACATTATCTATTTCAAATCTTCTTTACCCTCCTCAAGCATCTCCCTCCTCATTTCACTGTCCACTCGTACCTCACAGAAAAATCTAGAAACCATCAAGATGACACTGTCTTAATCTTGTCCACTATCAACAAAATTATATGTATCAAGATCATCCTTACTAACAGATTCAAAGGATAAAGGACTGTCTTATCTATACTTATTTCAATGGCATTTATAAAAAATGCTTATTTAAACATTTAAGAGAGAGAGACCATGAGCAGGATAAAGGAATTGAGAGAAGGGGACAGAGGATCTGAAGTGGGCCCTGTCCTGACAACAGAGAGCCTGATGCAGAGCTCTAACTCAGGAACCATGAGATCATGACCTGAGAAGTTGGACACCTGACCACTGATCCACCTAGGCATCGCTTCGTGGCATCTTTTAAGTGACTAACTTTTTTAAGATTTTCCAAAATGTTTGACTTGATTTTAATGAAAACAATATCTTATTTTTTTGCACTTCCATTTCATTGGTTTGCCTAATACTGTATATATAATTAAATTGTGTAAACTTAGTAACAAGTCCAACTGACATAAAAAACATTTGGGAACAAACACAACAGACTCTTGGTAAAGCATACAAATCACAGAAATGTGCAGATATACAAAGATACAGCCTACTAGCTGAAAACATTCCATCTAGCAACACATTAGCTACAATAGTTAGAGAATAGTTAGAGAATAAGGCTTATCAAGTAGTACAATGAGTCTATTAGGTGAAAATCAGTCAAGAAAGCTTCTACTGTCCTATTTTGTCCTTTAATTATATAATTTTTTTTACATAACCATCTCTTCTACTATAATCTCTGAAGAAAGGTTCTGTGTGCCTTCTCAGTATCTTAAGCATATCTAGCACAGTTCCAAGGAAATTACAGATTTTCAGTAAATGTTTTGAAATGAATTAAAATGAATTTAATTGAGGTAATACTGGCTAAAATATATAACACCCAAAAAGTTGTAGATGCATTTTTTGAATGACTGAGTCATACAGGAAGAGGTAAGTCCTTAATGCATGGTGTCACTTCCCCCTTTGTACACATTTCATAATGCTAACAAACCATATACCGATTGGCAGGTTACAGGTCTTAGAGAGCAAAGCATCTCTTCCAATTAGCAGAGAAAGCCTTCTTGCTGACATACTGTAACATCCACCTCCTTCGTATCTAGTAAAATTACAAATTCATTGTTTCCAACCTCAGCAGAACTCTCAATGTTCCTAAATACTATGTTCACTTATGCCTAATCAGTGCCTGTGCTGGATATTCTGCTTCCTCTTTCAGAACCACTATCTACTATTCTCTGCCCTATTTGTGTCCTGTACAGACCATGTCTTAAGGGATCCCTTGATTTCAGGCTTCTGATTGGGTTTAGTCAATGAGAGTCACTGGCAGAAGAATGGACAATAGAGAGCCTGTCTAGAAGGTATTCCTCTGGCTCTATCTCCCTTTCAGGCCAGAATTTGGCAGTGGTTGTATTCCCCTACTGAAGGGCACAATTGCTGTGGGGTGATCCTCTCTCCTGAACCCACAGTTCCATTCTCATAATGTTTCCTCCTCTTGCCCCACTTGGGATTTACTAGCAGTAAAGTTGTTGCTAGCTCCTGGGTGCTCTACCATCTCCCATTGGTTTCTTTTAGCCCTGCCCACCTTTGTAACCAGTGCCTTCATTCCACTTTCTCCAATTATCCCTCTTGGGTACTTCTACCAGAACTCTGACCAAGACAGCCCAGGCTCTACTGCTCTCAGTATTCTACTCCAGGCCCAATTCTAAAAAGTCTTCACTCAACTCCACTTCTTCTCCTACCCTAACAGTGTTTTCCACTGACAATCTGGTACTCCCCAAGGATCAAGCACACACCTCTATTAGAGCACTCAACACTTTTGTGACACATTTCTTTGAATTTTTTTCTCTCCAAAAGGACAAAGTTGTGTATTAATCACCTCAGTACCCGAGTGCTTATCAGAGAACCAAATACATGTAGAAATACCTTGCCATGATTGCTTTTTCATGCTAGAGTACCTCCACACTTCAACCATTTAGTCCACTGCAAACCACTCCCAAGTGTAGGACTTAATCACTGTTCTCTGACTGTTGCAACAGAAAACACCTTAACCAAATAAACTTCAATTACCTCCTCTAGATAATAAAGGTGGCCCAATGAAGACTTAAACAACAGGCTCCTACAGTATCCTGTCATCATCTTGTTCATCAACAACCATTTTCCTTCAACAGAGCCCCATTCATATTTTATTATGAAGACATGCATTTTATGAACAAATCACATAGCAATATTAAAACATTATCAGAAATAATAACCAGGACAATGCATTTCCATGGAGTTAATAGTTGTAATTCACTATCATGCTCTCAGACTGTTTGTATAGATATAAACAATGCAATATAAGGAAGCAGAACAAGAACCAACCCAGATGTACAAGAGCTAAAAGCCACACTCCAGGTCCTTCACATTTACAGGGGAATCCAGAGGCTTCAGAATTAGGGGGAGTTCTCTTTACGGATCTCTAGAACCCACCTTTATGAATACTGACATCCTCCTGCAGAGGGCCAAATCAGCTTGGGCTAAGCCAGAAAAGCCAAGGATTGTTGCCTTCCAATACTCTACACACCACTGACTTCTCCCCAAAATGGTCCTACATCCCTGCTGTTATAGCACAAGCCTAGAGACCAACTCTGCCCCTGGAGGGAGGGAGGAGATTGGATAAAAGTTCTACAAAAAGTTCTACAAAAAGTAACAGAGAAGCTGGTTTCAAAGAATGAGTAGAAGTTTACCAGTCAGTGAAAACAAGAGAGGTCAGTCTAAGCAAAAAAAAACAAAGTACTAAAAGCACAAAGGTAGGGAATAACATGGAATTTGGGAAAAGGGGGGAAAAATCAAGCACAGTATATGGGGAAGACCTGTGGGAGATGAGGATATCAAGGCGCCTAAAGTTAGACTGTAAAGAAACTGAGTACCCTGCTGAAGAATATGGACTGTATTATAGGTATAAAATGGAGATCCACTGGAGGTCTCTGAAAAGAGAACTGATAATTAGGCCTATAGTATTTCCTCAGTAAAGTTATAAACATCTTGAGCTAAAGACAGGTGTTCTATGATTATGTATGCCACCCAAGGGCCTTTACATATAGTTGGAACCGTGACTTACATATCTTTGTTTCCCCTTAGCATTTCCCATAGTTCACTGCATGTAGCTAATACTCAGTTGATGTTTGCTGAATAAATGATTAACAGTCATTATTATAAAGTCTTTCCTATAATCAAGAACATATATCTGTGACTAAGTGTACCTACCAAGGCTATATAGGCAATGAAGTGAAGACATTACTCCAAAGCAGGAGTGAGGAATAAGAAAAGTTAATGCTAATATTCAAGATCTGCCAACCAATAGTAGCCCAGGGGGATAGAGTTAAAAGCCAGTGAAAATAAAATAACCAGAAACTCACTAAAATCCTGTAAACACTTTTGATTTGGTGCCGGTGTCTTTCCTGACTGATGAAAATTAAGTATCTCCTCAGAGTGATGAAGTGCTTCGTATGTTTTTGTTTCTGTTCAACCTTTGGTATCTTCTGATCAAGATGGAATGTTACATTTGTGTGAATTCAAGCAAGAAAGCAGGGACCCAGGATTTTTCTTTATTGTGGCAATCAGAGATTCATTCAGGACTGAAAATGACAGCAAATTTGGGTTTTCTCTGACAATACTTCTAACTGGTTCTTCAGAGCAAAGAGAGTCCAAGTTATCAAAAATTAAAATATTTTAATACCAGTAATTAACATTCAAGCTATCGACAAAGAACCTGGGTAAATGGGCAAGCACATGTACTGACTGTACTCCCATCACACCATCAAATTATTGATTCTCTCTATATAAGACGCTTCATTGGATTAGCAAAAGATATTGTCCCAACAACTAAGATTCATTCTAACACCCAGAATATAGAAACTTACATTTACAGAAACCTAGTCTCTTTCTCCATTCCCAAAGAGAAGAGCCAAGAGTTCACAATTACTCAGGACAGAATAACCCACGGTCCCCTTTCTATGCACATTGTGGCAGGCCAGCATGCTGGGTGAGAGCACTGTGCATAGCCCAAGGGAAAGCTGTGGACTTTCTAGACTATCTTTGGTGCTCCTTCTAAGGATTCTCTCCTCTCTTTCTTTGCAATCCTCTTTAAACGCCCAATGCTCTCTCTGGTCCCAGAGAGCCCTCTTCTCTAACCTCTCTCTAGACTAACCTATGCTCTCAAGACTAACCCTCTGTCATTGCTCTTCCCTTGAAGACCAACTTGGGAAATCAATCCCCAACAAAGTAGAGATGCCTAATTAGAAGCCTCATAAAGTCCTACAGAACAATCCCAGCTCTAAAAGAGAACCCCTGAAATGTACAAGACAAAGAAATTCCAAGATAGAAGTTCAAGCATTATTCAGCCAGAGTTATTTGGGGCAGCTGTGAATATCAGCATCCTCGTATTACTTCATGAGATAAACCAACTATTTTGCTAATAGAAAATACAGCTCAAATAGAACTTAATCTTGTTTCTAAACTCTAAGATGCCTACTTTCACCTTAGCAGACCTTGCTCAGGCTCCTTCAGAATCCTAAGCTTATAACAATGGCATGTTATCACACTATATCAAAATTATGTATATGTCTAGTCTTTTGCCCCCAACAACCGGTAGATACATTTTTGGTCTCTGTACCCTAGAGCCTAACATAGTGCTCAACATACAATAAGTATGTTTACTAATAACTGATTGTCAGATGAATATATTCTTACTCAACCTGTGAAATCATGGAATTGATTGTATTGGTGCATTAACATGATGATTGAAATGGGGTTTTCATGTCAATAGTTGCAATGTGTGTGGTTCGTTCCTTCTTTGACATGCAGCTTTAAGCCATGTGTCAGGACAGTGGAGAGCAAAGGTACTATTTCAGCAGCACTGAATCACAACAGTGGCTCCAGCTATGAACTGACACTTCCTTCCCCTCTACATCACCATGGGTTATAGGCTAAAGACGTGTGCAGGACCTAGGAAATTGCAGCTCTTCTGGCCCTACTGTCCCTGCCCCATGCTGATGTGTTTTTGTTTTGTTTTGTTTTTTCAAAACCAAAGTCTCCATAGTTTGAAAAACTAACACAGTTTTTATCTTTGTATATTTTCTATTTATTAACTCATTCCTTAAGGAGGTACTGGGTGTAGGCTATATTCTGTTCTAAGTGTTCTAAATGCTCGGGAATCAGGGATGACGAAGACAAAATTCCTGTTCCCGTGGGACCAGTCCAGATACCTCAAATGCATCACATAGATCTATGAGGCTTCCCATAACCATGAAATTGAAACTCTTGTCTTCCCAAGAACTGAATAATCGAATACAGGTTACAGTATCAATTCTTTAGAAAACTCAGTAATGTTTCTGACTACTCCCTCTATCAAATCAAATTGGATTAGTCACTGCATGCATTTCCTAGGACTGTGATAACAAATTACCACAAATTTGGTGGCCTCAACCAGAAATTTATTCTCTTGTACTCCTGGAAGCCAGAAGTCCAAAATCAGGGTATATCAGTAGGGCCATGCTCCCCACTGAAGGCTTTAAGGAAATATTCTTCCTTTCCTGCATACTAGCTTCTGGTAGCCTGGTAATTCTTGCTATCCCTCTATGTATAGCTGCATCACTCCAATCTCTGCCTCTATCTTCACATGTTCTCTTTTCTCTGTGTGTCTTCAAATGGTCTGTCTTCTCTGTGTTATGTCTTCACATGATCTGTCTTCCTTGTGTGTTTTCCACATGGCCTTCTTTCCCGTGTGTCTTTGCATGGTTTTCTCTGTATCTCTGATCTCCCTCCCCTCCCACAAAATCTAACCCCCATATGATTGCAAAGTCTCTTTTCTAATGTTCTATGGATATGTTTTTCCTCATAAATACTTAATCCATCTCTATTTTGCTGGAAAGTGAGACAGAAACATAACTTCACTTTCTTAATATAGTTAGCCAATTGCCATATCACCATTTATGAAATTATCCATGCTTTCAACCCTAATGTTACAATGTCATCTTTATCTTAAAATAAATTCCTATGTAAACCTGGGTCACTTTTCCATCAACCCATTGGTTTACTCCATTACTAAAACCACACCCTTTACTAACTTTATAGTATGTTTTAATATCTCCTATATATGTCTTCATCTTCATTGGGTGTTCCCATGCATTTATTATCTCATTTGAACTTTTTAATTGTTTTAGTAAATCCTTCAAAAATTTTTCATTGGGATTTTTACTGGATTTATATTTCATTTGCATATGAGATTTTGAAAGAATTGACACCTTTACCATATTGATTCTTTCATTAATTTAAGGTTTCCCTTATGTCCCTTAGTGGAGTTTCATAGTTCCTTCTCATATGTCCTTTCTTTAATTTCTTTAACTCATTCCCTGGCCCATTACTTCATTCAACCATCCACTTGCCATCATTCTCAAGCAATAAGGACTTTCTTTTTCCATGGAGCCTCCTAGAAAAAATCCCAACCATGGATCAATCCAAGTTCTCAGCTTCAACATGCATTTACTTGAAATGAGATACCAGGATGGGATCTGCAGTCACTTTTCCTTGAGCAGGGTATTGGGCTCTGCAACATGATTGGATAGTGCCACTGGCTGGATTCCATCTCTGAGCAGAGCTACAAAAGGGCTTTCTGACTTGAAGGGGACTCAAACTGTTCTCTGCAATCAGGTGGGGTTGCAGACTGTGCCCCAAAGTTGGCTGGGCTATAGGCTGGGGATGGTCAGGTAGGTTGCTGGCCATGCTCTGCTGTTGGGCAAGGTCACTGGCTGAGCTCTTTGACCGGAGGGGCCCTCAGTTATATTCTGAAGTTGGGTGGGTCTAGAGACTGGGCTTCACAATCCAAGAGAACTGTCCAGGCTCCTTTATCTAGTGGGGTTGCAGGCTACGATCCAAGACTGTGCAGGGTCTCTGGCTGGACTCCCTGCCTAGGTGAGGCTATAGGCTACGCTGAGCAGTTGAGTAGGGCTGTAGGCTCCGTTTTGCTGTAGGATGGTGTTGTAGGCTGCACTCTGGTTAATTTTGTTTCCCCGCTTGACACATAGAGGTGCTCCCAAATGTTGAATGAGTGAATGAATCCTCCAAGCAGCACACAATTCCTTGCACTTGAGCTGGTATCTACCCAATCATAAAGTTCAACAAGTGGCACTACCCTGCCAGGGAACAAAGTCTGTGACCTTGCTCAGCCAGGGGTGACTGCAGAGCATAATTAGTTATCCAGTTATCTCACCTGACAACAGCCAGCAGCTCTGCCAGATCAGAAAGCCCACCCAGTGGCCCTGCCTGAGTGTGAAGAAAGCCGACAAGCCTACCCAACCACAGAGCCCAGCCAGTATCACCCCTCCAACCTGAGAACATAGGCAGAGACCAAAACAGCAGGCTCCACCTGCTATGGACATTACCAAATGACCTGTTCAGTACCCCAAGCTGAGCTAACTGATGAAGGCTTTTCCCTGCTGAAGCAAACCTGTAAATTCTGAAAGTGGAGACTACTTATTCAAACATGTAGATACCAATTGAAGGGATTAAGGATCACAAGGAAACAGATAAATATGATACTACCAGAGGAAACTAATAAAGCTCCAATGACTGACCCAAAAGAAATGGAGATCTGTGAACTGTCTACCAAAGAATTCAGAATAATCCTTTTAAGAGAGAGAGAGAAATCAAGAAACACTTTTCTTATAGAATACTTTCACTTTTTAAAATTTTTTAATGTTTATTTTTGAGAGAGAGAATGAGAGAGAGTGCACACGAGGAAGGGACAGAGAGAGAGGGAGACACAGAATCAGAAGCAGGCTCCAGGCTCTGAGCTATCAACACAGAGCCTGATGTGAGGCTTGAACCCACAAAAAGTGTGAGATCATGACCTGAGCTGAAGTTGGACCCTTAACTGACTGAGCCACCCAGGAACTCCAACAGACTCTTGACTATAGAGAACAAACTGATGTTTGCCAGAGGGGACGTGGGTAGGGAGGGGAATGGTGAAATAGGTGGAGGGAATTAAGAGTACACTCATCATGATAAGCACTGGGAGAATATACAGAATTGCTGAGTCACTATTATTGCACACCTGAAACTAATATAACACTGCCTGTTAACAATACAGGAATTAGAATTAAAAACTTAAATAAATAAACAGAATAATCCTCTTAAATAAGTTTGGTGAACTACAAGAAAACACAGACAACTAAATGAAGTTATGAAAATAACACAAGAACAAAATGAGAAGTCCAACAAAGAAATATAAACTATTAAAAAAGGGAAAAAAAGAAATTCTAGAGCTAAAGAATACAAAGACTGAACTAAAGAATTCAATGGAAAGCTTCAATATTAGACTCAACCAGGTAGAATAATAATTAGTAAACTGGAAGACAGGTCATTTGAAATGATCCAGTAGAGATGCAAAAACAAAAAGGAATGAAAAAGAATGAAGAAAGTCAATAGGACTTGGAGATATCACCAAAAGATATACACACACACACACACACACACATATATATATATAATATACACATTATAACAACCTGTTATGCCCAGATTTTAATATCGCCCCCAAAAACCAGAGACCGCCAGGGAGGCCGAAGCACGCATGCAAAGGCAAAGGGCTTTATTACGGGTTTAGGCTCACCGGGGCCTAACCTCGGGCTCACAGACTTTACAGGCGTGGTGGATCCATGCTGAGAGCGAGCAAGCCCTGAACAAAGGTGGGTTAGGACTTTTATGAGTTTGGGAAGGGGGAGTTATAGGAAATTGTGACATAGGTACAGTGATCCAATTATTATTATACAATATTATTGACAGCAGGTTTATCCAATTACAACATTTAGAGTGTTAACCAATCACAGAGTAGGCCCAGGACCCAGGACCCTCACATAGGGTGTAACTAGCCTTAACCAATAAGCCTGCCCTTAGGAATGTTAAGGGTATTACAAGGGTGGTCTCTCTTGCCTCGGGCAATGTGTAACCGCCTAATAGTTCTGGAGAGACTGACCTTTAGACCTAGTTTAGAGGGGAAACTTAAAGCCTGTCACGGCGTCTGCTAGGTTCAGACTCTTGTTCTTACAAACCCAGAAGGCAAAAAGGGAAAGGACAAAACAGCTATTTAAAACAATAATGGCTGGAAACATCCCAAACTTGGGAGGCAAAATGGAGATCCAGGTTCATGCAGCCCAAACGACTCCAAATTTATTGAACAAAAAGGGCTACAATTAGACACATAATTAAATTGTCAAAAAACAAAGAGAGGAAAAAAAGTCAAAAATAGAGAATTTTGAAAGCAGCAAGAAAAAGTGATTTGTCATAGTCAAGGGAGCCCCGATTAGACTATAAGCAGATTTCTCAATACAAACTTTGCAGGCCAGAAGAGAGTAGAATTATACATTCAAAATATTGAAAGAAAAAAAACTATCAATGAAAAATACTATCCCTCAAAGCAGTCCTTCAGAAATGAAAGAGAGATACTTGCCCAAACCAACAAAAGCTAAGGGAGTTTATCACTACTAGATCTGCCTTTCAGGACACGTTAAACAGCATTCTTTGTATGGGAATAAAATATGCTAATTAATATCTTGAAAACATAGGAATGTGTATAATTTACTGGTAAAGGTAAATACATAGTCAAAGTCAGATTCCCTAATGTTATAATGCTGGTATGTAATTCACTTACAGCTCTAGGTAAAATTAAAAGCCAAGCATGTTAAAAATAACCACAACTACAGTAATTTGTCATTGGATACACAATATAAAAGAGATGTAAATGATAACAACAATAACCTAAAATGTGGGATGCAGGGGGTGGAGAAGAAATAAAAGTATAACATTTCTGTAGACCATTAGAGTTAACTTGTTATAAAATTAAAATAGGTTGCTATATTTTATGTAAGCCTCATGGTGACCACAAAGGAAAAACCTATAGTAGATACACGAAAGAATATGATAAAGGTGTCAAAGCACAGAGCCACAAAAAGTCATCAAAACACAAAGGAACATAGTAAGAGAGGAAGCAAGGAACAAAGGACCTACAAAACAGTCAGAAAACAGTTCGTAAAATGGCAATGATAATTCCTTTACCCATTACTTTAAACTTACTTCAAATGCAAATAGAGCACATTCTCCAATCAAAAGACACAAAATGGCTGAATGGATTAAAAAACACACACCCAATGATATGCTGCCTACAAGAGACTCACTTTAAGGACACAGACTGAGAGCAAAGGATGGATTAAGATATTTCAAACAAATGGTAGCCAAAGAAAAGCAGTGATAGTTATACTATACAGACAAAATAGACTTTAAACTTAAAATGATCAAAAGAGACAAAGAAGTTCATTATATAATATAAAGGGGTCAACCCATCAAGAAAATATATCAATTATAAATATTTACACACACAACATTAGAGCACCTAATTATAAAAAGCAAATACTAACAGAAGTAAAAGGATAAATAAACAGCAATACAACAAGAGTTGGGGGCTTTAATACCCCACTCTCAACAATGGATAAATCATCCAGACAGACAATCAATAAGGAAACTGCAGAATTGAACAAAACTATAGACCAAATGTATCTAACAGATACTTATAGAATATTCCACCCAATAATAGCAGAATACATATTCTTCTCAAATGTACAAGGAACATTTTCTAGGATAGATCATATGTTAGGTCCCAAAACAAGTCTCAACATATTCAAGAAGACAAAAAAAAATTACATTAAGTATCTTTTCTGACCACAATGGTATGAAACTAAAAATCAGTATAAGAGGAAAGCTGGAAAACTCACAAACACATGGCACTAAACACACTCAAAAGAATGAAACTGGACCCTATCTTATACTACTCACAAAAATTAACTTGAAATGAACTAAAGACTAAATGTAAGACCTGAAACCATAAAAATCCTAGAGGAAAACACAGAGAAAAAGCTCTTTGACATTGGTCTTGGCAATGACTTTCTGGATATGACACCAAAAGCAGAAGCAACAGAAGGAAAAATAAATGGGGCTACATCAAACTAAAAAGCTTTTACACAGCAAAGGAGACCATCTACAAAATGAAAAGCCTACCTATGGACTGGGAGAAAATATATGCAAACTACATATCTGATAAGGGATTAACATGCAAAATATATAAATAACTCATACAATAGCATGCATGCATGAATGAATGAATGAATGAATGAGTGAATGAATGAATAACTAGATAAAAAATAGCCAATGACACCTTTCCAAAGAAGATATACAAATGGCCAACAGGTATATGAAAAGGTGCTCAACATCACTATCATCAGGGAAATGAAAATGAAAACCACGATGAGATATTACCTTGCACCTGTTGGGATGGCTATCATCAAAAGGACAAACTATAATAAGTGTTAATGAGGATGTGAAGAAAATGAAACCCTAACACACTGTGGGTGGGAATGTAAATTGGTATAGTGACTATGGAAAACAATATGAAGGCTCCCCAAAAAATAAATAAAAATAGGACTACTACAAGATGAAGCAATTCCACTTCTGGGTATATATCTGAATGAAAGGAAATTACTATCTCAAAGAAATATCTGTACCTCCATGTTTATTGTAGTATTATTTACAATAGCCAAGATATCGCAACAACTTACGTGTCCATCTATGGATGGTAAATGTTATATATCTATCTCACAGCAGAATATTATTCACCCATTAAAAAAAAAAGTAAATTCTGCTACTTAAAACAATATAAATGGACCTTAATGGCATTATGCCAAGTAAAATAAGTCAGAGAGACAAAGTATGTATGATCTCACATCCATGGAGCTTCTAAAAAAAAAAAAAAGCCTCATAGCAACGAAGTGCAAACTATTTGTTGCAAGGTGAAAGAAATGGTTGAGAGGGCAAAGGTGATCAGAGGATACAAATTTCCAGTTTTAAAATGAGTAAGTTCTGGGGATGTAACGTACAGTATGATGACTATAGTTTACAATACTGTGTTGTATATTTGAAAGTTGCTAAGACAACTCAAAAGTTCTCACCACACACACACACAAAATGGTAACTAAGTGAAGTGATGAATGTGTTAACTAGCCTTATATGTGTCAACTAACATGTATCAAATCATCAATTTGTATACCTTAAACTCATACAATATTATGTGTCAATTATATCTTAACAAAGCTGTTAAAAAAAAGAACTGTCCTCACGAATGCCATACACTCTGTGTTATTAGTCAACTCAAGGCTGCTCTAACAAATATACTGCATACTGGGTGGCTTAAACAACAAACATTCATTTCTCCCAGTTCTGGAGGCTAGGAAGTCCAAAATCAAGGTGCTGGTTGATCTGGTGTCTGGTGAGTGTATCCCAGTTTCTGATAGCTATCTTTTTGTTGTATCCTCACATGGTGCAGAGTAGAGAAAAAGGAAGCAAGCTCTCTCCTGTCTCTTATTACAAGGGTACTAATCCCATTCATAAGGGTTAACTACTCTCATGACCTAATTACCTCCCAAAGGCCCTACCTTCTAATACCATCACATGGGGGATTTGGCTTCCACATATGAATTTCGTGGGGAGTGGTGAGGGTACAAACACTCAGTCCAACCCACCCTAGGCTCTGCCCTCTTTGCCATCTGTCAATCTCTATCTCCACCTCCTGTCTTCCAGCACATTCATCTAGCACATATTTAGTGAGTACCTACTAGGTGAACACACAGTTCTCCAGTCAGGATACAACAGTGAGCAAGACCAACAAGGTTCCTAACCTCTTGTGCTGTTCCTACATTCTAAGTGATGGGGGTAGAGAGAGACAGTAAACAAGTAACAAATAGATGAGACTACTACAGAGAGTGACCTTGTTGTGAATAAAATTAAAAAAAAAAAAAAAAGAGTGATGTGAAGGAGTGACTTGGAGAGGTAAGGGGCTGCTTTAGAGACTCGTGAGCTGAAACCTGAGGGATTCCAAGGTGCCAGCCATAAAAGTTTAAGGTCAGAGCCTCCAGACAGAGGGAATGCCACCAGTGAAAAGCAGTAATGAACTTGGCAAGTTTGAAGAACAGAAAAACTTTCCCAATCCTCCAAAGTTAGGATAGCCCCAACTACATGGTAGTTCCCATAGCACTTGGGTTTCTCCATCATGGAATTTATAGCACTATATTAGAATTGCATTTCATTGGTATTTAATTATTTAATAATTTAAATGTAATATTATTTGTATAATTTGATTAATTACATTTAATTAATTTAATGCAATTGGAATTGCATTTAATTGAATGTCTTCCCCAACACACTGTAAGTTTTGCAAGAGAGGGAGCTTAATAGCACATGATAGACACTCAATAAGTATCTTTTCAGAAACTTTCCAAGTAGTTATAACTGAAAATAAACGTTTTGCTTCCTTTCCAATATTAGTATTTATTTCTTTATATTGTTTATGGCATTAGCTAAAATTTCTAAAACAAAGTTGAATAACTATGAAGATACCAGGCATTTTATCTGGTCATGACTTTAGTAAGAATGTTTTTGTTTTCATCAACGAAATGACATTGTTAATGACTTTTCATAGATACTCTATTGTGTGAAGAAAGTCACTTCCTATAAGCTTTTCTTTTTTTTAATGTTTATTTTTTGAGAGAGAGACAGAGAGACAGAGAGAGAGAGAGAGAGAAAATGGGGGAGGGGCAGATAGAGAAGAAGACACAGAATCCGAAGCAGCTCCAGGCTCTGAGCTGTCAGCACAGAGCCTGATGTGGGGCTCAAAGTCATGAACCATGAGATCATGACCTAAGCTGAAGTCAGACACTTAACTGACTGAGCCACCCAGGTGCCCCAAAAGTCATTTTCTATATCTCATTTACAAAGAGCTTCTGTTTCTTTATTTTTAAGAAAAAGCAGATGTTAGATTAAATCAAATGGTCTTGAGTAACTATCAGGATGATCATACAGTATTTTCCCTCTAACAAATGAATGCAATTCATTACAATACTAGCCTTCCTAATATTGAACTATCCTTGTGTTTCTGGAGTAAACTCTACTTGACAGTGGCAAATTATTCTTTTATAATAAGTAGGCAGTCTAGTCTAGGAATGTTGATAAAACCTGGGACTTAGGTGTCAAAACTGACTAATGAATGAGAGAACAAACAAAATGCAAATAAAGAAGAAAAAATCTATTAGGATTAATAAATAAACCTAAGGACCGAGTCTTCAAAAAGAATAATAATGTAGACAAATTGTTGGCAAATGTGACCAAAAGAACCACCACAAAAACACAACATGAGGGATAATAGGCTATCTGCTCAGATGAAGTGAGTCCCGCCAGTCTTCGCTAACGCCTCCGTTTTCCCCACTAATCACAGAACATGTAGTCACTGAGGGTTGTGTGAGGCTTAAAGGAGATGGTGTGCTCAGAGGACATGGTACACAGAGCACAGTGCTGGCCCCCCTGAGAAACTAAAAGAAGTTCTCTTTTTTGTTTTTGTTTGTTTGTTTGTTTTATAGTTTATTACCAAGTTGGAGAAGTTTTCTTTTTGAAACACCTAACATCTTAGATTTGGGCTTTTATCCTGACTGTCCTTAACAGGCTATTCCAATCTAATAACATGAACAAGAACATGTTCCTTCTTTCCCTGTGTCCTGGAAGATTTTCATAACCTATGCACTCTATACATTACCTTTAAAACTACATAATCCCAATGGCATTTTAGATCCTAATTTCTTAACAGCTTTCTCTATGCCTTTCATTATTCTCTACCTACTTATGTTCTTCTACCTATTTTAAAGGCGATTTTGGTCATTTCTATTTTCTTAGAAAATCATCCATTTAACCTAATATTTTCAAATTACATAGTTTGACATAGCATTCTTCTTGTTATGCTCTCTGCATCTGAGGGTTGTGCATCCGGGGTTCGCCTCTACATCAAGGATCCTAACTTTCCACAACAAGGTACACCATCTCCTCCACACTGCACCTTCTAGAACTCCACCCATCACTATCTGTGCTAGCCCCCGCAACTATCTGCCAGGCCTCATGTAGTTTTGGCGCTGTCTTCACTTATGCTTTTCCCTGCCTGGAACCTGGAATAGCTCCTTCTGGTTTCTACACCTGATACACTTATAGTCATCATTTAAGATCCAATTCAAATGTCAAGTTCATCGAAGCACAGAATCGGTCATTCCTACCTCTGTAACTGGATAGCCCTTTTCTCATAATACTTCTCATGGGACTTCTCATATTGTGCCATAATTGTTTCTATTTCTCTGCACCCGCATTTTTAGTTTCCTTATGATAGGCTCTACCTAATTAAATTTCTCTTCCTTTTTAACATCCTTGTTCTATCTAATCCTAGTACTTAGCAAAATACCTGGCATATAATAGTAGCTCAAAAATATGTTCTCAATCTTCCCTGGGGCACCTGGGTGACTCAGTTGGTTGAGGCTCCGACTCTTGTTTTGGGCTCAGGTCATGATCCCAGGGTTGTGGGATAGAGTCCCCTGTTGAGCCCCATGTTGATTATGGAGCCTGCTTAGGAATCTCTCTCTCCCCGCTTTGCCCCTCTCCCCAACTCAGGTGTGCTCACTCGCTCTCGCTCACTCGCTCGCTCACTCTCTCTCTCTAAATTAAAAAAAGTGAAAATTTAAAAATATATACGTTCTCATAGCTCCCAGCACTTGTGCTTTACAATGTGTGGTGGCATATTACACACACACGCACACACACCCTTATGTAATACATATTTGGTCTTTCCCCGCACTGTGCTGAGGACAGAGATCTGAATTTTTGCTCTCCACTGTATCCAGTTCTCAGCATAGCACCTAGCACATGGAAAATATTCAAAACCTGTCTGTTAAATAAGTACTGTTTAAAGTAAACTAGGTATGGCTGAATCTACATGAGACAACTATTTGAGAGAGAAATAGTATTAATCTAAGACAACTTGAGGATTTGACATATTTAATAGAGATTTGAGAGACCTTTATTCTGGAGCCACCTAAATGCAATAGCTAGGTGAGGACCCATTAGGAAGGTGAAGGACCCTCTGCTGCTTTTGTGGCATTATTACTTTTGAAACAATAGTAGCCATGATGTGGAACAAAAGCTCCTGCCTCATTCACTCCTTCAGCAAACATTTACTGAGTGCCTACCTTGTGTCAGGTACCTCTGGAGATACTGACCATTCCCACATTAAGACACTTTCATCCCAGTCATATTGCCGTCCCCTTGGAAATGAGGCATGATATGTTAATGCTATGCAAAAAACCAAAAATTACCAAGAAGCCTGTCTGATGGTCCCTCCCTATGATGTTTCTTCTTGCTGCAGGAGAAGAGATGGATAGTTAACCTGGGAATCTATTTTATTTACTTTGAGAGCTTCGCATCCCATTGCTTTGGCTTTTACAAAGTATTTTAAAAGAGACAAGATTAGGTGGCCCTGAGAGAAAAAAACCACGCAGTGGTGTAGCATTGCAAGGAGGGAAGGAGACAGAGGGAGGTGGGATGATTTATGTTCACAGGTCTCAGAAGCATTCCAGACAGCCCCAAATTTGTCATTCAGCACCCACTTAACATCATTCGCCACACATCCGCATACCACGATCACACAGCCATGTAGTGGGTACCAAGGCAAGACAGAAGCCAGGTCCAGATGATCAAAGTGAATCCATCACAGCCCAGAAACATTCCTCCTGTCCTTGGATATGAGAGAAACTCTGTTGTCCTACTGGGGGAATAAGATGTTCTATTTTGTCAAATCAAGCAAATAAAAAATGTTCAGCCTTGTTTGACCTCGAACTGGTACAGCAATGACCTGGCTTTTCCCAGCACCTGTCACACTGCACCTAGATAAAGTGTTGCTCTCCGTTCTGCACGCCACTCCATAATAAAAAAGTCACTAAATTGGAGAGGGTTAGAGGAAAGCCATGCAACTAAATCATGTCATATATAAATGGTTGAATACAGAAGGGATATTTTTCAAATATGTGAAAGGCAGCCACATATCAGAATTAGATTTTGTTCTGTGTGACCCCAAAAGGTACAAGGAGTATAGCACATGAAAGTAATAGGAAGAAAGATCACAGCATCACAGCTCAATAGAATCATCTACCAAAGATAGCACGGGTCAGCAAGCCTTGGAGAAGCGAGATCTCTATTATAAAAACCAAGGCAGTCACTTAACACAGATTCCGCAAAGGAGATAGAAAGATCAGAGGAGTGATTTTGCTGGATAATAAATTTAAGTTACTGTCCAAATATGAGAGCCATTTTAAAAAGTACAGAAAACAACTAAAGAGAGCCTTCAAATACACTCATCAGAGAATGACATGGGTAAATGGTGGTGGTTCTCATTCACACTGTCTCTCCTAACTAAACTGTTCACCTTATTTCTAGCCACTAGGCACTTATTTGAATTTCTCTTGGCTCCAGAAACCCCTGATAGGAGTCTCAGTGGGCTTTCAAGAAGATGGGAAAAGAGGCTAGAGAGCAAGCCATAAATCTGGGCAGTCCACATCCATGGAAAAGAAAATCATCCAAAAACAATAAAGATTTGAACAAAATAAAAGACGGGCGGAAGGGGGAGCCTGTTTCTATTAATATCTGAATAAAAATTATAGGCCGAAATAGGCTTAATCTTGCTTGTTTCAAACCCAGCTACAAATAGATATTAACTAAATAATTTTGATGTTACTAGAGGAAATAGAGCGTGGCCTAAATGTGGGCCTCAGTGACAGCAATGTCATAACACTGGGCAGGAGCTTAGTAAATGTCTGCTGAATGCATGCATCATTCAGTGAGGCAGTCAGCCTTGGCCTCACATCTGAGGGCCAGGGATTAACTGCAATCTAAGATCTTGTGAACAAGAGATGATAGAACCTACTAAGGCCAACATGATAAGCAGAACGTTCCTACAATATTTTGAAGTCCAAAATGATGGCAACCTATTTTACACTGGCTGGGGATGGTAAAATCCAGAGCTAGGTAAGGTCAGGTTCAGATTGGTTTTGGACTGCCTGCTACCATTGTATCACTGTCCTGGACAGTTCAACCATTAGCAAAAACAGATGTCAAGTGAATGTCATAAAATTAATAACTTCAGCTCCTCATTTTAATTCTTTGCAATATTTACCCAACTACCATCAGAGACAAACTGTTCTTCAAAAACAGCATGAGAGATTTTTGAAATGTGTAAATTCAACACTAAAAGCACATCATGAGGAAAAAGAAGCGTGTATACTTTAGCATTTTCATACTCCAAATATTAATTGAAATAACATTAAAATTAGGTGCTAGGGAGAGAAGGGTTAAAATTGATACCTTGTCTGGTGTCAAACGTGTTTCCTTTGCCAGAATATTTATTTTAAAGGCAGGCACTGTATGCATTTTATCTCCTGGTCTTAATTTGTGTTTTGCTATGCTCAACAATTTTAATGCCAAGAGGAAGAAACTAAGTAAGAAAGGGAATGTGCTGGTCTGAACCTAGAGAGTTGATCTAATTGAACTGAAAAAATTAAAACCTTTCTCCATCTGTTCAGTACACCTGCTGACGGAGCACTACCACAGGTAGGGAGGAGACCCATCGGAGACCAGTTATAAATAGATTTTTTTTTCATCTGCTGAAAGCTTGGCAGCCGAGGTGGGAGGGCTGAGCACACTGGCAGCCAGGCAAAAGCTCTGAGCTGCTTTTGTGTTGAGGTGAAAGGAATAAGGAGACAGAAACCAACAAGAAAATAAAGTAAATTTCCCAACAAACCAATTGACAACCAACCAATGGTCATTAAGTTTGCTTAAAATGTGTTACACAGTTCTGAGAAGTGCTGGGGAGATAAAAGATCAATCACACTCCCTTGTGAGGACGGTATAGAAATCCCATGGGAAATACACATATACATACACACACACACACACACACACACGCACACACACACATTCACCCATCACTTCTGAAGCAAAGTCCGTATGTTCCAACTTCCCTTGTGGCATTCATGAAATTAAATCAAGAGGGAGGAGCACACTAACAGCCTGATACTGCCACCTTTATTGACATGCCGTATCTTTCTGAGGAAAAGGTACTAAATGTACAAAAATGTGAATTGGAATAACGTTCTCAGGGAAAAGAGAATCCAGCAGGCCCAGTCCATGAATTGTCAGTCTATGGCGAAACCATGAGTGGTGAGAGGCATCACAATCCCTTTCTGTAGCTGGAAGTCAGAGACAGGAACTCCTTGGCACACGGCCTCCAGTCTCCACGGCACCTCACACCTAGAGGGCGGGCAGCATACAGCAGTCAAGTTGAGTGAACCAATCGCAAGGGAAGTGACAAAACATCTTGCTCTTGGAATAAGAATGGAACCAATGGATGTCTCAAGACAGGCCTGGTGTGAATATTTAGACCAGATATTTAAGTGCAAAAGGTCAAAGATTATATTTCTAAATAGGACCCTTGAGAAGAAGGGGTGGGGAAGAGAGAAAAGGAACATGTTTCATTTTGCTGGGGACTGTGTATGCTTAGAAGAAACTTCCTGATGCCCTTCAAGGACATTAAGGATATTACCAACAAGATAATGACCTGCTATTCTGTCACCGCCAAGGACAATAAGAGAAATGGGATTGAACTGTGGCAAGGGGAAATTGGGTTAAATATGAGGAAGAATTTCCTGACAGCAAAGGTATTAAACACTGAAAAGGGAAACTAGAGGCGATTAAGGATTCTCTCTAGAGGTCTTTAAAAAAGTAGAATAGCTTGGCAACTATCTAGGGGTAATTTAGGTACAGTTCTGCCAGCTCCTCTGGCCTTTATCAGTGCTCTAATTCATCCCCTGGCCCAGACAAGACACATTCACCATGGTAAACTACTGTCACATTCCGTTCAATAATGAGCTCTCCAAAGGAGAATAAGCATTAATAAAATGGCAAAAGCTCTCTTGGAAGTAAAACTCATTTGTCTTTATTTAATCTGCACATTGGGTTTTTGTGGTTTTCTTTTTCTTTTTCTTTCCTAACACTTACATCCAGAAATGGCCAAACAAAGCTCATCTCCACTGATCTGTTATTCCAAAGCATTAAAAGGAATCCAGGTGGAAGATTAAGTGAGGAGAATGCTGTGAGTCAGAGACCCACAAAATAATTTATGATGCACCTCTTCACTAGGTGCTATTTGGCATGGGAAACTGCTGCCCAGAAACTGTAGTTCTGCTTCTCAAAAGGCTAAAAAGGGAGATTCCCATTGGTTCAGCTACAAAGAAGCAAACTACATGATACCTAGCATTCTAAATTCTGGAGTCTTTGTTTATTCTTTGGCTCTCTACTCAATGTCATATTAAAAACCTGCAAAAGAGTCTCACATTCCAACAGGTCCACATTCCCTAAAATACTTGAATTTGTATTCTCCCTATATGTTGAAGAGAGAAATGAGACCTTTTAAAGAGGATCCTCTTCTTTCCCATCATACCTATCATTACAGCTGACTGAATTTCCTTGTGGTCTTTTCACGGCTAGATGGCAAGCCCCATGAAGGCAGGGTGTAGGTTCATCACTGTACCCTCATCACTTAGCTCTGACAGACACTCAGATATTACATAAATGATGGATTGACCACTTAAATAAATAAACGGAGGTCAGAGGATTTACCTAAGCCCACAGTCCCAAGTGGTACATGGGAAGGGCTACTATAATAGTAGCAACTTGCTCTTCTCCTACTGAGCCCAGCACAGGGTGAACAAATGCCATACGATGGAATGAACAAGGAATCTGGAGGCAGAAGACTTGATTTGAGCCCTGATGTTGTCACTATGCCGGCACTTGACCTCGCTGAGCCTCAGTTTTCTCACCCGAAATGTGGTGTGTATGTGTGTGTGTGTGTGTGTGTGTGTGTCGGAGGAGTATAGTAACAAAGGATAATCTTTTCACACATTTTTTTTAATGTTTTTTATTTATTTTTGATACAGAGAGACAAAGCATGAGAGGGGGAGGGGCAGAGAGAGAAGGAGACACAGAACCAGAAGCAGGCTCCAGGCTCTGAGCTAGTTGTCAGCACAGAGCCTGACGCGGGGCTAGAACCTACGAATGTGAGATCTGACCTGAGCCGAAGCCGGAGGCCCAACCGACTGAGCCACCCAGGCGCCCCTCACACATTTTTTATTGAAGCTTTCCATAAAACTTTTAAAAATAGTGAAGGAGTTGTACAGAGATGGTGACTAGTGTCAACTGCTGATTCCAGGAAAGAATTCAGTAAGTGGAAGAAGGAAGACTTTGATCAAAGTTCAGCCGCCGGTAACAGGACATTCAGCTGGTTTCCTTCTGTGTTGTCTGAGACTCATTCATCGCACTAAATAGCAAGCAAGTATAATAAGGCAAACAAGCATGAAGGGAAGCACAAGGCCACTGCCCTTATGAAAGGCAAATCTGCAAAATCCAGACCAGGAGCTTTTCCTTAAGATCTGGACTTGCAGAATGCCTGGGTAGCTCAGTTAGTTAAGTGACCAACTCTTGATTTTAGCTCAGGTCATGATCTCATGGTTTGTGGGATCAAGCCCCACATGGGGCTCCTCAATGGCAGGACAGAGCCTACTGGGAATTCTTTCTCTCCCTCTCTCTCTGCCCTTACCTCGCTTTTACTCTCTTTATCTCTCAAAATAAATAAATAATTTTTTTTTAAAAAGATTTGGATTTGCGAGCCAGTCTTCCATGAGTTGTTCATTTCTACCTAGAACTTGACCTTTGGTTATGACAAACTATCCTCCTATGGTCAGTGGTACCAAATGGCCTGAATAAACAAAATGCCTGTCAGTATAGTAAAGAGAGCATACTTTCACACTCAGATTTTAAAGCAGAGATATGATTATATATAGTTACCACAGCAGTTCACATACAAATAGTAACTAGCAGGGAAAGGAGAGGGAGGGCCCTATGCACAACACCCAGCATGCCCCCTGTCTTCCCGGTTTCTTAATCTTCTGAGTGTTCTTTTGTTTTGCAAAATGATTTGGGAGATTAGGTGGGATTTTTTGGGGGCGGGACAGCTAGGAAAGTTGGCGAATAAGTGCTACTTGATTGCACAACAAAAGATACCCAAAGAGCCTCAGCCACAACTCAATTCCACTTGCCCCAACAGTTTGCAATTCTCAATTAAGTTATTTTGTTAGCAAGAGGACTGGCTAGGGAAAGGAGAAAGTGCCTACTGCACCTCAATTATTCACTGTATAGAAATCACTGTAATAAGATCAACAAGAACATCCTAAGGACCCAAGAACTCCTATCTGCTAAGGCTGCCCATGCAATGCACATGTGCCTGTGCTATTGCTGTGCTGTAAGAGGCTCTGCAAATAACAAAACGTCACGATTGTCATTAATTCAATGACTGGTGCTCAGAAGCTCGGAATCTACCCAGTGACTCCACTTGATCAAAAGTCTACATGGAAAATAAGAAACTTTATCCTCTAGATATTAATTAATGGGATGCAATTCTGGTACATTCAAAGAAATGTTAGTCTCATTAGCCCTCCCTGCCACATCCAAAAGCATGGATTGTAAGGAGTACCACTAAAATCATCTTTGAAAATAAAAAACGGAACTAAGTATTCTAATTTGTCAAACATATGCCATAGCTGATTTCAAAAGTTGCAGTAAGGAAAATAAACAAGTCAAAGATTGGGGAAGATATTTTAACCCGTATAATAAAGGACTGGCATATAAATATACTACAAATTAGTAAGAATCAAACAACTAAAGGAAAATTGTGCAAAGGGTATGAATAGAGAATATACAGAAAAGGAAATCAAAATTGTCAATATAAAAAGATGTGCAGGGGCACCTGGGTGGCTCAGCTGGTTAAGCGTCCAGCATCTGACTGCAGATTTTGGCTCAGGTCATGATCTCATGGTTCATGGAATGAAACCCCATGTCAGGCTCTGCACTAACAGCATGGAGCCTGCTTGGGATTCTCTCTCTCTGCTCTCTCCCCTGCTCACAGGTGCATACTCTCTTTCTCTCAAAATAAATAAATAAACATTTTTTTAAAGGATGGGTAAGAGGTGCCTAGGTGGCTCAGTTGGTTAGGTGTCCAACTTCAGCACAGGTCATAATCTCATGGTCTGCGAGTTCGAGTTCCCTGGCAGGCTCTGTTCAGAGCCTGGAACCTACTTCAGATTCTATGTCTCCCTCTCTCTCAGCACCTACCTCATTCAAACTCTCTAACTCACTCTCTCTCTCTCTCTCTCTCTCTCTCTCTCTCTCTCTCTCTCTCTCACACACACACACACACAAACACAAATAAATAAACATTAAAATATTTTTTTAAAAGGATGGGTAAACTAAGTAATCAATTACATGAACAAAAACAACAGCAAAATATTTCATGCACATCAGATTGCCAAAATGTCTACATCTGATACCACCAAGTAAGAGATACAGCAAAGAAGTAAAAGATACAGAGATATGATAGTGAAGGAATGTTAACTGGTACAAACGCTTTGAAGTGTTATTCAGTAAAGTTGACATATTTGACAACTGAGCTCCACTTCTAGATAATTCCCCTAAAGACCACAAATAAGTACAGAAGACATGTGCAGGGTGTCCATTATCACATGATTAGCAAAAAGCAAATGTGAAATGGACACAACAGATGAATGGATAAACTAAAATGAAATGCTCTGCAGCATCAGACCTGTAGTAACAACATGAATCAATCTCAAAAATATCTAATCTCATCCAGCAGCAACAGAAGCTGCAAGAGAAAACCGTTTTATATGCATTTTAAATTATGCAAAACATAGTTACATATACACATAGTAATACTACAAAAATGTGCATAGAAATGTTCAACACCAATTTCAGGGTTGAAAGAATGGGGCTTTATTTATATTCCTAATATTTTGTTTTCTTTACAAAAAAAGATCTGGAGCGAATAATTATAGCATTTGTTAATCCTGGATAATGAGTATATGGGTATTCACTCTGTTTTATTCAGGACTTTGCAATGTGCTTGAAAGTTTTCATAATTAAGACTTTTTAAAGCATTTTAAAAATATATGTATATAACGCATAGTCTATTGGTACACAGCCCCGAAAATCATACAGAGTAAGGTTCATTATCTTTACCCATCACAGTCATATGCTTGAAGTAGCTAGACCAGATAATTACCTCTCATAGCTGTGTAATAGCTCTCAGTTAAATGGCTTCAGGTGTACTACCTCATTAACTGTTCTAATAACCTCTGATTTAGGTATTATGACACCCATTTTTCTGAAAGGAATAGACAACTTTTAGAGTTTTGGGCTTTTTCCCCAAGATCACCCAGTTAGTGAGTGATTCAGTATTGGGATCCAATACTGTCATTACTGTTGTGCAGATGACCATTAAGAATCCCAAAAACCTATTATTTTAAAGTCATACGCATCGTCTTTAAGATCAGTGTTATAAACCTGCAACCACAGGTGTGAGTTAGCAAATGAAATACTTTTATCACTGAAACGTTTCAAGCCTCCTTATCAAATCCATTTCTTCTATTTCTAATACATCGACCTTTTCTAAAAATAAGTTATGTAAGTCTTATAAAACTTAGCATATTATTAATGGGAAAAATGGAAACCTTGCACAGATAGGCTTTTCCCACCTTTAAAAAATAAATTTTCAAATTTAATAAAGTAGAAACTATAACTTAACTTCTTCACTTCCAATCTTTCATTCACTGTGCTAATGGTAAACACGAATCATATGGAAGTTGGTGATTAGAGAAGGCTAGTGAGAACGTAAACATCATGAAATAACTTATCAAACACACTTAGCACCAACAGTAGAAGCTAACTGTAAGTAATACACATTCCAAGGACTGTTCAGGCTATTTCACTAAATACAAAACTAACAATCTAGATAATAGTATCACCAGTGGGGAACCTGAATTTCACAAGGCAGTAACCAGGCACTCCTCCCAACCCAAGGCTGTAAATAAAAGTCAATAAGGAACCTAGACTTTTAACCCACCTTGCAATGATGATGAAGTGCCTCCTTTCCCCTACAGGCATGGTGTCAGAGGGGTCTATTAAAAAAGATTCAAGTAAGATCCAGAGTTTCATGACATAATAGCAAAATGTCCAGGATACAATCACAATTACTTATCATACCAAGAACAAGGAAAATCTCAACTTGAAATAGAAAAGAAAACCAACTGATGCCAACATCAAGATGACACAGATGTCTGAATCACCTGAGAACGATTTTTAAAGCAGCCATCATAAAAAAGTTTCAACAAGCAATTATGAAGACATGAAATTAATGAAAAATCAGGAAGTCTCAGCAAAGAAACAACAGATAAAATACATTAACTAAAATTAAAACTCACTAGGTGGGCTCAATAGCAAAATGAAGATGAGGAAGGAAGGAATCAGTATCCCTGAAGATAGGAACAATGGGAATTACCCAGTCTGAACAACAATGAAGAAATAGAACAAAAAGAAAAAAAAAAAAAGAAAGAAAAAAAAGGATCAGTGTCAAGCACCAATCGGAATTTAACAAAAGATCTAGGATTTACGTCATTCCAAGTCCTGGAAGGAAAAAAAAAAAGAGAGGGCAAGTCTTAAAAAATTACTTAAAGAAATTATGGCTGGAAAATTTGTAAATCCGGCAAAAGACAGGGGCATCTGTCTGGTTCAGTCAGTACAGCATGCAACTCTTGACCTAAGGGTCATGAGTTGTGCCCCAAGTTGGGTGTAGAGATTACTAAAAAATAAACTTTTGGGGCCCCTGGGTGGTTCAGTTGGTTAAGTGTCTGACTCTTGATTTGGGCTCAGGCCATGATCTCATGGGTCCTCTCTCTCAAAATAAGTAAACAAACTTTAAAATAAATAAACAAACAAACAAACGAGCCACACTTCAGGCTCTGTGCTGACAGCCTGTTTAGGATTCTCTCTATGCCTCTCTCTGCTCCTCCTCGGCTCATGCTCTCTCTCATTTCTCTCTCTCAAAATAAATAAATAAACTTTAAAATAAATAAATAAACTTTTTTTTCAATTTAGTAAAACACATACCTACATATTCAAAAAGCTGAGTGAACCCAGGATAAATCCGAAGAAATCTGTGCCAAGGCCACATCATAACCAAACTTTTTGAAAACTAAAGAAAGAAAAAATTTGAGAGAGACTCACCACTGTTGTTCAACATAGTACTGGAAGTTGCAGCCTCAGCAATCAGACAACAAAAAGAAATAAAAGGCATACAAATTGTCAAAGACGACATTAAACTTTCATTCTTCCCAAATTACATAATACACTACTTGGGAAACTCTAAAGAATGCACCAAAACATTGCTAGAACTGATACATAAATTCAGCAAACTCACAAGATACAAAGTCAATGTACAGAAATCAGTTGCATTTCTATATACTAATAATGAAGCAGCAGAAAAAGAAATCAAGGAATTGATCCCATTTACAACTGCACCAAAAACCATAAGATACCTAGGAATATACCTAACCAAAGAAGTAATAGATCTGTATGCTGAAAACTATAGAAACCTTATGAAAGAAATCGAAGACAATACAGAGAAATGGAAAAACATTCCATACTCATGGGTTGGAAGACCAAATATTGTTAAAATGTCTATAGTACCCAAAACAATCTATACATTCAATGCAATCTCTATCAAAATAACACAGCATTCTTCACAAAACAAACAATCCTAAAATATGTATGGAACCAGAAAAGACCCCAAATAGCCAAAGCAATCTTGAAAAGAAAACCAAAGCCAGAGGGTTCAAAATTCCAGACTTCAAGCTATATTACAAAGTTGTAATCAAGAATGGTACTGGCACAAAAACAGACACATAGATAAATGGAACAGAATATAGAACCCAGAAATGGACCCACAAACATATGCCCAACTAATCTTCAACAAAGCAGGAAGGTGTAATCAATGGAAAAAGACCATCTCTTCAGCAAGTGGTGCTGAGAAAACCAGACAGCACATGCAAAAGAATAAAACTGGACTACTTTCTTACACCATACACAAAAATAAATTCAAAATGGATGAAAGACCTAAAAACTAGTGAGGAAACTATCAAAATACAAGAGAAGAAAATAGGCAGCATCCTCTGTGACATTTGCCACAGCAACTTCTTACTAGACTTGTTTCTAGAGGCAAGGGAAATAAAGGAATAAAAGACTATTGGGATCTTGTCAAAATAAAAAGCTTCTTTTTTAATGTTTATTTATTTATTTATGAGAGAATGGAGGGGTGGAGAGAGAGGGAGAGAGAGAATCCCAAGCAAACTCTGTGCTGTCAGTACAGAACCCGATGTGGGCTTGAACTCAGGAACCATGAGATTGTGACCTGAGCCAAAAATCAAGAGTCAGATGCTTAACCAACTGAGCCACCCAGACACCCCAAGATAATAAGCTTCTGCACAGCAAAGGATACAATCAACAAAACAAAAAGGCAACAGATGAATGGGAGAATATATTTGCAAATGACATATCACATAAAGGGTTAGTATCTAAAGTCCATATGAACTTATCAAACTCAACACCCAAAAAACAAATAATCCAATGAAGAATTGGGTAAAAGACATAAAAAGACACTTTTCCAAGGAAGACACCCAGATGGCTAAAAGAAACACACAAAAAAATGCTCAACATCACTCATTATCAGAGAAATACAAATCAAAACCACAATGAAATACCACCTCACACCTGTCAGAATGTCTAAAATTAATAACTCAGGAAGCAACAAATGTTGGTGAGGATGCAGGGAAAGGGGAACCTTTTTGAATTGTTGGTGGGAATGCAAACTTGTGCAGCCATTCTGGAAAACAGTATGGAGGTTCCTCAGTAAGTTATAAATAGAACTATACTACAATCCAGAAATTGCGCAACTAGGTATTTATCCAAAGGATACAGGAGTGCTGATTCAAAGAGGCACATACACCCCAATATTTATAGCAGCACTATTGACAATAGCCAAAGTATGGTAAGAGCCCAAATGTCTGCTGACTGACAAATGGATAAAGATGATGTGGATACACAATGGAATACTACATGGCCCTCAAAAAGAATGGAATCTTGCTATCTGCAACAACATGGATGAAACTAGAGTGTAGTATTATACTAAGTGAAATAAGTCAGTCAGAGAAGACAAATTATATGATTTCCCTCATATGTGGAATTTCCCTCATATGTTCCTCCAACAGAGGAACATCAGGGAAGGGAAGGAAAAAAATATAAAAACAGAGAGGGAAACAAATCATAAGAAATTCTTAAATACAGAGAATAAACAGAGGGTAGGTGGTTAGGGGGATGGGCATTGAGGAGGGCACTTGTTGGGATGAGCACTGGGTGTTATGTGTAAGTGATGAACAACTGGGTTCTACCCCTGAAACCAACACGACACTGTATGCTGACTAACTTGAATTTAAACAAACAAACTTAAATAATAAAAAAAGAAAGTTGTGGGGGAGAAACATCATCTTACCTAGAAGGGAAAAACAATTTGAATAACAGCAGGTTTCTCACCAGAAACCACAGAGGCATAAGGAAATGGCACAACATTTTTCAAGTGCTAAAAAAGAAGGGGCGGGGGTGAGGAACTGTCAGCCTAGAATTCTATATCCAACAAAAATATCCTCCAGGGAAAAGGGAAATCAAGACATTCTCAGCTAAAGGAAAACTAAAAGACTTGTTACCAGCAGACTGACCCTATTACAATGGCAAAAGGAAGTTTTATAAACAGAAATGGTAAGAAGGCTAAGAAGCAACTTCGTGTTAATCTGGGGTATAGATCCAAAAAACTGAAAGCAAAGACTCATACAGATTATTTGCACACCCATGCTCAAAGCTGCATTATTCACAACTGCCAAAAGGCAGAACAACCCAAGTGTCCATGGACAGAAGAACAGGTAAGTAAAACACGATAAACCCATATCATTTAGCCTTAAAGAGTGAGGAAATGTTGACACATACTATATCATGGCTGAACCCTGAGGACATGGTGTTAAGTAAAACACCCAGTCACAAAAGGATAAACACTATATTGTTCCACTTACCTCAAGCACCAGAGGACTTTCTGTCATGGAGACAGAAAGTAGGATGGTGGCTGCCAGGGACCAGAGGGAGGGGGAATAGGAAGCTACTATTTAAAGGGTACAGAGTTTCAGTTTCACAAGAAGAAGAGTTCTGTGGACGGATGGTGGTGATGACTGCACAACAGTTTGAATATGCTCAATGCCACTGAACTGTGCACTGAAAGATGATTAAAATGGTGAAGTTTATGTTTGTATTTTAACTAAAAAAAGAACAGTATCTACCGTTTATTGATTACTTACTATGTATTAGGGAGTACACTAAGAGCTTTACATATATTTCCTTATGTCTCTTCCCAACAAACTTGGAGGAAGATAGCATGATCTGGGTTTTATACATGAAGAAACCGGGTTTACATAACTTGACCAAAGTTCAATGAGTAATAGATTCAAACTCAGTCAAAATTCAAACTGAGGCTGGTGAGACTCTGAAACCCATTCTCTCTAACCCATCATGATGCAGGACTATTGTTTCAAGGAGAACTAGGATAAAGCACTCCTGAGTCCCGGGGAACAATTCCATCTTTCCAAGTAAGGGCAAGTAACTTAACAGTGTCTAGCCAAAAGGCAGATATGAATAACACTGGCATCTGGAATGAAAAAGATGGCATCACTACCAAAGAACTAATTCTTCAAAACCCAAACTTTAGGGTCGCCTAGATGGCTTAGTTCATCAGGAAGCCAACTCTTGATTTCAGCTCAGGTTATAATCTTAAGGTCATTGAGCTCTGTGCAGGGCATGGAGCCTGCTTAAGATTCTCTCTCCCTCTTCCTCTGCTCCTCTCCTGCTTTCGCTTTCTCTCTCTCTCTCTCTCTCTCTGTCACTCTCTCACTCTCTCACTCTGTCACCCTCTCTCTCTCAAACACAAAACAGAACAAAAAAACAAACAAAAAGCCCAAACTTTAATACCAAAATATTTCCCACAAAACCTCAAGATCCATACATTAGAAGCATTGTAATTATACTGGATCAAGAGATTCTTAACTATAAAACAGAAAAAGAAAAATTTAATTCTTAGAACATTGTGAGATACAGAACAAAAACAGGTAACTTCTTTCCTTTCCTACAATTGCTTTTAGAGAAATAAAATAACCTTGGCACAACCAATGACCAAATTAAGTCAAGCCTGGTAGCTGGTGCTACTACTCATGACCTGCATGGTTTCAGAATAAATTCCTAACTTCAGTATTCTCTGAACCTTTTTTTTCCCCACTTTATGAGAATTTCTACATACCCATCTCACCCCATTTCACCATGTTCTCTGGAACCTACCAATCACATCTCCTATTGGGCCAGGATCCCATAGGCAAACACTAGAATGTTGCCCTCCTTTGCCTTAGGCCCTCTGACTTCCTTCAGTTCCTGCTCTCCCACTTCCAAGTCTGGATTCACCCCCATACTCTCTATCTTCAGTGCCACCACTTGCACCTGGGGTGACTTTGTACCTTCCTCTAGCATATCAAGGCACAGGGCTTCAGCAAGAAAGTTGGGCCGGAGTTTCACCCCCCTCTCATAATTACACACAACAGTCCTGACTCTTTCCCCGTCCTCTCCTGGGCCTCAAAACATCTCTACAGAAAGACCTAAAAGATGCTGCTCAACGTGAACTGGCCTCAGCAAACTTTCATAATGTCCTATCACATTCTCAGTGTTGACTGAGGCCAGTCTGGCCACAAGATACCACATCAACTCTTACTCGCTCAGTAAAGTTTTTGGCAGGACTAAACCAGCTATTGAGCAGCACCCTCAGCTCTCCACAATTTTCTCTCACCAGAATCATCTCAGCCTTCTTCCCACAAGGAGCACATAAGGAAGACTTTCAACTTGTTAGACAATCAGTTGGCCTGTTCCATGCCAAGGCCACACCACCAAGGCTAACAGCTCTGGGATCCTCTGGGGAAATGAGGAGAGGGAGAATGTAAGACAATGAAGGGCTGGCAGGGAAGGAATGAGCAGTTGGCACCATTGTATAACAGTCAAGTCCTTATTTTATATTGTCTCCAAAGGTTACCTCAGAGGATTCTAACTTGGTGGCAAAGAATGTGGCCCTACACACCACTCCCTCTAAACCCATAACCAGAACATAGACTCAAACTAAAAGCAAGCATAGTGCTTTCTGCTCCTTAACCATGAGGGGGAAAGTTTCCTTAATCAAATAAGACTCAAGAATATAATAATCTGCCTCACAATTTGATTTATTCCTTCAATGAATCCTTATAGGGTGGTGGTTATGTACCAGCACAAGGCACTGTTGCTGGAATTAGTGAGATGCCGGTGAAAGCACTGGCAAACTGTAAAGAGATAAACATTTATTGGTTATTCTTATCCTTCTTCTCCCCACAACTCTGAATTCCTTATGGCAGAAATTATAACTCTGTCTCCCTACAATGAGCATGGGGGCCTGGCACACAGCAGGCCCTCTGGGAATACTTGTTGATTATTTCAGCAGCACATGCCTGCAGCTGAAACACTTCTCAGACCATTCCATCTGCCACCAACCCTGACACAGGCCTTGGCCACCACAGCAACCTCCAAGCTTACCCCCCTAGTCCATGTGACTTTTATTTTCTCTTAAAAATATGAACCTTCTAAAGGTGTCCAGGTGGCTCAGTCAGTTAAGCATCCGACTTCGGCTCAGGTCAGGATCTCATGGCTCGTGAGTTTGAGCCCCGCGTCAGGCTCTGTGCTGACAGCTCAGAGCCTGGAGCCTGATTCAGATTCTGTCTCTCCCTCTCTCTCTCTGCCCCTCCCTCACTCACGTTCTCTATCTCTGTCTCAAAAATAAATAAACACTACAAAAATTTTTTAAAGAATATGAACCTTCTTTCCAGATGACAGAACAACCACACGGAATAAAGTTAGCCTGCTAAATCAAATGCTCACTTACCTCTAGAGTCAAGAGATGTATTATACCTGTGAGCCTTTATGTTAGTGAACAAAACTAAGGAAACAAAACAAAACATCAGACAGCATGAAAAGTGGATGGCTGATGCACTTAAAATACACCACCTCCAAGCAAACTTACTTCCTAAGGGTCACGCTCGCTTACAGATGTGAGGTTGGCCTCCTCATCTCTCCTTTGTCAGAAAAAAGAAAGAAAGAAAGGAAGGAAGGAAGAAAAAAAGAAAAAACAATCCCTCATAAACAGGCCACTGTTTCATGTTGCAGCCACATCTTCAAAGGTTCAATGACACCTATTTTGATATCTGTAAACTCTAGCATGTGAGCAGTGGTTCAATATTCCCTATTTAATTTCTTTCTCACAACATTTGAATTGTTTTTTGTACACGTCCATCAGAAGACTTGAACAACTGATGCCTTCTGGCCAATAAGAAACGGCAACCTAGATAATGGTAAAACAAAGTTTCTATAGCTGTATGGAGTACAACTAATCTCCTGAGTTTTCATAACAACATTCTAGAATATATACGTCGTGCAACAGAAGTTAACGTACTTTAATCTGCTGAAATAAATCTCATTACAGTGCTGCTCTTTTTTAAGCTTTTGTACTTCTACCTTAAATCCATTCTCTCTTCCATCTATGCTTGTGGTATCCTTCCCTGTCACCCAAAATAACTTCGTCAATAAAATATTAGCATGCTTAAGTGGGTACTCAATCAACATTTGTTCAATGAATGAAGAATGACTGAATAATTATAAAATGCTGGACTAAGGTCCCCTAAGAGGTTTCCATTAGTTTACAGAATTATGTGCTTGCACGTTCAAGTATACATACCTAAATGGGATTAAATAATAGGTATCAAGTAGCAGTTAAATATTAATCCATTTCTGTCTTAATAATTCTACTTCAAAATCTATAATTCAAACCACAATGATATACGCTGAGATAGAGTTCATTTACAATTGTACTACTAGTATTTACACACTTTAAAATAAGAATTGAAATATTAATACTGATACGGAAATAATTCACAACGTAAATGTCAGTGTGCTTGCAAAATAAAAGCTCCAAAAGCAAACAAAAGTGTCTATGTTAACTCATAAATGTATGCGTTTGAAAATGTAATCAACAATTTTAAACCTAACTTTTAGAAAAGGTTGTACAAAGGAGTGTCTGTGACACCCAGTCAACAAGGGACATTTTAATATGGGCTTTTTTCATTTTAAGATATGTAATAAGTAGGCCGGAGAGAGTATATTAGTTAGAAACTTTCATTGGGTGTAACAGCTAATATTTATTATCAAGTCTTAAGTCTACTAAACACCATAAAATGAGGCTTTAGCAGTCTCGAAAAATTTAATATTTCTTAAGATATGTTCTGAGATCTTTGTTTTCTAACTCATTTATTTTTTATTATCCTGTCAGAAAACAATTGGACATAAAATAGTCCGGATAGAAGATCAGTGTATTCTCACTGAGTTCGCTGCAAAGAAGTTATGAAATAAGCTAGCAAATGATCTTTTTAACTTTAAGGGAAATGGTCTTAAAGGAACTAAAGTAGTCACATATTTAAACAACCTAAAAATGACAAGAGGTTATGTTAAAGGCTTAAAAAGTAAATGAAAGTAAATATAAATCGGTAATAAGACGGTCAGAACGAAAACGTGGCTCTAATTTAAACTTATTTGTTGAACTTTCTTTTTGTGTCCTATACTGTTGGTTGCTAGCATAAGCGTGAGTGATCCTGTGAGCAGTTCAACAAGAAGACTGTAGCCACGCGAGCATCTCCTTTCCAGTGCCTATCAGCATGTCTTTTATGTCTTGGCGTCCATTTTAGGAATATCAGCGAGGTGGGGTATAAAGAAGCTTATAACAAAGGTTGTCACTTTGGCAACCCACGTGAACATTCAGTGATTTCATTTTATTGAAGATCAAAATGTTGATTAGTAAAAAAGTTGAAGGAAATACTTAAGCTCAACTCTGCAAACACCTGTACTAGATTTCACATTTTTTAACTTGTATTTGTATATTAAATGCCATTCTCAGAATTGCTGATGTGTGTCATTATAATACCATAAAAACCATTTTAAACAATTGATCATTTAAGGCGCGCGGTAATATAAAGCTATAAACAAAAAAAAATTTTTGTGAAAGGATTAAGAAATCCATGATTACATACTCAAAACAAAAGCATAGATCATGGAGCAGTCTTTTATATTACCAAAAATGATTAGTACTTATGTGAATATATACGATATCCCTGTATTCAATTAGTTTATAAAAAAGAACACACATTATCAGAGTAAGTCATAATCTAATGCTACAACTCAAACTCTCTTCTTTAGAAACAGATTACTTACTGACAATGAGGGTGGTCCACAAAAATACGAGCCTTACAGTTACCCTCTTCTACAATAATGCTGATTTTTAAGAGCAGAACTATCACAATCCAACCATAAGCAGGCCTAATAGAAACTTTATTATTAAGAAATTAGATACAAAGTGTACATCTAAGTAAAATACTGGGTAGAATTAAAAAGCAAATCCATGAACTTTCTAGATTTTTCTTCTACTTAAAACATTTTGAGAAAGCCAAGCTATAGTAATCGTTTAATTATGCAATCTAATCAACTAAAAATAATGGAATTTTTCTCCAAGTACTGCAAACACAGCTTGCTACTTCTTATCCAAAAGATTAAATTTCTATTCTCTACCATTCCCAGCCATTTCTGCCAACATCATAAAAATTACCTCTTATCATTTTCTTCTCACAATGAGAATTCCCTAATCGCACACATTTAGACATAGACACCTCCCCACCCACCTCCCCACCCACCTCCAAAAACTGGTTCAGAGCAAAGACACACACAAAAATAATGACCAAGCTCACATTTCTTGTTTGCCCTTCAAACGAAGTCTGGTGTCTTCAGCTTGCCTTTCTGGTCTTCAGTGTTGTCACTCATTGCTGGGGGATGTAGTTTAGGACAGCATGAAGCAGCAGAAATAAAAGCTGTTGCTTTAAGAAAACGTTTTCTTAAACACATGGATAAAACAACTTTTACTCTGACTTCCTGGCTGGGTTGCATAAAATCTTAGAAAGGCTCCTTGAAACGTGACTGTCTACAAATGGGAAAAAATAAAATAAAATAAAATCTAAAAACTTACGTTCTGAACATATTCCGAAGGATGTCTGATTTGATTTGAAAGCAGGTTTGTACTGATGAACGAACTTTATTTTGTAGAAAATTAATATTCTCTCTAATTAGAAATTTGCCTTGCCATCTTCTATATTAATCCTGTCTCTCATGGTATAATCATACATGCAAAAAATCAAATACAGTATTTCCCAAATGCATGGACACTGTGGAAGCTTCATTTTGAAAAAGGCTTTTATTTCCCTTAATACTGGTGACTAAACGTCATTGTTATGTACCAACACTTTCAAATAGCCCAAGAGACTTAAAAAGCCTTCTAAGTTTGAAAACCAAAAAGTTCTGAGTTTTTCTGTACCCCAGGACGGTTTTCTTTCCTGAAGCTCAAGCCGAGAAAGCAGACAAAAGAAGCTGATTTGACTGAGCTGTGCCAAGTCTTGCCTTTTTTTCTTTCCTCAGCTCTCCCTCTGCCTCTCTCTCTCTCTCTCTCTCCCTCTCCCTCTCTCTCTCTTTCTCTCTCACTCTTTTGCTCCCAGTATGGCAACCTTCCGAGCAGTCTTGGCGGAGGTCCAGCCTGTGCCAGTCTGTCTGAATCCTTGTCTCCAAAAGATGTCCTTTGCGGATCAATTAATACATTTGAAAACAGGAAACTGTGGTACCGTACCCAAATCCTGGCACCAACAGCATCGACTTCTGCCAAATCACCTTACAGATTTCATGGTATCCTACCTTTCAAAATCATTACTAACATGTTCCCGGAGAAATAATGGAGTACTAGAAGCCATTCACTGCTCAGCGATAAGGAATCTGTTCCCTAGAAATGTCCATATGCGACATATGCACAACCTGCAGTAAATCAAAATTCTCCTGTGAGAAGAGATGTATGTAACTTTAATAAGCACCACATACTGTATTTCTTTTTATAAGACTTGCTTTTCCTTGCCCTGCTGCAAAGAATCATGGGAAGATAGAAAAGGAGGCATGCAGATTAAAATTAAAACTGTATGCCCAAATAAGTCATGCTTTACCCTATGGGAAAAGAACATAGTTCTGATTGAACAGTGAATCCTATTATTAAGGAAATTCTAATGTAAGCCATACCCATGCAACATTTTCCTAAATATGAAGGGGGGGTGGAGAGAATTCTTTGCAAAACATAAATACCAACTAAAAGGGAAAGAAAAAATTTAGGGGTGGATTTGGTAAAATTAAGTACATTTTCATATTTTGAACCTAAAGTTTCAACACAGTCACTTGTTTACTAAATTCATACCACTACAACTTAATAAGTATAAATAAATACTATTTATTTTTATTTGTAGCATGCACATCTTTTAAAGCCTTGTCCTCTGCAGACCAATTAACCTATGTGAAAACAAGAAGCCACGGTACAGTACCCAAATCCTAGCACAATCCGCATGGACTTCCGATAAACCATTTTCTGCTATTTCATTTAAGATATCATTTTGACCTTTGATGCCTGAAAGTACAGAGTAGCTATACTCTGGAATACCCATGGTATCATAGAAAGAACAAAGAACAGCAGGCCTAGTCCTTGGCTCTCTCTTTCTAAGGTATTTCATCTCAAGGTCCCAAATTGCTTTATCTATACATTCCTCAGTTTGCTCATCTAGCAAATATAAAAATCAGTAACTTCCTCCTCTGTGGTCCCAAAATACTCTGTTTATACCCAACTGCATAGGCATAATTGGATAAGAGTTAGTTGAGTATGTGTCTTTTACCAACCAGATGTGTCACTCTCAGGAGTGACCATGTTGTGTCACTGATCTCAGAAAACTGAGTTTTGCATAAGGGCTTCATATTATGCAGGTGCTCAATAAATCTATTAGGAGAAAAAATTACAGCTATGGCTCACATAAATATTATTCCAAAGGTCCATAAAACTATGATATATGACAATGAAAAATAAAACAACATATTACTAAATCACAAACTGGTAGATCATAGAAATGCAACAGATATTCTAAGTGTTGAATTAAAGCACTAACAAGTGTTCTGTGTAATCCTTCCAAATAAGAGTGATGAAACATGGGCAGGATAACAGTGGATTTGCAATTTATAATAAACAGTTTGATTATAAATGAAAGACGAAGACAGAGTCTTAAAAGCAGCAAGAGAAAAGTGACTCTTCATATATCAGGGACTTCAAGAAGATTAACAGCCGATTGCACACCAGAAGCCACAGAGGCCAGAAAGCACTGGGATGACATATTCAAAGTGCTAAAAGATAAAAACTACCCACCAAAACTTCTGTATCAGCAAAAATATCCTTCAAAAATCAGACACACTAGGACATTCATAGATAAACAAAAAGAGAACACTTACTGCTAGTAGATCTGCCCTATAAGAAATACTATAGAGGGACACCTGGGTGGCTCAGTTGGTTAAGCATCCAACTCTTGACATTGGCTCAGGTCATGATCTCAGTTCGTAAGATCAAGCCCTGTGTTGAACTCTGCACTGACAGTGCAGAGCCTGCTTGGAATTCTCTCTCTCCCTCTCTCTCTGCCCCTCTTCCACTTGTTCTCTCTCTCTCTCAATAAACAAATAAATAAGTAAACTTTAAAAAAAAAGATGTTAACTTAAGAGCAACCACTAAAATCAAGGGAATTAAAATGTTACCATTTTACCAGAAAATTATTTAACACAAAAGAAGGTTATAACAGAAGAACAGAGGGACAAAAAGACAAAAAGGGAAAACAGCAAAATGGCAAAAGTAAATACAGCCTCATCAATATTTACATTAAACTTAACTGAACTAAAGACTATAATTAAAAGACAGAGATTAGAAGAATGGATTTAAAATATATAATCCAACTATGTGCTGCCTACAAGAGACACATTTTAGATTCAAAGACACAATAGGTTGGAAGTAAAAAAATGAAAATATATATACCATGCAAACAGCAACCAAAAGAAAGCTGAAATGGTTATACTAATATCAAACAAAATAAGGGGCGCCTGGGTGGCTCAGTTGGTTAAGCATCGGACTTCAGCTTAGGTCATGATCTTGCAGTTTATGAGTTCAAGCCCCATGTCAGACTTTGTGCTGACAGCTCAGAGCTTGGAGCCTGCTTCAGAGTTCTATGTCTCCCTCTCTCTCTGTTCCTCCCCCACTCACACTCTGTCTCTTTCTCAAAAATAAATAAATGTTAAAAAAAATTTTTTAAATAAAGACAAAAGATGTTTTGTAGTGATAAAATGGTCAATTTATGAAGAAGATGCAACCATTATAAACATATATAGACAACAAAAGAGCCCTAAAACATATAAATAAAATACAAAATAACTGAAGGAAGAAACAGGCAATTCAACAAATATACAATTCTCCAATAACATGTGGAGACTTCAATACTCCACTTTCAATGATAGATAGATCAACTATAAAGATGATCAGCAAGGAACAGAAGACTTGAACACTGAAAAGCAACTAGACCTAAGAGACCTCTACAGAATAATCCACTCAACAGTAGAACGCACCCTCTTCTCAAGTACACATGGAACACTCTCCAAGACAGACAATATATTAAACCATAAAACAAGTCCTAATAAATTTAAAAAGACCGAAATCATACAAAGTATTTCTCCAACCACAATAGAATAAAAGTAGAAATCAATAACAAGATAAAAAGACTGGGAAAATCACAAATACAAGGGGAAAAAAATGCTCCTAAATAACCAATGAAAAAATAATAAAGACTAGAGTGGAAATAAATGAAACAGAAAATAGAGAAAACATTTTTTTATCCAGGCAAAGATATTACAAGAAAACTACAGAGCAATATCCCATATGGATATAGATGCAAAAATTCTCAACAAAATGCAACAAACTAAATCTGGCAACATATACAAAGGATTATAAACCATGACCAAGTGGGATTTATCCCAGGAATACAAGGTTTAACAAACAAAAAATCGGGGCGCCTGGGTGGCTCAGTTGGTTAAGCATCCGGCTTCGGCTCAGGTCATGATCTCACAGTTCACTGGTTCAAGCCCCACATCAGGCTCTGTGCTGACAGCTAGCTCAGAGCCTGGAGCCTGCTTCAGATTCTGTATCTCCCTCTCTCTCTCTCTGACCCTCCCTGCTCACGCTGTCTCTCTCTGTCTCTCAAAAATAAATTAAAAAACATAAAAAAAAAAGAAAAAATCAATCAATGTACTATACCATATTATAAAATAAAGGACAGAAACCACTCGATCATCTCAACAGATACACAGAAAGCATGTGTTTCTACTGAGATGATAGTATCTTTTACCTTTTATGGTAAATAACCTAATACATTTTCATGATTAGAAATCTGGATTTACATAAAGGAAGAGCACCAAAGATGGAAAAAGTGAAAGTAAAATAAAAACTGTTATTTTTCTTATTTTTTATCTTATTTTTAATTGATCTAACAGATAAGATTTTGTTCAAAATAATAGCAACATACTTAATTACTTATGTTTATGTGAATATATATGTGTGTATGTATCTGTCCGTGTATATAAATATATGCTTATGTAGGCTTATTTATAAAGAAATGAAAGCAATGATATGAGGGTGGAAGACAGCAGTATTATTTTGTTATTATAAGATATCCCTGAAGTAGTACAGTGTTATGTGAAAGTGGATTTGGATTAGCTGTAAATGTACATTGTAAACTCTAAGGCAATCACTAAAAAAGGTTGTTGTTTTTTTATTTTTTTTAATGTTTCTTTTTGAGAGAAAGAGAGACAGAGTGCAAGTGGGGTAGGAGCAAAGAGAAAGGAAGACATAAAATCTGAAGCAGGCTCTAAGCACAGAGCCTGACATGGGGCTTGAACTCACAAACCACAAGATCATGACCTGAGCCGAAGTCAGACACATAACCAACTGAGCCACCCAGATGTCCCTAAAAGAAGTCTTTTAAAAAAGTGTAACTGATATACTAAGAGAAAAAATAAGTTCATATAAAATGCTCAATTAAAACCACAAAAGGCAGAAAAAAGTAGAAGACAAAAGTGGGAACAAAAAAAAGGGCAACAAATAGAAAACTGTAACAAATATGGTAGTTATTCAACCATATCAATAATCATTTTGAACATCAATGTATATATGAACATATATGTACCTAATAATAAGACAGAGATTGTCAGAGTGAATCAAAAACTTGTACACAAATGTTCACAACAATGTTATTCATAACAGCTGAAAAGTGAAAACAATCCAAATATTCATCAACAGTTGAACAGGTAAACAAAATGTGGTGTAAACATGCAATGAAATATTATTCAGCTATAAAAAGGATTGAAAGGTCCAGAATAGACAAATCCATAGGCGCAGAAAACAGATCAGTGGATGCCAGGGCAGAGAGAATAGGGAGCAGCTCTTGGGTACAGGGTTTCCTTTTGGAGTGATGAAAATGTTCTAGAACTAGTGGTGATGGTTGTACAACTTCGTAAATATACTAAAAACTGCTCAACTCTTTACTATGAAAAGGTGAATTTTTGGTACGTGAATTATATCTCAATAAAAATCAAGTTATAGTCCATCTCTCCAGTATTTTTCATTGTTGTGAACGATTACATCCCAAAGTAAGCCTACAAAAGTCCTTCTTATAAAAAATACTACACATTACCTAAAACTTGTCCACATGAATCTTCTTCAGGAGTCCACCCAGCAAATTCTAGTGCCTTACTCCATTTTGACTTCTTGTGTATATTCTAGGCAATGCCAGCATTCCTGGCCTCTCCAAATACTCCCCACTGCGTACTCTCTTAGATAGCACCTCCTCTCTTGGACTGCCAGGCCCTCCTTGAAGCACACAGTCCCTCTGTCTTTTCTCGCTAACTGCAAGGCCCTAGCGAGTTCAAACTTTTGACGGCCACCTCGGCTACATGTTGGCAAATCATCTCTTCCCACAACTTGGGTAGCTCTTCACAGATACCCAGAGACCAGCAGGCTTAGTGAGGCCCAATGCTAACCCAGGATCTGACTCTCCAATCCCAGTCTCTGTTCCACCCCTCTGTGGTTCCCTCTCCCAGCCACCTACTTGGACAGGGCACACTCTGTACCTACACAAGATACTGACCCTAGATTGCAAACTCACAGATATGGGGAATTTTCTTCCCAGTGTGTACTGTTTGTGATTTATTGGAGCCTCAAAACCTTCTTTTGATTCAAGCTCTCAGATAGAATATACAACCAGAAAGGGCTGATTCTTAAAAGTTTTATATAGCCTGTAAGTTAGTGGTTGCAGATCATAGCATGGTAGTGGATGGTAGATGGTAGCATAGACTTAGCAAGTCTATGCAGGGAACAGAAGAAACAGGAGGTCAAAATGTACAAACTTCAAGTAAACCTGTGGGTTTTCAAACTTTCTCCCAGGGAACCCTGGAGCTCCCCAGAGGATGCAGGGACTTCAAACAGGACAGAAGAAAGAATAAGTAGTCAAGGTTCTAGGAGGTCACCACCTGCATTAACCACAGTAGCTCTATTTTTATGATGTATTAGGTACGAGATTTATACCAGATTTTAACAAACAAATGTTTTCTTTAAAAATAATGTTTAAAATACTTTGTTTTAAGCCAGTCTAGAAAAATACTCCCAAATGAGCTAAACTAACAAGAACTTCTGAGGTTGTGACTCTATCAGAATTAGCATGAGCTAATATTGCCACCTAAGATGTAAGATGGTAGAAGGAAGCTACTCCCTAACCATACAATGAATATATCTACCTGCCTTGTCCATAAGATAGAAAATGGCGGGGGTAGAGGGGTGGTGCCTGAGTGGCTCAATAGGTTAAGCATCCAGCTTCGACTCAGAGGTCATGATCTTGCAGTTCATGAGTTCGAGTCCTGCACTGGGTTCTGTGCTGACAGTTCAGAGCCTAGAGCCTGCTTCAGATTCTGTGTCTCCTTCTCTCTCTGCTCCTCCCCCACTTGCACTGTGTCTCTAACATTCTCAATGATAAATAAACATTTTTTTTTAAAGAGGGAAAATAGGGGCATGTGGGTATCTCAATTAAGCATGCCACTCTGGATTTTAGCTCAGGTCATGATCTCACAGTTATGAGATCAAGCCCTATGTGGGGCTTGGGATCCTCTCTCTCTCTCCCCCTCTCTGTCTGCCCCTCTCCTCTCTAAATAAATAAACAAACAAACAAATAAACTTTTAAAAATGTTTTTAAAAAAAGAAAATGAGGGAAAATAGCATTATTGAACCATTTCCCCACCTTCTCTCCCTCATTAGAGTTAGACCTTTAGGTCTATAATCTGAAAGAGCACGGATCTGGTCTTCTTTCCCAGCTATTCAGAGTTTTGAATACAGATATCCACTCAGGAGTAACTCTCTCAAACATCAACTAAACCACCACATCACGCCAGGCATATGGTAGGGTAGGGAACCACTGCCATCATGGAGCAGGCACATAAACAAGTAGTTAAAGCTACAGGTCACCCATCAGCCACGACAGAAGCACATTTATGATGTCCTAGAAACAAAAGAAGGAAACGAGCTGAAGGGTCATCTACTGATCAACCAAAAATCAAACACATGTCATTTTAGACAGAACAAAGAAAGTTTTAAAAGGTGTATTCATTCATTTTACACATGTTCATTTATGCTTAAAGCAGTAAGCTGAAGTTCTAGAAAACCCAGAGGCATATCATAAATCACCCCAGCCCTCAAGAAGCTTAAAGTCTAAGACACTTAAGAAATACTACATTTTACATAGTAAATGTTATTATTTAAATAGCTCCCCATATCCTAACTCTTCCATGTTCCTTCCTGATATCATAAAATAAAAGAAAATTGCCTTTCCATGAAGCTCAAATGTGGAATTTTGATGATCTTCCTGAGGCCGATCCAAATTCTACCCATTCTCTCTTTCTGCTCTCCTCTCCTACCCCCACCTTCCTCTCCTCATCTCCATTTTCTTCTTTCTCCTCTCTCCCTTCTCCCCATTATTCACTTAGCCATCATCTGCATTCACGGATTTACCAAGCCAGTACTAAGCATTTGCTTATGTACAAAATGTGGGGTTAGAAGGCACAATGAACATAGCAATGAAATAAACAAAAGGTAATCATGCATTAATAATAACTATGCTAAATAAGCACTTTCACATTCCTTAAATCATTCACTTCTCACCCAACCTTTGGAGGAAGACAGGCGTTATTTTACTCTATAGATGAGAAACTGGCATCAGAAGAAGTTATGTGACTCGTCCAGACCATTAGACACATGTTTAGAGTACAGGAAATTAAAGCAACGATTCCAGGCTCCATTATTTAATGCGTTCAGGAAAACAGAATGAACACAGATAGCTTCATAAATTCCACTACCTACTTTAACAGTCCCTCTGCATCATTAATAGATACCTCACAATCTACCCAGTCAAACCAGAACTCTTGATTTTCTCACAAAAGTTCATTCCTGGGGGCACCTGAGTAGCTCAGTCGGTTGTGCATCCAACTTCAACTTAGGTCACGATCTCATGTTCATGGGTTCAAGACCCACATCAGACTCACTGCTGTCAGCACAGAACCCACTTTGGATCCTCTGTGTCTCCCCCCACCCTCTGTTCTTCCCCTGCACATGCTCTCTCTCAAAAATAAATAAGTTCATTCTTCTTTCAGCCTCCATTTAATGGTAACACCAAACACTTAGCTGCTCAACCTGAAAGTCCAAGAGCCATCCCCGACTCATCCTTCACCACCCACTAGAAAGGCTAAAAGGAAAGAGATAATACAAAGTGTTGGTGAGGCTGCTAGAAACTGAACCCTCATACACTGCTGGTGAGAATACAGAACGGTCAACAGCCTGGCAGTATCTTTAAAAGTTCAACTTATACTCACCATAGGAAACAGCAACTTCCATCCCTACATCTATCTTTGAGTAAACATACGTCCACACAAAGACCTGCACATGAATATCCATCAAAAAAAAAAAAATCAATAGCCAAAAACTGGAAACAAAGTTCCCAAAATTTACAACATGGTGAATGGATAAACAAATTATAGGGGCGCCTGGGTGGCTCAGTTGGTTAAGCATCCGGCTTTGGCTCAGGTCATGATCTCATGGTTTGTGGGCTCGAGCCCCGCTTCAGGCTCTGTGCTGACAGCTAGCTCAGAGCCTGGAGTCTGCTTCGGATTCTGTACCTCCCTCTCTCTCTGACCACCGCCCCCCCCTCCCCGGCTCACATTGTCTCTCTGTCTCTCAAAAATAAATAAAAGACATTAAAATTTTTTTAATTAAAAAAAAAACAGTTGTAGCCTATCGCTGCTATAGGACATAAAGGCAAAGATTACTAATACATGAAGCATCATGGTTGAACCTCAGAAATGCTGTACTAAGTGAAGAAGCTAGACAGAAAAGATTGCATATCATATGATTCCATTTTGATAAAAGGATAAAAATACAAAGAGAGAAGGGAGATAGCTTGTTGTCTGGTACTGGGATAGGAGAGAGCACTGGCTGCAAATGGGCAGGAGAGAACTTGGGAGGAAATCCAAATGTTTTAGACAGGACTGTGCCAATGGCTTTACAACTGTATAAATATTAAAACCATCAAACTGCACACCCAGAACAGGTGAATTTTATGCTATATAAATGACACCTCAATGTATACACACAACAATTAGAGCATTTAGCAACATCTACTGCATCCAAGGTACTGTATCAAGCCCTAAAGCAGATATGAGATGACAAAGACCTGTCCCCACCCTCAAGGAGCTTCCAGTCCTTTTCTTCCAGTTGCAGAAACAGGACAGGGAAGTGGAAATAACAGATGTCATATACCAAAAAAATGACTGGCAATAAGTGGAACCGGCAAAAAAATGAGAGAATGAAGGAGGGAGAGAAGACAAAAGCAAGAGGTTCAAGGAGGCCTTACAGAGGATGTTACTTTTAATGGGGCCTTGAAGGATGACTGATAATCCAAAAAGTGGAACCTGGGGGGCATTCTTGTGAAAAAAAAATCCAGGGGAGGAACGCTCAAGACATGTTAGCAATTAGCAAAGCAGTCTGGACAAAGTGGAGGTCCACAAGGGAGCAGGAAGGGCCCTAGGCCAGCCGAGGCCCAACGACCAAGTCCCGAGATGTGTGCTCTCACATGGGGTTTGCTCACCCTCAGGCGGCAGGTTCATGATTTTTGCCATATTTGAAATCATAGCATGAAGTCATTATTTACTTAATATTCTTTTAAATTATTATTTACTTAACATTCTTTAAACTAACTTCTTTTTAAAGTTTATTTATTTTTTTTAGTAATCTCTACACCCGATGTGGGGCTCGATTTCACACCCCAAGATTAAGAGTCACGTGCTTCTGACTAAGCCAGCCAGGCATCCCTAAACTAACTTCTTTATAACCGATGCTAGTTTTTGAAGGAAATTTTATAATTTATCATTAACTTTATAAAGGAAACTTTATAACTGTAAAATGAAAGCCAGCATCATTTGCCAGAAATAAAAAATACTGTTAAAACGGGTGCTATTAAATTATCAATGCTTGTAGCAATCTGTAAGCATGAGGCCTCTATTACAGAGAGAGAGTAACAAATGTCAGAAGATCAAAAACATTCTAGCACCAAACTGACACGTGTACCTTGATACAATCAGAAGAGCTGAAAGACACTAGAAAAAAAGGAATAGTTTTCTGACTGTGGTGCATGTCATTCAATGCCATAACCTTGAATCACCTAATATTGTCTTGTGTTAGGGGTCCCCCATTTTGGGAAATGCTGGTCTACAGTAAATCCTAAATAATGGGGGCAGGGTGATAAGTATAACAACTAACATTTTGTTAGCACTTACTATCTGCCAGACACTGTTCTAAACATTTATTTCATTTATTCCTCATAAAATAATACCTACCTTATACGAGCATTATCAACCTACTTTTCAGGCCAGGAGACTGAGGCATACAGACTTCCACTAACTTGCCCAAGGTCGTACAACTTACCCAAGGTCATACAGGCAGAGCTGGAACTTCGCCCAGGCAGTCTATATCCAGTCTGTGCACCTAACTGCTGTAACTGAGCTGATTCTCACGTGAAGTGATACTTGAGGAAGGTTTGTCTGGCTATGATTTGTTTGCTGAACTAAAGGAAAGAGGCCAGAAGACTACTGCAACCACCCAGGCATCACATCCCACAGGCTGGCTGGGACTGGAGGGTTTACTGCCACTTGCTATGGGCAGTAGAGGGCAGCAGAGGGCTGTGGAGCAGGAGGCAGGCTCCTGCCCAAACTTCCAGCAGGTTGGCTTCCAGTGGAGAAGGGTAATAGGAAGCAAAAAGGCCAAGGCCCAAATCAGAGATGTAGAGCCTACCCTTGGAAGATTAGAGCTGTGAGCACCACTGTCCTTAGGGGGTCAGAAGAAGTCAATCTTGGAAAGTGGGACAAGCCCCCCATCCCCCACAGACTGGAAAACAGATACGGAAAGAACAATTGTTGGAGCAGCCAAATGCCTAAAAGACCAGGCCCTTTCCTTAGTCAGTGGTCACCCAGGCCCCTCTTATGCTCTAACCCCCCCTAAAGTTCTTTCACGTGGCACTTACAAACCATAATACTGATTATCATGACCTCTTTTATTATTTGTAATTGGATTTCAGGTCTTCTAAGAGTACAGAATTTTGCTGTACCTTGGCCTGAACTTCCTCTTTCAAATTCAAAATATTCCCTTAGGACTGGTAGCTAAATCTCAAAGGAAGTATTTTAAAATTAAAATTAAGAAATATATTCAAATGCTGTTTCCAGGCTTCTGACAGGTCTGAAACATCCTGAATGCAGACACTATTAATCCATAGACATCAAAATCATTGTATTACCTTAAATCTTCCAAAATCATTGTTCGAAAAAAAATAGTGTAGTAGATTAAACTGTCAGAATAAGAGAAAAAGAAAACCTCCTTGAAGAAAATACCCTATGCATGATTTTAAAAGGAAGTTTAAAAAGTTAAAAATAACAGATTTAGACTGCCCAATTAATGCTAACCTCAGGCTTCAATAAATAAGTAGAAAAATTAGACATTGTAGATTTGTGATTTACTCATGAAAAAACTATGATTTCTTATTCCCCAGGAGGAAAGCTTTAAGAGCATCAATAGATTTCTCTGGATATCAAATATTTCTCCATTATTCTGAGTAAATTATATTTAGATCAAAAGCAGACGGATTAAATTTCCCTTAAAATACCCAAGAGATTTTTAAAACACAAGGAAATATGCCACAAATCCAAAAATATTTTATCCTAACCTGGCAATGTCTCCCCAGTAGAATAATTAGCCAGAAAACAAAACCAACCTGAGTTTTAGAGGTACTAAGTTCAAAATAACTATTAAAACTGGACTGTCATTTGCTGATGCTAAAATGAAATTAAATAATCTTTTGTGCCTTTGAAAAAAGTCCCCTGGAAATATGCCTTTACATTTTCATTTTTAATCTAGAAAAAAAATTGTATCTGATTAGTGATAAGTTAGATGGGAGTCCAAATTTCATTTAAATAGTATGTACACAACAAGGAATACATATTCAGTTAAGCATTTCCAAATTCTTGATAAATTCACCCCCTCATCAGTGCCACAAAGTTCATGGCTTAATTATTCTCATCTATGTTATTTCTGCCTTCCTGACAAAACTATAAACTCCTTAAGAGATTATTAACTTTTTAAATCATCCAGGGGTGCGTGGGTGGCTAGTCAGTTAAGCGTCTGACTTTGGCTCAGGTCATGATCTCAAGGTTGGTGAGTTAGAGCCCCATGTCTGCCTGCTTAGGATTCTGTGTCTCCCTCTCTGCCCCTCCCCTCACTGTGTCCCCTCCCCCCTTCCCTCTCTCTCCCTCTCTCTCTCTTCCTCCCTCCTTCTCTCCCTCCCTCTTTCTTCCTTTCTCTGTCTCTTTCTCTTTCCCTCTCTTTCTCTATCTCTCTCAAAAAATAAACCTTAAATATAAATAAATAAATAAATAATCTACTAAAATGTAGTACATGTGACAAGACTAAGGGAACTCATACAGATCCCTGTGGAAAGAAGGGCCCTCCAAACCAAATCACTCATTACCATCCACTCCCCATTCTCTATCCTACTTCATTTGGCATCCAGTTCAAGCTCCAACATCACAAAAGTTAATCCTAGGTCAATGTAGGAAAAATCCACCATCTCTGAGAAAATAACTTGATATGGTTTTTAAAACAGAAGGGGAGGCCTTTAAAGCATGGGCCCTTAAAGCATGTCAAAAAGAAGTGCTAAATCTGTTTCTGTGTGAGAAAAGATTTACATTTTCTGAGAAAGGAGGTAGGGGCAAAAAATGAGGAAGGGGACAGGCAAGAGGTTGGATCCTGAGAGGTGCGAGGTTCACCCTGTATGTTGAGACAGGCCAGGGGGAACCATGAGGAAAAAGGTATAGCCAAGGCTGGGTCGCCCCTCTGTGCTGTGCCAATGCACTCAGTCACTCCTCTGTCACTCCCCGATCTTCAGTGAAGTCTGGAACATTCCCACCTTTATTATGAGTGGGAGTTGGTAGACACAATGCTAAAGGGGTCAATTCAGTGCAAAAAAAAAAGAGTGTCTGGGGATGCAGGAATCTAGAGGCAGAGGTAACCAAGTGAACATAAGCATCCTATACACACAATAGACACACACACACACACACACACACACACACACACACACACACACACACTCCAATCTTAAAGATGGCTTTGGACTCCCTGAGCAGGCCAAGAGCAGGAGGCCTCAGGTGGCAAGTGGGTACCAGCAACTTCACAGAAAGACTCCTGCACTTGGCCTTATCCAGGCTGGCCCTGTTTTGTTCTGGGTCTTTCCTGATCAACCCCTTCCTGATGGTAATCTGGGACTTTCCTAAGACTAGACTTTGTGGGAAGCCCAGACCAGGTCTGCCACCTCCTTCTGGTGTCTGGCCCTCTCCTGCCCCCAGAACTACTTCTGCTTCAGTCTGTGTTGTGACATCTTGCCCAAGCATTTCCCCAGCACCCAACCTCAACCTGCTTCTGCATTCTGTTTGCCATTTCTCTTTCTTGACTGACAGCTTATAGGACAATGGCTTGCTACATAGCCAGTGTGTAAAACCTGGTACGCAGTAATTAGGAGGACACTAATCAAAACTGTACACAAATTTCACTTTTAGGGCACAGAGTTGCAGGCTGGCACCGAGCTAACAGTCTGCAAAGAACAAGGTCCATACATAGTCTGGTGGAAAGAACTATTTCTCATTGGGGGAATCATGGTGTGTTTCTACTTATAAACAGCCTGTGGATTTGCTTTGCCTATACTTTCAAATATTCAGATAGAGGGGGAAAAAACTGGTCTCTAAGAAATTTCAAGATGAAAACCAGAATTTAAAAGAAAACTGTAAGTAGCCATATCCCTTGGAAATGAAATGATAATAAGGAAGGATAAGCTTAGTTCAGAGAGAGAGAGAGAGAGATTCACGATGGCCAAAGTAACTTCCTCCAGACTGAGAATGAGACTATCAGGAAAAGTTGAAACTATATTTGCAACCATATTGTATGCCTCCATTTTCTTTTCTTTCTTGGTCTTTCTCTTTCTCCACTAAAAGGGAGAAGCAGAACAGAAAAAAAGAGGACAGAAAAAAAAGAAAAAGCAAGTGTGACCATGTAGGCTCAGGTTAATAAGCTTCTGAGGAAAAGGAGATTCGTTGTGAAGGGAAGAGAGGAAGTGTTAAGCATAATACAAAGAAAGCACATAAAAATCATTGCATGAATGGAAAAAGAACCTGCAGGAACTTTGTTTGCAAACACCTTTTAAAAAATTAAATAAAAGGATGGCCAGAAGAGTTAAGTAAACTGCACAAAGCTGCTCAGAGAATAGCACAGGCAAAACCCAGAACTCATGAGCCCACCCTGAGTGGCCATTCCACCAGGCCACAGCAACTTCTCACCTCGGTTTTGGTAAGCAAGACAAGATTGGCCATTGGAGGAAAGCTTTACATGGCGTATGGGAGTCATTGTATAGGTCATGAACCCTGTGATTATTAACTTATTAAATGCTAAATATGGAAGACTAGTAAAAGTTTTCCTTAAAGTAGAGGTGAAGGGCAAGACCCAAGCTTTTATGATAGAATACTTGATTATAGTTGGGCTTAATACCAAAGCTGTTACTTTGTACTGGGATTTTGCCTATCTATAAATGTTATCTCCTCTAGTGAGGAAGAATAGCAATCATTGGTAATATTACTTTTTTATTTTATCCTTATTTTATTTTATTTTAGGAGAACAAGAGCATGAGCAGGGGTGGGGCAGAGAGAGAGAGAGAGGGAGAGAGAGAGAGAGAGAGAGAGAGAGAGAGAGAGAGAGAGAGAGAGAGAGAATGTTAGGCAGGCTCCACACCCAGCACAGCACGCAATGCAGGGCTCAATCCCACAACCATGAGATAATGACCTGAGCCAAAATCAAGAGTGGGACACACAACAAACTGAGCCACCCAGGGTGCCCCAGTAATTCTACTTTAATAGAGCATTTTATTTTTCTATGGGAAAAAAAAGGAAGTACCAAATCATAGCGCTGAGCCAGGTTCTAGCACTCATGTGGTTCTGGCAACCTAAATATGTCATGGGCTGAGTGCCTGGAGGGAAATGCTCAGTGTGGGGGCAAGGCCATGGAGAAGCCAATCTACAGCTTCCACAGGCACAACTGAGCGGTGGGCTTCCCAGCGATGCATTAGGCAGGAATCCCTACCAGTGCCAGGGTCTTTGAAAACAACAGGGAAAACTGGAACAGTGTACATGTTTAGCACACATGTAGCCCTGTCTATCACAGCCTTCCAACTGTGACTCCAAAGCTAGCTAGAGGCTCCTGCTTTGAACTGGGCAACTCTTGGGGCACCTGGGTGGCTCAGTTACTTGAATGACGGACTTTGGCTCAGTTCAGGCGCCACATCAGGCTCTGTGCTGACAGCTTGCTCAGAGCCTGGAGCTTGCTTTGGATTCTGTGTCTCCTTCTCTCTCTGCCCCTCCCCCGTTTGTGCTCTGTCTCTGTCTCTCAATAATAAATAAATGCAAAAAATAAAAAATAAAAAAAAAATAAACTGGAAACTCTGGTTTATTTCCAATTAAAACCAAATTCAGAGTCAAGGGTAAGAAAGGCACCTATTATTTTGGTGGCAAGTGACAACATCCAACTTGAACAGACTGAGTTGAAAAGAGAGAGAGAGAGAGAGAGAGAGAGAGAGAGAGAGAGAGAGAGAGAGAGAGAGAGGGAGAAAGAGAGAAAACACCTGGTTTTTGGTTCAAGGAATCCAAAGAAATGTTGAACGGTGACACCACAAGAAGGCCAAGAAGGCAGTTGATCTCAGAAAGGAGCAGAGTGAGCACAAGATCTGTCTGCCATTTCAGAGTGGACCTTCCTCCTCTCCCAGTGAAAACAGGCCTTCTCCAAAGAAGCAGCTCCGCAACATCTGTCAGCGGTCCTAAGTCAGCTCCTGACTCTAGAGAAGAGGCCCTGAGAGGGAGGCTCAGCCCACATGGGTCAGATCCCACTGCAGGAATCAGCAGAGCCAGCGCAGTCAGAGCGGACAGTCTGGTTCTCACAGGAACCATGTGAAGGGGACTGAAACAGCTCCCAGACAAGAGGCCTAGTCCTGGAGCCACTGAGCATGAAGCAGCTACTACCCCCATCTCTGTGTACTGCCCAGGGCAGCAGGTTTGATCATAAGCACATGCCTGGGTGAACTGCCCGTGTATATGTCTCATATTTCAGCTTCCGTTCGTATCTCCAACATGGCTCACAACACTCAGTGCCAAACTGGCCCAGAAGAGGTGGAGGAAGAGGAAGAGGATGGGCAGGAGGGGGAGGGAGGGAAGACAGTAGCAAAAAGGAAGTTTTAAAACTGCAGACATCTTCATTGCACTCACCTCTCCCCCTCCAAAAAACAGTTACAATGTACTTAATTGGGAAGCAGTAACTAAATTTTCCTACACTGGCTTTGATTAGCTCTACATCAAGAACGGTTCCATATGTTTCATTTCCTATACTACCATTCTTGACAGGAATTGGTTGGGCTTACATTCCAAAACCTTTAAGGAATTAAGCATGAACGTGGAAAAATTAGTAAATAATTCAGGGTGAATACAACGCTCTGAATCACTCCATGAGACAAAAATCATGCAGTAACAATTTAAAGGTAATTAGGAAGGATTAACATATTGCTGAGGATGGATGATCCAGGACACAAGGACTACCTGAGTCTCTTCCTAAAAGTACAGTAAGAAGCTGCCACACCCAGATCCCATATGGTACTGATGATCCAAAATGACAGGACCATAAGAAACCCACAAATACACAAATTGTCAGAAATCTCAAAAAGGGGGAGAAAAGGAGAAAGGAGGAGGAGAGAGGGAAGAGGAAGTATGGAGGCAGGGAGAGAGCAAGGAAGGCAGGCAGACCAGGAAAATACCATGAATTTTTTTTAAAAGGGCGGGGGGGCAACAGGTACTGAAGATCAGAATCCACCTGCAAAATGACAAAAGTGGTAGAAATTTAAATGAGTTTATCTTCTCCAACGCCCTCCCATATCTTCCCCCTTCAAAATACACATATTTTTTAGTATCTCCCATCTTTAAGCAATACTATATCCCTTTTGAACATTAACTGTTGCCCTATTTCCCTTCTTTTCCAGTCAAGCTTGTTGAAAGAGATGTAATCTGTTCTGGTATCCACTTTCTCACCACATAGCCCATATTTCACTGCCCTCTGTCCTCTCATCTCTACGCTCACCAACTCTAATAGTTACAGCCTATTCTCCCTTTCTTCTTGATATTCTCTCCTCTCTTGGTTTCGTGAGTACGCCTTTCTGTTCTATGTTTTCTATATCTCCTTAGTGGCTCTTCTTCCTCTGCTCTCAGGTATTGGGATTCCACAACACTCCATTCCTAGGCCCTGCTCTCCTCTTCCAATGCTACATGCTTTATTGGACCTATGATGAGAGATTGAGGGAAAGACACCGGACTCAAGAAAAATGGAACACAGAGATGGGGGCCACTCTCAATGCCAACAAATGCAGCCACCACTGTTGTTAATGGCTCTACAAACACCCTGATAAAGAATCTCCCAGGACACCTGGGTGGCTCAGTCAGTTAAGCGTCCAACTTCAGCTCAGGTTGTGATCTCACAGCCTGTGGGTTCAAGCATTGCGTCGGGCACTGTGCTGACAGCTCAGAGCCTGGAACCTGCTTCAAATTCTGTATCTCCCTCTCTCTCTGACTATCCCCCACTTATGCTCTGTTTCTGCCTCAATAATAAATAAACACAAAAAATTAAAAAATAAAAAAAGCTCTACTTGAACTCCTCTATTGACAGAGAATGCATTGACCCACAGTTCAATTGTGAGAAACTGGTGTTGGCTAATCAGGAAGGATGCCATCTTTGGGAAGGGGGAAAAACTGAGGTCTAGTAAATGCACACCCATCACCACGTTGGCCACCCAAAGTCATCTGAGAGACACTGTTTTCCCAGGAGCAGAGAAGAATATGGACTCAAGTAATGATCGGCCTCCCTCCACACAGGTGGGTCCATCAGCTAATCCTTCTAAAAGGAAGGCTGGCTCAGGAAAGGAAATTAAGTCTATGATGAGCCTGTGGCTTGGCTGCTTCCCTATCCCACACTGTAGCTCTTTTGGTAGGTGTGGTGTTATGACACAGCCATCAGCCAATTTTACAGAACAAGGGTCAATGACACAGCAGTAAACTGTTCCCTAAATATCCCTGTTGAACACATCAAACTGCAGAAGAAACATTCTGCACATATGCCAGGAGCCAGGTATCATGCAAGGCTCCTCCTTCATTGTCTCATCTATCCCCAGAAACATCCATACGAGGCAGGTGCCACTGTTTCCATTTTACAAATGAGAAAATTGAGGTAAATCTGTTCAAGGTCACACAGCCTGTAACCATATGAAGTGGAAGTTAAGCATCATTGTCCAAATATGAAATGTCTATCTACGCTTTCCACCAAACCAACTTGTCCCTCTCTAGAGAATACATTTCTGAATGCTGCCTGTTTATACTGAGGCAGCAAACATCTACCTATGGTCATGAAAGGTCCTGTAGAGAGAGATAATAAACACGCATTCATTTCCAAGGATCATACACCGCAGCATAAATGAGTCTCCATATCTTGGTATTAAGTCAAGAGAGGAAAGTGGTACCCTCGGGAGAGAAATATGAATGATACTAAAGGAACGCGGCAAAGTCAATAAATCCAGAGACTAATATTGCTATGTGATCTCTACAGTAGTTATGCTGGTACTGATAACCTTACAAAAGTTCTTTGTGGAACTTGTTAAATCATAAAATCATCTCTTGATTCTAGAACATAAAACAATGTCTTTTTTATGTAAACACAACCTTGGGGAAACTGCAGATAACTGCAGATCTTTTTAAGGTATTTTCTTCTGTCACACTGGGAGCCATTTCCTTCACTCACCAATATCTTTACATATTTGTAGAAAGACTTCTCTTCCATAAATATTAAACACAGATCGTAATGTAAGAGCTCAGATCTCCTCTAATAACTATGTGAAAAATCAGCGATTGGGCTCACACAAACAGTCAATCAAATTTCTAAAGACAGAGTTTGGGCTGTTAGATAAGTTAAAAACAGAGCATCCACTTATAGAAATTCATTAATATTAATATCTACTGACCTGCACCATACTAAAAGGATTTTATTGAACAGAAAACTTCCAAACACAGTATTACACAGAGTATATGCTCGATCACTCTTTCATTCATCTAATAATTACTATATAACACCAACATGCATAGGCATGGGGGGGTACAAATAAACCCTCATGAAGGTTAAAATGCTGTTACAGAGAAAATAGATGCATATATTAAATTAGATGACTACTATAAAGTTAAAGGATTATAAGACAACAATGCAAGATGTCTTCAAATAATCTGATTGCATGCTAAATGAGCAAAGAAAAGAAATAGCTAGAAGTTCATAAGAGAGGAGGGTCAAAATGTGTTGGAGAGTAAGGAAAGACATCACTGAGAAAGGAAGTAGTTGAGTTAAAGTAAGATCCATAAAGAAAAAAAAAGGGACATTATTAGTAAAGCCAGGCTCTGGAGAGAGTAGATCAAGCAAGCTAGAACAAAATGTGTATGTAGAGAGATAGAGGACATAATATCTCTAACAATTATTAATCAATAAACACAAAACCACAATAAGTTTACCTTTCAGAGAGCAAAGGAGCATATTTGCTTATTTCCTAATTTAAGGACTGAGGCCATCATTTATCTAGCTCATTTCAGCCAAAACAACAAACTTGTCAAAGTGAAAGACTTGAAAACTCCCTCAGAAAGACAAAATACAATTCATATGTAACTACAGTGTAAAGAGTCATCAACTTTAGAATGCTACACTCCACTGGACACTTTATAGATCACTAAAATCATGTATCCTGCCATCATGTAAACATTCTGAAACACAGCAATATGGACTATAGTAAAAGTCAGGGATTCAGGGCAGGAAAGGTCAGGCTGTGAAGTAAGTGCAATTCGAGTAATTTGTTCAGGCTGATGATCAAGGTAAGAAGTTAACAGCAGTTATCAAGCTAAGAACTACTCAAAATATGACCTCTGATAGAAACACAGACAAGTTTGAGGAGGGTCTTTGGAAGTCAGCTAGAACTACATATATCCATACTTTGCTTTCTTTTGAGATGGGCACTGACCAACATCTTGGGGTCTAGGTCTCAGTTAACTGAAGATGCACATATGGAGGGATTAAGGGTTTGCAATCATCTTATGATATCAAGAAACAGGAGTAACTCTAATCGGGAAAAAAAGGCAAACCAAAAGAAAAACTTCATGAAACATAAGGGGAGTCAAAAAAATTTTCTATAAAAGGCAAAAGGATAAATGTTTTAGGCTTTGAGGGTCATAGGATCCCTGTCTCAACTACTCAGTTCTGGTGTTTTTTATATATATATATATACATAAGGAGACATAGACAATAAGTGAAGCAATAAGCGTGCCTATGTTCCAATAAAACTTTATTTTTAAAAATAGGTGGTGGAAGACTCTCAGCAAATTAGAAAAAGGGGAGAATTACCTCAACTCAATAAAGAGCATCTACAAAAAACCTACACACACTTAACCTCACAATGAACCGTGAAAGACTGAAGGCATTTTCCCTAAGATAAGGAACAAGGTAAGGATGTCTAGTCTCACCACTCTTATTTAATATAGTCCTAGAAGATCTAGCCACTGCAATAAGCCAAGAAAAATAAAAGGCATACAGATTATAAAACTGTCTCTATTTCCAGATGACATGACTGTCTATGTAGAAAATCCTAAGTAATATGTACACACACACACACACACACACACACACACCCCTCCTAGAACTAATATGTAGGTTCAACAATATTGGAAGATACAAGATGAACACACAAACATCAACCACATTTCTATATACCAATGATGAACACATGGAAACCCAAACTAAAGACATAATACCATTTACAATCACTCTAAAAAACTGAAAAACTTAGGTATTATCTTAACAAACTTGTTCAAGATCTATACACTAAAACTTATAAATACTTATAAATCAAAGAAAACCTAAGTAAATGCTCATAGATTGAAAGACTCAACACAGTAAAGATAATTCTCCCCAAATTGCCCCATAATTTTAGTACATTCCCTATCAAATCCTAGAAAGATTTTTCTCTAAACATAGATTAGTTTATTCTGTGTGTGTGCATTTATTCTTTTTTATTATGGTAAAATACATATAACAAAAAAATTGCTATCTTGGTCATTTTTAAGCATACAGTTAATAGCATAAAAATACATTCATTTACATATTCTACAACCATTACTACCATCCATCCCTATAATTCTTTTCACCTTGTAAAACTGAAACTCTAGACCCATTAAATACCAACTCCCCATTCTCTCCTCCCCACCAAGCCCCTGGCAACCACCATCCTGCTTTCTCCCTTTATGATTCTAACTACTCTAAATTCCTTATATAATATAAGTAGAAGTATAATATAGACAAGTTTATTCCAAAATTTATATGGAAAGGCACAGGCCTTAGAACAGCTAAAAACAATCCTGAACTAAAAACAATCTTGAAAAAGAATAAAATGGGAAGGATGACTCTGCCTAATATTAAGGACTGCTATAAGCTACAGTAACTGATATAGTGTGATGGAGATATGGACACATAGATCAATGGAAGAAAATAAGAATCCAGAAGTAGATCCACACAAATATGTCCAACTGATTTATGACAAAGGTGCAGAAGCAATTCACTTGAGGAAAGACTTCAACAAATGGTGCCTTAGCAATTGGATATCCATAGGCTTAAGAAAAATAAACCTCAAACTAAATCTCAAACTTCAAAATGGATGGTGGACTTAAATGTAAAAATATGGATGGTGGACTTAAGTGTAAAAATATATAACTTTTAGGGGAAAAATAGAAATCTTCAGAATCAAAACTAGGCAAAGAGTTCTTAGACTTCACACAAAAAGCACAAATCATGAAAGAAACAAATGATAAATATAAACTCATCAATTTTGAAAAATTTTACTCTGGAAAAGACCCAATTATGAAGATTTTTAAAAACTATAGTCAAGAAGAAAATATTTCCAAGCCTCCTATTTGACAAAGAACTAGTATTCAGAACATACAAAGAATTCACAAAACTTAACAGTAAAAAAATAATCCAGTTTAAAATGGCTAGCATTTTATTAAAGACATTTCATTGAAGAGGACATATAAATGACATGAAAGCACATGAAAAGATGTTCAAAATCATTAACCATTAGGGAAATAATAATTTAGCCATGGTAAGATATCATTACACACCTATCAGAATGGCTAAAAAATAATAGTGACAACATCAAATGCTGGCAAGGATGCAGAAACTGAACCGCTCATACATTGCTCATTAGAATGTAAAAATGAGACGACTTTGTAAACATTCTGGCACTTTCTTATAAAACTAAACATGTAACTACCATGTGACCCAGCAATTATCTCAGGCATTTATCTCAGAGAATGTAAACTATGTTAACATAAAAACGTGCACACAAATTCATAGCAGATTTATTCATGATAGTCAAAAAGTGGGAATAATCCAGATGTCTTTCAATGGGTGAATGGCTAAACAAAGTGTGGTATAGCCATAACATGGAATACTACTCTGCAATAAAGGGGAACAAAGAATTAACATATACAGTATTTTCAGTGACTCTCCCAGGAATTACATTGAGAAAAGCCAATCCCAAAATGTTACATGTGGTATGATTCCATTTATGTAACAACAATGATGTGACAAAATTAAAGAAATGGAGAAGAGACAGGTGGTTGCCAGGAGTTAGGGATTGGCTGACAGTGGGGAACTAGGTGGGGCATGGTGATATGAGGGGGATCCTGGTGGTGACAGACCTGGTCTGTTCATTGACTCTATCTCTGTCTAGATCTTAGATGCAATGTACCATAAACTTGCAAGATGTTACCACTGGAGAAACTGATTGAAGGGTATTATTTTTTTTTTTTACAACTGCATGTGAATCTACAATGATCTCAAAATAAGAAATTTAATTTAAAAAAATTTTAAACAGGCTGCAGGCCTCTAGCCACACTCAAGAATAAGATATAACTTCTCAAGAGACGAGAGGCATCAAGGAATCCCTGGCAGACAGAAAGCTGTGGTTGAGATGAGTGAGAGGAACAGATAGACCAAGACATGAGTGTAGCGCCATGAAAGTTCCATGACTATGTGTGGCAGCACCCTCAAGTGGGAACAGCCTGCTGGGGTTTGGCAGAGCCGTGGAAGTGGGCACAGCTTATCCTGTGAATCCCTATGTGTTCCTTCTGCCCTTCTCCAGCCAGTGTTCAGGTCAGTGTTCAGGACAGAGAAATAGGGAAGGGCCCCAGGTAGCTGATGATATCCAGGACAAATGGGGGACCAAACAAGCTCTGAAGGCCAGCTAATGTCCTTAGCTGTGCCCATCCCCTATTTTCCCTGAGAACAGTAAGAACACAAGACCCACAGCTGCTCAGCCCCTCTTCCAGGACCGCCTGCTGATGGCAGAGATTCTAGAAAAGATGAGCTCACAGTCGGGAACAACTAGAAATATGTGGACTGCCAAGTTGGAGAAAGACCAGAACGAGAAGCCTTTCCAGCTTGGAGGGCTTCACAGCTAAACTTTATAAGAAGAGTGATTAATATCTTCACATATGTAAAAGATAGTACTGCATCCATGAAACAACAAGATCTTCATTTTTATGAAACAGACTCAAGAGGAGACCGGAAAGATGAAGGAATGTAACTGTTGCCATGAAGAACATAACAGAATGGCTCCAGAGCAGAAAGAAAAAACAGCAAAATCAGTCAAGTAGGAGATCGAGACTAAGGAATTCTTCCAGAATATAAGATGAAAGGATAAAGAGATAGAAAGTTTAAAAGAATCATAGAAAATAGCTCTAGATTTACCAATATCTAACAAACAGACATTTATAAAGGAGAAATGCAGATAATGCAGAAGAGCCAATGGTTAAGTAAATAATATCTAAGAATTTCTTAGAACTGAAAAAAAGATATAAACTTCAGAATGAAAGGGTTACCATGTGCTAAGCTGTATAGCAATGTAGAAAATTTTTGTAAACTTAAAACATATAAAGGAATCCCAAAAGTTATCAGAGAAGAAAAATATGAACAATCAAAAATCTGATTTAGAGACACCTGGGTGGCTTAGTCAATAGGGCATCCAATGCTCGATTATAGCTAAGGTCATGATGTCATGCTTTGTGAGGTTAAGCCCCATGTCGAACTCTGTGCTAACAACATGGAGCCAGCTTGGGATTTCTCTCTCCCTCTCCCTGCTCCCTCTCAAAATAAATAAATAATTTCCTAACGTTTATTTTTGAGAGAGAGAAACACTGAGAGCAGGGGAGGGACAGAGAGAGAGAGGGAGACACAGAATCCAAAGCAGGCTCTGTGCTGACAGCTCAGAGCCTGATCTGGGGTTCAAACCCACAAACCGCAGATCATGACCTCAGCCAAAGTTAGATACTAAACTGACTGAGCCACCCAGGCACCCCAATAAATAAATTTTTTTTAAAAAGAATCTGATTTAAAGCAGAATTCTAATCAACCTCTCTGGAAAAAGGAATCTTTAGTGCTGAAAAACAAAACAGATCAAAACAAAACAGGGCTTTGAATGGAGATTTCTGTATCTAGCCAAATTAGCATTCAAACGCGAAGGTGAAATAAAGGCATTTTTCAGACATACAAACTTTCAGGCAGAAAGTTTACCACCCTAGATCTTCTCTTAAAGAGACTACCACAAACTGTACTTCACAAAAAGAAAAATGCTATAAAGTATAAAAAAACAATGAGAAAATTCTGTTATACCTTCTTTATGATAGTTAATATTGTATTATATTTACTTTGTATCTTTTACTAATTTGCCACTTATTATGTAAATGAATGTTTCTGTTGAAAAGTTATTTACAATAGTCAAATTTGCCGTTTACAGGGGTTTGGGGGTCTAGGGTAGACTGGAAAGATAAAATTGTTAACAACAGATTTAAAATACTGAAGGACTCTGGGGCACCTGGGTGGCCCATTAAGTGTCCGACTTTGGCTCAGGTCATTATCTCTCCATTTGAGTTCAAGCCCCACATCAGTCTCTCTGCCTGTAAATAAATAAACATTAAGTAAACAAATAAAAAAACAAATAAATAAAATACTGAAGGACTCTTAGATCATGGTTGGTTTCTTTTGATCCACAGACATATATATACAAATCTCTATTGGAACACATTCTATACAGACAATATGTAGGGCTTCCATTAGTATTTCTGGACAATCGGTTCATTCATTCAACATTTATTCCATCTAGTATTCACAAAACTATACCCTACACCCTGAGAACACAAAGATAAATACAATCTAGATGCAGCTCTTAAGGGGTTCACAATTCAGTGGCAGTGATAGACATGAGCACACATAATTATGATGCAAACTATAAGTATTATGAGAAGATATAAATGAAACATAAGATTGCAGAGGTAGTAATGATTAATTTTGAACTCAGGAATCATGTTAAAATTAGTTCATGGGTGGATAAGTAAATTCTAATAATTCCCAGTGAAATCACTTCTCTACTGTCAAGATAAGTATACTATTAATGACTTTATTTTTTTTATTTTTTACAGAAAGAGAGAGAGAGAGTTCACTGAGTAAGGGAGAGGGGCAGAGAGGGAGAGGGAGAGGGAGAGGGAGAGGGGGAGAGAGAGAGAGAGAGAGAGAGAGAGAGAATCCGAAGCAGGCTCCATGCTCAGTGTACAGTCTGATATGGGGCTCGATCCCACGACCCTGGGATCATTTCAGGAGCTGAAATGAAGAGTCAGACACCCAACTGACTGGACCACCTAGGCGCCCCTATAATTAATGATTTCTGATCAGAAGTAAGGGAGACCAAATGTTGCAGAAAGTTACACCCACCTTGCCAAAGCAAAGCATAGTTTCACAACAATTCAGTAACCGTGGTGCTTGTTCCTACTAACAGTGAAGATTATTAGGACAGTGTGGGGGTTTTGTCACTGTTTCCACTACATGGTTACATCACTGTTGTTACATTACATTTTGCCAGAATGAGCCAGATTAACTACTGCTACACTTAAATTTCATCAGATTTAAGAGTCCTTTATCATCTTAAATTAAAAGATAAATTTAAAATCTCCCCTAATGTGGCACTGCTATTGAAAAAACAAAAACAGGCTGCAGGCCAAATTTGGCTCACAGGCCTGTTTTGCCAACCTCTGGTTTATAGCAAAGGTGCTAAAACGTTTTAGTTCAGTTCATCAAATGTAATTAGGTCATAACTCTAGATGTAAATTGACCTTTAAGTTCTCAGGAAAAACAATACCATAACCTGGCTGCCAAGCTGTACCTAGTGCAATCCAAATGCACTGGCAAGCATCAAAGACTCATAGAATGTTTATACTTTATGGATAAGCTACTTACCATCTGCCTGCCTGAACAGGCCTGGAGCCTGCTTCCATTCTGTGACTTCCTCTCTCTCTGCCTCTCCTCCACTCATTCTCCCTCTCTCTCTCTCTCTTTCTCTCAAAAAATAAATGTTAAAAAATTTTTAAATAAATAAAAATAGACAAAAGACATGGACACTTCACCAAAGAGGATATACAAATGGTAAATAAGCATATGAAAATATATTCATCATCACATGTCATGAGGGAATTTCAAATTAAAACAACAAGATAGTACCATATACCTACTAGAAAGGCTAAAATCCAAAACACTGACACCACCAAATGCTGACAAGGATCTAAAGCAACAGGAACTCCTATTCTTTGTTGGTAAGAATACAAAATGGTACAACCCCTTTGGAATACAATTTGACGATTTCTTATAAAATGAAACATTCTTATAACACATAATCCAACAATCATTGTTCTTGATATTTACTCAAAGTTAAAAGCATGTCTACACAAATCTGTTACAAGAATGATTATAGTAGCTTTATTAATAATTACAACTTGAAAGCAACCAAGATATTCTTCAATAGGTGAATGGATAAACAAACTATACTATACCATACAATGGAGTATCATATAGCACTGAAAAGAAATGACCTATCAAGATATGGAAGGACCCTAAATGCACACTGCTAAGGGAAAGAAGCCAACTTTGGAAGGATACATACTGTATAAGTCCATATATATCACTATGAAGATAAGTGCTGTCAGGGGTTCAGGAGGGAGGAAGAGATAAACAGGCAGAACACAGGGGACTTTTAGAGCAGTTAGACTATTCTTTATGATACTATAATGGTTCCATACACATCATTATAGATTGTCAAACCCACAGAATACACCAAAAAATGAACCCTGATGTAAAGTATGGACTTTACATCATGATAGTTTACGATAGTGTATCAATATTGGCTCATTGATTGCAACAAATGTGCCATACTAACATTAATACTAATACTAGTACTAGTACTAATACTAAATGTTAACAACAGGGGACACCTGGGGAGTGGGATACATGTACACATGGGAATCGTACTTCCCCCTCAATTTTTCTATAAACCTAAAACTACTCAAAGAAATAAAGCACATTAATTTTTTTAATATTTTAAGAGATAGAAGTTACTTGGAGATATTTCCATGATGTACTAATAAGTGAGAAGAGAAAAATGGAGAGAATAGAAGCCGATCCAATTTTTTTTAATGTTTTTTTATTTATTTTTTAGAGAGAGAGACAGACAGATAGACTGTGAGTAAAGAATGGGCAGAGAAAGAAAGACACAGAATTCGAAGCAGACTCCAGGCTCTGAGCTGTCAGCACAGAGCCTGACATGGGACTTGAACTCAAGGAGTATGAGATCATGGCCTGAGTTGAGGTCAGATGCTTAACTGACTGAGCCACCCATGCCCCCTCTGATCCATTTTTATAATCACACCAGCGTTTTGGATACTGGTTACTTGGGAAATTGGGCAAAGAGAATGAAAATGATTGAAAACTTACTGACAGACCAAACCTTGAGTGAAACTATAAATAAAAATCTGAGACTGAAGTACTAAAGGCCCTGAAGCCAGGAGAAGCCACCTCAGCAGAGACTGGGTAAACGAGCCCACTCTGGAGCAGTGAGAAGAATGGTGGCAGGCCCACCAGGTGGAGAAACTAGAGACAAAGCAAAGAACACTTGTTTCCTTACTAACTAGTTTAATATAAACATATGGAGAGAACAGTAGAGAATCCTCAGTTTTTAAATTCTATCAATTTTGTCAACCATCCTACAAGTTCCAAAGCAAACACATACATAAAATGAAGCCTAGATTAAGCTCTTTAACCAATCCTCTCATCCTGAAAAAGAAAAAAAAAAATGCCGGGTTTTTAATGAACCAAAATAGTTCAGGCTTAATAAGTTCCAGCATTATATTAATAGAAATCCCTTGGTTCATATCTTGCCCCTGGAAACGCATATTTAAATTTATGCAGCTTATTCCTTAAATTGGGTGTGCATTGCCCCAAAAGTACTGCAGCAGAGAGCGACCTAATCATATTCATCCAACTCCTAACTTTCACCAGAAAATAATTACTCCCTTTTATTCCACTTAACATAATAAATCCACAGAGCCTCACAGTATGAGCCTAATCCAGAAGAAGAAGAAGGAGAAGGAAAAGAAGAAAATATTTTGGTTTTTTTTTAGTTTCTTAAAATAAAAAGTTATCTGCAAGGGGCTCCTCAGCCCTCTTTTTACATTCAGAGGCAGCTGGATGCAGTTTCTACTCTTGGAGGTCTGTGGTCTCCCAGCAACCTGGCTCTGGTTGTCAGGGAGAGACCCCGCCTGAGCCGGGGCTGTTATCAGGCCCGCAGCAGTCCTAGGTGAGGGGCAGTGGGGAGCTCTGCGCCACGCTTCTTCATGCCAGTGCACACGTCCCGGTGTGCGAGGAATGCTAAGTGGTTAGCTAGGAACTCTGGGGACCAGCAGGAGTTGCTGCAGAGGACTTACTGCTAGATGACGTAGCTCTCTATGAATTGGCTCTCAGGAAGAGATAAGGAAATGGAGGTTTTCGGCAATGCAGTGTTTTCTCCGGGGCTCTATTTGACAGCTGGCTACTACTCCATTCTGCAAACTCTAACGTGGTTTTCTTTTCACCCGCTAACTACAGTACATTCAGGATTTTTTCACTTTAGCTTTCATTTTCTCCAGCTGGAAAGCTATGAATTCCTTCACAGTATTTCATTTTCATGACTCTTGCCTTTTGGGTAAAATCTGTTTAAATATCAATTTTTTTTTTAGTTGGCCAAAGAATAAGTTTTGGTCTCATGTGAACAATGCTTTTTAATTCTTCGCAGTGCATTTGACCTAAGCAAAGTATAAATTACCTAACAGTAAACTACTAATAAAAATAATCAAAGGTAAAATAGGAAAAAGTTGCAGAAGAAAATTCAAGACTAATGTTATAACTTTACCATGGTAACATTGTCAAAAGAATTCATTTTCTATACATGCTCAGGGAAGACATTCAATATTTCCAAATTTTATTCTTCATTTTATAAAAATGTAATGATAATATATTCATTGGAACATACTATAACTCTGCATTTCTTCCAGTCTCACTATTATCAATCTTCCTTATATTATAATGCAAATTTAATACACTTACTCAACAACAAGCTGGTGGATCAGAAATATACCCTGCTGAGAAACACTGCAGATTTGCTCATACTAAAGAACCATGTCTTTCTTTATGAAGGACAATAACCTTATGTGACCTCTCTTAAAAGACCCAGTTTACAGAAGAGATCCCAGCTAACCCAGAGGATATGCTGGATTTTGGTCAGGATAAAATCAAGCATTTGGCATTGTTAAGAAAATAAAATAAGACATTTGGCTCAAAATGGAGTCACTTATGCAAGCCCCACATTATCAAACCAAGACTTATTAACTTAGTTACAGTTCTGGCTCTCCAGAAATGAAATCTGAAACCAGTCATTCAGGAATTGCCTGATCAGTGCTAGTTAACTAGATTGCCACTCCCTAGAGGACCACATCCTTGCATTAACCAACCAGCTTTTTTGCCTAGTATAACTTCCTTGTTCCCATTCCCTTCTGCCTATATAGGCCTTCATTTGTGTATAAGCTCCTCAAAGATCCTTTATATCTGCTAGATCAGATGCTGCCCAACTCAAGTCAACTTTTGCTCAAATAAACTCTTAAAAAAATTAATGACTCAATTTATAACAGGATCATGAGTCAAAGTAGTCAAGTATCTCATCAAATGTAAAGAACATTTTGATAGGACATCTGGGGAAAGGTATCAGAAAACCAAGCAGCTCAGCCATTGTAATCCAAGCAAGACATCTGGCCATGCCAGCAGGGCACCATAACTAGACTAAGAGTTCTGGAACCACCAGGGAGAAAAACAGCAATCACGGAGCTCCCCATATATTACACAAACTCAACTTTCCCCTCCCTAAGGAGACACAGTGGAATGAAATTGCAAAACAAGGCCCTAAAGCCCTAGCTCCACCACAAACTCTTAAGAGCAATCGAAGTTGAAACTGCTCCCAAAAGGATGCACTGAAGGGGAAGAACTGAGTTGAGCCTTGAAAGACCCAGGAAGATTTCTTTAGATGGGCTGTGAGGAAGAAAAGCAAATGTCCTGGAAAGAAGGAACTAAGCACAGAGTCAGCTGTGGGGGGAGAGGAGGTGCAGAGCTCAGGAACACCGAGATTAGCAACAAGTTACAAGAAGTTTCTAACTCCAGGATGAAGAGTGTCATCATGTTAGCTATGATACAACAGAAATTACGCAAAATCAGACGGCTGCAAGCTATCAGTAGAAGGGAAGAGAGGGAAAAGACAAAAGCAGGGAAGGAATGTGTTCTGGCTTTGCAAAATCAGCAGTTCCTGCCAAGGAGATGCCCAGGTAGGTGTTTGCCTGATCATCCCTCACGTGAGCCAGCTCGAATGGGTTAGAGCTGATGACCTGCAAAGAAGCCCCTAAGTTGTCCTGAAGTCACCTCTAGCTCATTAAAACACTAAGATCTCCTCCTGTGGGTGGAGTTTCCTGCCATTTTTTGAACATACATTGTATGCACTACCATATTGACTTGATAGGCATGTGCAATCAAACTGAAGTGCCCAACTAATAAAATATGTATAAGTTCCTTATGTATCTGTTAGCTCCCTGCCCCCACTCCCAATGCACCAAATAAAAGCTTCCTGTGCTAACCCCATGGGGAGACAGTGCTTTGAGAGCTATGACTCTATCTCCTTATAACAAGTAATATAAAGTTCTTTGTTTTCAACATTTCCTTGGGTTGTGTTCAATTTGATGCAGCCCAAGTGCAACTGAACTTGTCTTGAGTTCAGTTACAATCACACCAATCACATAGAGTCACCATTATTTCCTACGTAGTGGTAGTATGAAATCTGATGTTTCAACAGATGTCTGATAGCGGTGCTCACAGTAAACTGAGAAGGATAAAGGCAGAGACCAAGGAAAGTGTTATGGTTACTTTATGTGTCAACTTGACTGGGCTAAGGGATACCCAGATGGTGGGTAAAACCCTCTTCTTTCTGGGTGTGTCTGACGCTCTCAGACAAACTAAAAATTCATGATGGAAGAGAGATGAAAAAATAGGATACAGAGAGTCCATGACTTTCACTCATCATGCATTTATACTCTGAATCCATCTTTTGCAGAATTCAGTCTTTCATACTTCACAGAGTTCAAAGATTTTGGCTGGCACAAGAGGACAGGGCTTCTTGATGAAATTAACACTGGAATGGATATACTACACTGAGTAAAAAGGATGGCTCCCATCAATGTGAGGAAGCCTCATCCAATCTGATCAGATCAGAACAAAAAATAGAGGAAAGGAAAGGTGAATGCACATTCTGCTTGAGCTGGCACATCCATTTTCTCCTGCCCTTGGACCTTAGGACTTGGACTAGGATTTATACCACTGGCTTCCCCCAATTCTCAGGCTTTCAGAGCTGGACTGAAACTACACCACCAACTATCCTGGGCCTCCAGCTTGCAGATGACAGACCTTGGACTTCTTAGTCTCTATTACCATGTGAGCCAATCCCTCATAATAAATCATATGTGTGTGTGTGTGTGTGTGTGTGTGTGTGTGTGTGTGTGTGTGTATGATACACATCTGCTTCTGTTTCTCTGGAGAAACCTGACTAATACAGAAGAAACAATCAGACTTATTGGAGGAGGCATATATTAAATATAGGGGCAAGGTTCAAAGATGAGTGTAAACTAAATATGTATCCAAAATCTTGAAGGCCAGATGATTAAATATGGTCTTAGAACTGAGTTTAGGGTTATGGTAGGACATATATATTCCTGGAAGTATGCAGGTAAACGGAAATGGAAAAGCAGAACTTTTGCAATATGATACCTAGATTTTAAAAGCCATCCACAAGCAAGACTTGTTAGAATCTAGCCACCCATGAGAAAAAGGGTAGAAGGAGGAAAAAAGTAAAATGAGGGCAGTGAAAGGGGCGATGCCAGCAAATACCAATTCTGCTTTTCCAAAGATAAGACCGTTGTCAAGTACTGCCAACCTCTTACCACCTCCTAGCTTAGATACAAGTTAAAATAAGGAATTGCTGGTTAGGACAAACGCATGGCCCACCAGAAGTTTGCTGTAATGAAATCTCCTGCAAGCATGGTAGAAACTCAGTTCTGTGAAGCTAAGCCTGGGCTGATGCTCTGAACTACAAGAAAGAGAGGGAGCACCCAGTACAGAAACTGCCATGGCATAACTGGCTGGACTGACATTCCATTCCTCAGGTAGGGTCAACTCCTCATCACTAACATTTCCATTTGGCTGCAGAAATTCTGTCTAGCTAATAAAGTGTTCTGGTATGAGAGGAAAATCCATTAACATTTTGGAAACCAGCAAACAATGGCGATCCCAAAGCCTTAAACAGATATACCCTTCCTGTCTTCTTCAGGCCACTGTTCTCTCCATTACTCATTCAGACATTTTATTGACTACCTATTACGTGCCATGACACATAATATATGTATGTCTGTTATGTATGATACCATTCATAGGGGCTGGCCTCTCAGAGCTCACAACCTCATATGTTACAGTCATTCCACAAATTTTTATTGCCAGCCCACTGTGTTCCAGGCACAGAGACTAAGATCATCCCTCCCCTTAAGTAGTCTGCAGTCTAGTGGTACATTTTCACAGAATGTTAGATACTGGATGCTCTCAAACTGGGAAATTATGATGGAAGAGAGATGAAAGAATAGGATACAGAGAGTCCACGACTTTCACTCATCATGCATTTACAGTCTGAATCCATCTTTTGCAGAATTCAGTCTTTCATATTTCATCAGAGTTCAAAGTTCATTTGACTGGCACACGACGAGAGGGTCAGCCAGATGCTGAGGCATGAGAAGGGTCCCGGCCATGTGCTGGGTTGGCAGGACACTGGGGTCTATGAAGGGTCAGACCAAGCCTAGCAAAGAGACCTCCACTCTGGCCCTTGCTGAAGGCCTGGAGGCTTCTGGCTCTTTTGGGGCCCATGTCACAGGCTGATGTCTCCTCACCCAAATAGTTCCCCATTCCTTGCTTCAGCTGTCCTCCCTCTCCTCCCTTCACCAGATGAAGCAGGGGGTTGCTATGACCCCGGATCCTGGGGGTAGCAGGCCAGGGCCCATGGACTCTGCTGAGCAGGATGCATCTTTCTGCAACCACTGCTGCAGATTCCTAGCAAATCCCAACTTAGAGACTGAAAGATGAGAGTGCTCTTCATCATTTATCCTGCAAGTAGGAGAGTTTACTACCGGTCAGCTGAAGTCTATCACCACTAGTGAAAAAATGACTCAGCGTATATACTCCAGGGACAAAAGATCAGCTATGTTAGCCTCTCTGTGTCATACTGGTCACACAATGGTCACACAAAAAGACCACCTTTAGCCAACATTAACCATACTTTACCTGATATCCATACACCATAACTGAGTGCCTGATGTGGGTAGTGTCCTCTGTGAACTGCTACAGACTACGAAATAAAACAGGATCAACCATGGCCAATGCCTCCCTTCAAGGAGTGAAACATGGCTCCTCCCTCTGGACAGCTTTCTTTTTTTCTTTTAAGTTTCTTTATTTTTGAGTGAGAGAGAGTGTGGGAGAGGAGCACAGAGTGAGGGGGACAAAGGATCTGAAGTAGGCTCTGTGCTGACAATAGACAGCCCGCTGTGGGACCTGAACTCACAAACTGCGAGATCATGACCTGAGTCAAAGTCGGACAGTTAACCAACTGAGCCACCCAGGCACCTCAGGACAGCCATCTCTCAAGGTAGCCCTCCCTCATATGAGGAGATAACAACCTGGGTAGTAGCACAGTACCTAAGTAACAATGTGAGATCCAAGAGGAGGATTCATAAAATAGTGCCTAATAATTTGTCCAGAAGAAAAAGAAAGGGATCACTTAGGTTGGAAAGAAAAGGGAATCAGGGCAAGTTTTGAGGAAGAGGTGGCATCAGAATATATGGGAAACAATTTCACCTGAGCAAGCATTTAACAAACATTTAATGAATGACTAAATGAAAACTCTGGTATATGGAACCCACTTAGGAAGAATCACATGAGCAGCTCCAGAGACCAAACACTGAAACACATGTTAGCCAGAGGCACGGTGGGAAGAAAGGCTGGGATGCTAAGGATCAGATCAGGAGAGGTATGAATACCCTTATGCCAGGGACTTCAGGAAACAGTGAGGGTTCTGAAACAGAGGGTAAAATAAAGAGCTTTAGACAAGATGCAAAGAGGAAAAATAATAGCTCTGTGTCCTACAATTTAGAAATTAATCACACATTGGGGAAAATTTTTCTAAAAGGAAAATTATTTTCTATCATTTTCTTTTAAAAGTCTATGTACATCACTCAAAATAAAAGAAACACACATAATGCCTTCTACATAATAGTGGAAGGAATTTGTCCCCAAAGATCTTTTCTTTGTATAAATGATGCCACCACAATTGATGCTTCAATAAAAATGAATATTTATGAAATGTAAAATGACTTGGATTAACTTATTCCAATTTCACTCTCTAAATTTAGATTTTTAAATCATGCCAAAATGTAGATTTTGATTACAAAAGCAAGTTGGGAAGGAAAAAAAAAGACTTACTTGACAAGAAAAAGAGAGCAAAATTTAAAAAACAGAATTGGAAACAGGGATGACAAAAGATGACAGAAAGGTGGTCAATTAAACTAAAAATCACAGAAAAAGATCATCCTCATAGTAGAGTTCTTTAACCCAATAATGCAGTCATATATCAAGAATCAAGTTACATGAAAGACTGAAGGAAAATCTCCCACTTGTGTGTTCCATCCATCTTAAGCTCACTGCACAGCCCTCTCCCCAGCTTTTAGTTTCTTAGCTATCCTTTCAAAGTTTCTTTGTGCATACATCTTATTATTTTCCTCCTTGTTCACACAAAAATTAGCATACCATAGAACACTGTTCTGACCTTGCTTTTCTCACTTAACACTATATCTTGGCAATCTCTCCATACCCATTCATATAGATTTTCCATGTTCTTTTTTACAGCTGCATATTCCATTGTGAAGACGAACCACAATTTATTTAACTAGCCCCTATTGATGGGCATTTGGGTTGTTTCCAATCTTTGGCTACTGCAAACAAAGCTGCAGTGAATAACCTGGTATAGTCATCATTTGGCATGCGTGCAAGTGTATCTGTAGGATAAATTCCCAGAATTGAATTCCTGGGTCAAAAGGTATATGCATTTAAATTTTTTACAGATATTGCCAAATTGCCTTCTGGAAGAGTTGAGCCAATTTACACTCTCGCCAGCAATGTACAAGAGTGCCTTTTTCCTTAAGGATTTACCAACAGAGTGTACCATCAAAGTTCTGGATTTTTGCCAATCTGAAAAATGAAAAATGGTGTTTGCATTCTCCTCATTATGAGAGAAGCTGCTCGCTCTTTTATATGTTTAAGAGCCAATTGTACCTCCTTTTCTATAAACTATCTGTTCATAACCTCTGCCTATTTTTCTAATGGATGTTGGTGTTTTCTTATTAATTTCTAGGAGCTTCTTACATATTAAAGAGAATAGTCCTTCTCTTGTAAGTTGCAAATACTTACCCCAGTCTGTCTTTTGAATTTGTTTATGGTAATTATTGCCATGAGAAGACTTATTTTGATGTGATCTAACTTATCAATTTTTTAAGTCTTCTGATTTTCAAGTCATAGTTAGAAAGGCCTTCCTTACCCCAAGATTATAAAGGAATTCTCCTTTTCTCACATTTAATTGTTTCATTTTTATACGTAACTAAATGGAGACACAGTATAGTAGTTAAGATCACAAACTCCAGAGCCAAATCGCCCACATTCTTGTCCCAGCTCCACCATTTATTAGCTATGTGACCTTGGATAGGTCACCTAACCTCTATGGGCCAGTGTCCAGGTAAACGAATGCAGTTAATAATTACCATATGGGGGGCTTACTGTGAGGATTAAATGTCTTGGTAAATGTAATTACTAGAACGCCTGACATACAGTAAGCACTCAATAAGCATGAGCTATTATCATCAAATATCTGTTTAAAACTTATCCTGGTTTAAGATGTGAAATACAGATCCAACTTTCTTTTTCCATATGGCTACCCAGTTGTCCCATAACTATTTTTTGAATATTCCATCTTTTCCCCACTGATTTAAGATACCTTCTTTAAGATATACTACATTCCCATACATATTTAAGAATTTCTCATCTTTCTACTCTGTTCCATTGACCTATCTATTCATGGACAAGTATCACACTGACTAAATTACTGACCTATACTTTAACTATGTGGTGGGATTAGCTGCCCCTCTCTGCTCTTCTTTGACAGTTACTGTAACTCTTCCTGTTTATTTGTCCCTATAAATTTTTATTAATTTTTTAAGTAGGCTTCAGCCAGCACACAGCCCTACACAGGGCTTGAACTCAGATCAAGGTCAAGACCTGAGCTGAGATCAAGAGCTAGTCACTTAACCAACTGAACCACCACGGTGCCCCACCATATGAATTTTTTTAGTGTATTTGGCTCTAGAATAAAACAAAAAAATATTAGTTTTTATTGAAACCATGTTACCCTATAAATTAACTTAGGGACAACTGATATATGTTTCCTGTTCAGTCTTCCTACCCAAGAACCTGGTATGTCTTGCTATTTGTGCAAGTCTTCTTTTGTGTCCTTCAGTTTTAAAGTTTTCTTTACATGGATCTTGCATATCTCTTGCTAAGCTTATTCATAAATTTTAACTGTTTTGGTTGCTATTATAGATGGAGTGTTTTCTTCCATGTATTTTCTAACAAGTTGTTTACACAGAGTAAAGCTATTGGTTGTTGTCTAGTATATACCCTAAGACCGTACTATGAATTCTCTTGGATTTTCCAGATATATAATCTCATTAACTGAAAGTTAGTGTCCATTTTACCTTCTATTTTCCAATTTGTACATTTCTAATTGCCTTCTGATATATATAATGCATTACCTACCACTTATAAAACAATGTTAAATAATAAACAATCACCCAGAGAAGGCCTAGTCATGCTTTAATCCATGTTAGGCAACCTTAGAAAAGTTGCACAGTAAAGAAATTTGGAGGTTTGAATCTCACCTCTTGCAAGTAGAAATCTACTAGGCCACAGTTTATAAAAAGATGAAATTTTTTTCAACACCAAAAGAATAATAATAATCCCAATTAAAAATTGGGTACAAGATATCAACAGACACTTCTCCAAAGAAGACATACAGATGGATACACGGAAAAATGCTCAACATCACTCATCATCAGGGAAATCAAAATCAAAATCACAATGAGGTATCACCTCACATCTGTTAGAACGGCTAAAATCAAAAACACAAGAAAGAACAAGTGTTGGTGAGGCTATGGAGAAAAAGAAACCCTCAAGTACTGTTGATGGAAATGCAAACTGGTACAGCTACTGCAGAAAACAGTATAGAGATCCCTCAAAATTAAAAATAGAATTATCATATTATCCAGTAATTCTACTACTGGGTATTTACCCAAAGAAAAACAAAAACACTAATTCAAAAAGATATATGCAGCCCTCTGTTTATTGCAACATTATTTATAATAGCCAAATTATAGAAGCAATCCAAGTATCCATCAATAGGTGAATAAATACAGAGGATGTGGTTACACACACACACACACACACACACACACACACACACACACACACACCGGAACAGTACTCAACCATAAAAAAGAATGAGATCAGGGTACCTGGATGGCTCAGCTGGTTAAACGTCCGACTTCTGATTTCAGCTTAGGTCATGATCTCAGGGTGTGTGGTATCAAGTCCCATGTCTAACTCCATGCTGATAGCACAGAGCCTGCTTAGGATTCTCTCTCCCCCTCTCTCTCTGCCCCTCCCCTGCTAATATTCATTCTCTTTCTCTCTCTCTCTCTCTCATAATAAATAAACTTTAAAAAAATGAAAGTTTAAGGGTGCCTGGGTGGCTCAGTCAGTGGAGCACCCGACTTTGGCTCAGATCATAATCTCACAGTTCGTGAGTTCGAGCCCCGCCTCAGGCTCTGTACTGACAGCTCAGAACCTGGAGCCGGCTTCGGATTCTGTGTCTCCCTCTCTCTCTCTCCTCCCCTGCTCGTACTCTCTCTCTCTCTCTCTCTCTCTCTCTCTCAAAAATAATAAACATTAAAAAAATTTTTTAAGAAACTTTAAAAAAAGAATGAGATCTTGACATTTGTAACAACATGGATGTACCCAGAGAGTATAATGCTAAGTGAAGTAAGTCAGGGAAAGATAAATACTGTATGATTTCATTCATATGTGGAATTTAAGAAACAAAATAAAGGAAAAATGAGACAAACCAAAAAACAGAGTCTTAAATATAGAGAACAAACTGATGGTTACCATAGGGAAGGAGGGTGGGGGAAAGGGATAAAATAGGTGAAGGCAATTAAGAGTACACTTATCGTGATGAGCACTGAGTGAAGTACTGAATTATTGAATCACTATATTGTACACCTGAAACTAATATAATACTGTATGTTACCTACACTAGAGTTGAAATAAATTTTAAAAATATTTTTATAAGATAAAAAATTTTACATCATGAAAATTTTCTTAAGAGCACAAAAAGTTAAGATTAAAGCTAAGATGATAACCCTTAACAACAAAAGTATTTAGTAATGGTGCACACCAGCTACTAGGCTGAGCAAGAGTGGACCATCTCCACATTTTTTCCTGATTGGGACTTCAGTAGGAATTTCTACGTTTCTTCAATAAGCGTGATGTTGACCTTGGTACAGAAATAGATTCATTATAATGTTAAGGAAGTAGCCATCTCTGAGAGTTATTATCAAGAAAAGTTGATAGTCAATGATCAACTTGCCTTTCCAGCATCCCAATGACAGTTATATCATTTTTCTCCGTAGATCAATTAAATGATAAATTATAATAATAGATTTCCTAATACTGACCCATCCTTGCATTTGGGAACTAACTCCCATCGCTGGATTCTGTTCACTCATATTTATTTTGCAGTTCTTCATCAATATTCATTAAGTGGGACAGGTTTGCAGTTTTCTTTTTTGTGCAATCTTTATCAGGTTTGGTTTTAATACTATACTTACTGCTTTAAAAAAAATCTGATAATTCTCTTAGTTTAAATACTATTAGAATGAACTGCTCGTTAAATATTTAGTAAAAGTGTCAGTGCAAAGCCATCTGAACATGATGCTTTGAGAGGAGGCAACTCTTTGACAACTTCATTTCTGCTAGAAAAATCATCATGTTTAGATTTCCTAAATGTTTCTGGTATCAGTTTGGGTCAGTTATATTTTCCTAAAATTATCTACTCCATCCAAGTTTTCAAAGACTTAATTAAACAGGCTCTCATGAGTCTTTAAATTTTCAATTTCTATTACTCTCCCTTCTCAGTTCTTAAATTTGTATATATGTATTTTCTTCCTTTTCTCTTAATAGAGAGCTACACATAGTTCATAAATTTCATTGTCACAGTTCAACTGCTTTTCAAAGAGGCACCTTTTGGATTACCCATATTGTTCTACTGTTTTTCTATTTATATTAAAGTTCTTAAAAGAGTACTCCATGAGCAGGTGTTCTACATCTCTTCCTCTCTCCAAAAAAAACCATAGTAATACAGTGAACACTAAGAATACAAAGGCAAGAAAGCAGAGATTAAATAGGAGCTGTCAATGTTATCTTGAATGATATCTCCAAATCCCAAACACCTGATCAAAAAACAGATTAGCAATATCTCCAATAGGCAAAACAAACAAAAACCAAAGTGCCATTAAAAAATATATATATATACTGGGCTTATACAGTAATTAATTCACTGGAAATAAGATTAGTTCTAACTATAATAAACTCACATTTTAACAACATAGGAGACACTCTGAGGTTTTAATTATAAGCCTTCCACCTCCTGACTGTCTCTAGCAATTAACTGCCCACCATTTCAGTTCAACAAGCATGAATTTCACTTTTCCCCAAAGTTCTCTGAGTATTGCTGTCTAACCAGACACTAAAACAGAGACAGACCGTCGTACAGCTGGTTAAGTGTACGACTTCAGTTCAGGTCATGATCTCACGGTTCGTGGGTTCGAGCTCCACATTGGGCTCTGGGCTGACAGCTAGCTCAGAGCCTGGAGCCTGTCTTTGGATTCTTTGTCTCCCTCTCTCTCTGACCCTCCCCTGCTCATGCTGTCTCTCTCTCTCTCTCTCTCTCTGTCTCTCTCTCTCTCAAAAATAAATAAAAACGTTTTTTAAAATTTTTAAATAAATAAAAAGATAAATAAAAGATCAGGCAAACTGCTTACATGCACTGACAGCCAGCCAGCCAGTGCTGTCCAGAACCCACACCACTAACCTGAAGTGTGCTTCGAATGAAGCAGTCCAGTCCAAGTTTAGTTGTAACCACCCAAAATAGGACTATTCATGTTTTGATCCACTATAGGTAGTCTGGGAGGCACTAAACATTAAAGAAATTTGAAGGATTGAATCTTACCTTCTTGCAAAGTAGAAATCTACAATTAGGCCATAGTTTATAAAAGAGTGTTGTTTCCTTACGAATACCAAAAAAGGTAGGATTAAGGCTAAGATGATAACTCTTCACATGAAAAATAGTTGATAATAGTGCACAAAGACAAAGCCTAGTACTAAGCTGAACCAAAGACACTGAACAGGACTTTTCTTCTAAAAACAAAAGGTGATGCTTTTATCATAGAACTTCTGAGTCAGGGTACAAACAACAGACATTAAGATAATAAACAGAAATGAAGGGCTGTTAAACAGATTGGAGGTTGGGGTAGAGATGAATTTGACTTTCAAAAAATAAATATTAAATCTATAAGCTTACAGCTTACAGCCACCAAAACCTACCAACGAGGTAATCATATCCTGCCCATTTCTGGGGCCAATCCGAGAACTTGCAAAAAATCCTGTCAAAGCAGGAGTTGTATCAGGAGTGGGGACTGGACCGGCTACAATCTAAAACTGAAATATTTAGGGAGGAAAAGAGTTACAACAGCAATGCAATAAGGACATATGCGTTGCATATGCATATGTATTGTAGGCTTGGCCCTACACCCAAAAAAAGCAGTTTACTGGTCCAGATACAGAGATGTATGCATGGCTATATAGAAAGACAAGACAGAAGAGTCTGGAACAGAACCAGGCCCTGAGGTTTTCCATTAGAGTTATTAGGTGGATAAGACAAATAAATCATTGGCTCATTTCCATCATGTTGGTTAATCTTTTACCAAAAGTGTTATTTATGTACCAGCTAACTGATTGGGAAGACTTTGGTTAAGTTTAAGAGAACTAAATCTTGGTCAGAGCTGATCTGAACCAGTTTGGAGATCTGATCAAAATGCTTGCCTTCGTTTGCTTGTGTTTCAGATTTCTGGGAGGGCATACCAAAGACACCCGTGGTGTGCAAAGAGGAAGTTCAATGCAAGTTTTAGATACTCAGCATTGAAAAAGCACTGCCTTTAAGTATCCATTTATGCACACTAGTTTGTAAAAGGCAATTTATTTTTAAAATAAAAGTCCAAAATTAATTGTGAGTCAAAAAACAAACTTTTAGGGCTGGCCATGAGTTAGCTGGAGTTGAAGTGAGGGAGGCTTAAGTAGAACTGCTAATGTAGATGGAGAAACAAGTTACACAGCGTAAGTTTCTAAACTGCCTCAAATCCAAAAAACCTCTACCTTTCCCACTCTCATACTGATTACTGTGTCCAATATGCAGACCCTCGCTGTGACCTCCTCCTATACCTACCCAATAATTCTTTAAGGAAAAGAAAAACAGAATTCCTAGGAATTTTTAAATGCAGGATTTACCTTGGCATTGAGCCATATGTAGAAGACTAATCACCATTTTATCCTCCAACTACTCTAAGGCAGTGGTTTACAAACTATGGAGTGTTTGTTTAAAGTACAAATTGTCAGGACCACACTCTGAGAAGCACTACACCAAGATAATCCTACTTAAAGTACTGGTCCCCAGGTTGGTGTACTTGTTAATAGTCTGCAATAGAAACTGAGGCTTAAGCTTTACGAAAAGAACCTTTAGAGTAGTTTAACATTACTGGGCACCCAAGCATGTGATCATTTTGCTGGCTTTTTTTTTTCTTACTGTATTTTCCAAAAGTATTGGTTTGAGATTGGAAAATTTTTAACTTTGTATAGTTCTAAAGCTGACACCTCCGCACTACTGACAAACCCGGGCAGACACGCGAGGACGGGTCTAGGGACAGCTCCTGCCAACTGGGAGAAACCGGACAGTCATGGAGGATAATAGAAGCCCAAAGGCATATTGGACCCAGTATAGTAGACTGAGATACAATTTCAAAACTGCAGTTTTCATCGTTCTGTATCATCCCACTGCCTCCCGTGACAACACGCACTTTCACTGCAAGTAGCCAGTATCCCAGAAAACCGTGCGTAAAAGTGGAGGCACAGAAGCCGGCAAAGGACACACACACACACATCTGTGAGCAAGATCGGCTATCGAGACAGCGCTTTTCCTACCCAAAGTTGGAAGCCACCGGGATATTTGGACTATAGGTGAGTTTTACCAACGTACGAGATTCCACCAGAGCGCTTCAGGCTATTTAAGGTATAAGTCAAATAAAGAAAGAAGACCGATCGCCCCCGCCCAACGCACCACGCACCCTCCCCAAACGGTGCCTATCCGCGCCTGCGCAGACCCCAAACTAACTAATCCGCCCGAGACCTGCCCTTCGCTCTCTTCCGGAAGGGCAGAGGAGGCGCAACCGCCGGGCGCTGACGCGCATGCGCAACTACGACGCCGGTGCCTTCCGCGAGTGCCAGAATCCTTACCCGCTACGGGGATCGGCTCCTTCCGGCCTGGCAGGGCCTCCTGGGGGCTGACGATTTTAGAGGCGGAGTCGCCCATTCTCGGGACAGGAAAGAGGCTATGGAAAAGCTGGCTAGCTCTCCTGGTGGCCAAGAGCATGGGCGGGCCGCTGGCCGAGAGGCTGCCGAGCGGAAGCGGAGCGGCGGCTATGGGACCGGCGTGCACTGGGCCGCGCTGCGGTGGGGGGGGTCCGCCGAGGCCGCGTGCGCTGCGGGCTTTGACCGCCGCCGCCCTGGAATCAAGGTTACCTAAGGCTAGCGCCAGAAGGGCTGTAACTGAGGGCGTGTTCTCCGTCCGGGGGTAGGGGGTGGGGTAGGCGAAGGGACGTGGGTGGGGCGGGGTACCTGGTCCTAGGAGGCATCAGCGAGCGTTTCTGGTTCGGCTTCGGCTTCAAAAGAATTTGCCAGGCAGAGAACAAATGTACTAATTGCCCTACTAAGTACGTGAAGCGGCGGAGGCCAAAAAAATAATGCCTAGCCTTTGATTTTAACGTTCGTTCCCTCCTTAAAAACCTTAGCGTTGTTCAGTATGTCCAATAAGGTATAAGACGACCTACACAGGCAACGAGAATGTGTGTGTATTTCCACTGGAGCCATTATAAATTATCAGAAAGAGGAGTATCCAAAATAAAAACTAAGCACAACTTTCAAAAAGCTCAGTATAGGGAAGATAATTCAGAATAATGTTTTTTATATATACACACACACACAAAGTATACACTGATGAACCCATTTTGCAAGGGGGAAAATAGAGAATCAAGGCACTAATACCACCATTAACGCAGTTTATGTGAATTTAATGCTGCTGTTGGCCCATTCTTGTTTCTCAACTCGTGGGAGATAACATTTGTTTCTGTGACAAATTTTAAACCCAAAAACTAAGGTGGGTGAAGCCAGTTGGGTATCTTGGGAGTTCTGTATGTGAAATGTTGGTTTCACACAAACGTTCTGCCAGAATGGGCAGATAGTCTCATGAGGGAAGGAACTTCAGATTACCATACACAGAAATGAGAAGGCTTTGACTCGACCTCCGCTGTGAGTAACCTTTTTGTTTTAATGTGGTCTGGACTGTAACAGAAGGACAGGAGGACTGGCCCTACAATATTGTAGAATAAGGTCTGACATGTAACATTAGGCTTAAAGTCTTTAGTTTCTAATTTAGATTTCCTCTGGGCAATTTGCCTCAGTTTTTACTTTATGCTATTAGATTATACAGAGTAGTTTCTACAGGCTGCTTGAAAACACTCCAAGGTATCTCTTCCATGCTTGGTCACTGCTGAGCACTTGAAAAATTAAGATCACCTCTCTGTCAGAGGAAATATTCTGTGTGTATTTTTTTTTAATTATTGCCTTTTGATACATACTGATTTTATGTTTTGTGGTTGATTGTATGAAATTAAACATTAGAAATAAACCAAGAACTGAAGAATTTTTCATGTCACAAAGTACTTATACATTAAGTGAAAAAGCACTACAGAGCTACATACAGTATGTGTGTATGTACTATGTAGTATATATAAAAATGCATGTACCTCCACTTGGTACACCCACTAAGGAAAGATGAGAAAAAATTAAAATAATGGTTGCAGATTTGTTGTTTAAGGTAATGGTCTACTGATTGTCCTTTTCTTATAATGGTCTGTATTATTACAGTCTTCTCAACTGTTCCAATGCTTGATACTTCTATTACAAAAAAATGTTTTTAAAGGACAAATACCTTGATTTATTTCAAAGCTTGTTTCCCTTCCCCTGCCCCCCCCATCCCCCATAAAGCAGGGGCTGCTTCTCTCATTTACCAGAATAGTTGCAAGAAAAGTTATATAGAGGTTGGTTGGTTGGTTGGTTGGTTGGTGGAAAAAATTAAAAATTACTGCCTTCAATGATGCCATTTTCACCACTAGGACTTTCTTTTCTTCAGACTCTCCTTATCCCTTCTGACTTCCACACGTTTTTTGTCCATATTGGGCACGCACTGCTTTGATATGTTATTTTTGTGATTATGCACTGGTTTTCCAACAAATTCTAACCATGTATGTTCTTTAGCTTGCAGCCTAAGCATCCTCTTTGATTTGACAAAGACTCAGAATACAACAGTTTAAACAAAACAGAAGTTTACTTCTCTTTTACATACAATCTAGAAGGAAGTAGTTAATTACTGACTGGACCATGTATTTTCGTCTATCATACTGAATTAGCTTAACTGCCCAGTGGTTAGTATTGGTTTAATTGGGCCAAAATCCTGATTTAGATTAGCAAAAGTTTAGTTTCCATTTGTTTAAAAATGACTCTGCCTTGGCCCTTGGAGACAAGGATACTTCATACTCTATCCCAAATTTGGCCTAGGTTTTAGTTAGGATATAGATTAGGTTGCTTTAACAGAGACCCATAGATACTGTATCTGAAATAAGAGGTTTTTTTAATTAAAACATAGTTAACACAATATTGCATTCATTTCAGATCTGTAACCTAGTGATTAAACAAATCTACAGTTATTCTCCTCACAAGTGTAGCTATCATCTGTCACCGTACAATACTATTACAATACTGTTGACTATATCCCTCATGTTGTGACTTATTCATTCCATACCTAGAAGCCCATATCTCCCACTCCCCTTCACCCATTTTACCCATTCCCCACCTCCTTCCCCTCACAACCATCAGTTTGTTCTCTGTATTTATGGATCTGAAATAAGACAGTTTTGGAGTTTTTTGTCATATACTAGTCCAGAGGTAAGTGGGCCAGGACTAATAGGGTAATACTTCTATCATAATATAGAATTCCATCATATCTGTATCTCTTTTTTTAATGTTTAATTTTGAGAGAAACAGTGCACAAATGGGGGAGGGACGGAGAGTGAGGGAGACTCAGAATCTATAGCAAGCTCCAGTCTCTGAGCTGTCAGCACAGAACCTGATGTGGAGCTTAAACCCCATGAACCATGAGATCATGACCTGAGTCAAAGTTGAACACTTAACAACTGAGCCACCCAGGCATCCCCATCATATCTGTATCTTAACCAGTAAGATGCAGAAAGGTGTACATCTCAGCACACCTGGGAGTGTGTCCCAGAAGCAGCACTTGTTTCTACTTATTCCATTTACCTGATCCAAGACATGGCCACATATAACTGGACGGTGGGAAATAAAAATATCTAGCTAGTGAATCCTGGACCCCGCTAATAATTGACAGTCTAGTAATGAAGAAGGTGAGAATGTACATTGGTTGACAACTCCGTCAACAGTCCACTTCTCTGGCCATCCAAATATTTATCTATGCCCCTCTTCTAACATAAAACACACCCTGTTCCAAAGGGAGAAAAGCCAAAGTTCCAACAATTATTGCATCCAGCTCTAAGTCCATGATCTGGAGATGATACAAAGTCCTTTACAAGTCTAGATGTAATTCCTCATAACCCAATGATCTATTTGCTGAAAGATGAGATATCTGCTCCCCACCCCAACATCCTCCCTCACACCTGGTGAGGTAGGAATATGAAAAACTATTTGGAAAACAAAAATGGAAAAAGTAATCACTGGTCTGCAGCCTAGCAAAATGTTGCAAAAGGGATACTTCAAAGACTGCCCAAGTGGTCAAATAAATTCTTAGACCCCATTTCAGCTTTCCAGAAGGAACTCTCCTGCTTGTTGCATTTAAAGTTACTGGGAGGTTCTTATCCCTGATCTTCCATGATTGCATCTGAAGGGTATATTGAGGCTAGGAGGCTACACATCTTTTTGTGCTCAGTGTCTTAATGGTGCAGTTTTTAGGGACTATACAGTAATTCAGGGTCAAATACACAAGTATCATTAAGATAGACTTGTAGCTTTTTTGTCAATTCCATTTGAAAAAATACAGAATATATTTCTGGTTTATTTGTTCCTTTTACAATTCCTTGTACAAATAACTACAGCTAAAGATCTCAGCTAGTAATATTTCTTATGCCTAATTACTCTTCATTTTTATTTACTAGGCTCTATTTGTCCCATCTATCCTGTATCTATTAACTTAATTGTAGTACTCTTGCAGCCAGCAAAAACAGCAGGTTTGGTTGGAAAGGCAATCCCCTTAATATGATCTTCACTGTTGCCTTCCATGCTTGGCTTACATCATCTGGCAGACAACACTTTACTAATGGCCCTTGAGAAGGGGTTTGGGTCGCAGTTTTATCTTCTGCTGTTGGGAGTATAATAGCTTTTGGCTTAATCAAAACTAGAAGGTCCTAAATAACCACCCTCAGTCAATTTGTATTGCAGACTGCAGGCAGAGAATTCCAGTCCTAGTGGAGCTTTGTTTTCTTTCATCTCTGTTAATAAAATGGCTAGCTTCTACCTGAGCCCATCTTTCTCAAAGGACTCAGCTGAATGAGGCAGGCAGTAGCCAATGCTCTCTCATTGGTCAGAGACTCCTCTTTCTATTTTCCCTACAGTTACAGATTCAAAGAGCATGTGGTCTGCCTTCCAAGGTATTGAGTTGACAGTTTTATCAAATGTCTTATGGCAACATAAAAAGGATCACCAGCTCTTCAACCTATAGGATCTGTGTCCTCCCTGTCTGCTGCCTGCCATTAAACCAATGCATTATAGTTTAGGTTAATGTTATGGCTTCTACAGACAAACTGCTAGAACTAATATGTTGTTAGCAACACTTCAGGATACAAGACCTACACACAAAAATTTGTTGTATTACTGTATGAGAAAATATGAAAATTGAAATTTTAACACCATTTAAAAGAGCATCCAGAAAATATTAAGTATTGAGATAAACCTGAGTAAAGATGTGTTAGACGTGCACATTAAAAACCTCAAAACATTGCTAAGAGAAATCTTTAAAGATCTAAATAAATACAGAGATATACCATGTTCATGGATCAGAAGATTCAACATCTCAATATTGTTTAGATACCACCTCTCCCAAAATTGATGTATAGATTCAATGAAATCTCAATGAAAATCTCAACAGACTATTTTCTAGAAATTGCCAAGTTGATTCTGAAACTCAAGTGCAAATGCAAAGGACCTATAGTAGCCAAAAACTGAGGAGTCCAGCACCAGGCCAAAATCCTACATGACATTTTTTAGGACCAATCATAGGCAATTACAAAGGCTTTTCCTGACAGGCCTCACAAGGGAAAACTGCCCTCCTCACACCAAACTGGGTGAACAGGCAATGAATTGCAGTCTCCTGGAGGTAACTGCAGCCAAGGACTTAGGACCCACCCCACATCAGCCATTCTCATAATCATAACTACTTTTCTAGTCCAGGCATCTCCATTCGGAAGCCTCCTTGAGAAGTTTCTCTCTCCGTATCCTACCCTACCCTCCATGTAAGAGACTTTTGTCCAGTGCTCTTCAGCAGAGAGACAATTTCACCCACTTTTTCTGCATGCCATCTGATTGATCCTTGAGCCCAATGTTATTCCAAGGGGAAAAATGGAACAGAAGGAGACAGCGCTTTCCATTTTGGCTTCTTGCCTACACTATCACAGTGAGTGAATAAAGACTTGATTATAATTTTCAGTTTTGCTTATTTTCCTAATTGACCACCTCAACACCTGACAATTTGACCCAAAACGTATATGAAAAAGAACAAAATTAGAAGACTTTCACTACCTGAGTTTAAGACTTATTCCAGAGCTACTATAGCCAAAAGGAGTGTGATATTGGCCACAAGAGACAAACAGATTAATGAAACAAAATAGTCTGAAAAGAAACTCACACACATGTGTTCGATTGATTTTTCAATCAAAGTACAAAGACTGAGACTTCTAAAATGGTAACTTCTAAAACAAAACATAGGTGAAAATCTTTGTAACATTAGAGGAGGAATAATTTCTTAGATATAACATAAAATGCATAATACATGAAAGAAAAAACTGATTAATTACATTTTATTAAGAACGTCTGGCCTTCAAAAGATATTCTTAAGGAAATAGAAAGATAGATGGGCAGAAAATATTTCCAAAGCATATTTCTGATAAAGGCCTTATATCCAGAATATACAACCCTCAAAATTCAATAATAAGAGATCAACCACACATTTTTTAAATGAGCAAAATGAACAAAAACAGACACATCACCAAGAAAGATATATGGATTGCAAACATGCACATTAAAAAAAAAACTACACAACATTAGCCATTAGGGATATGTAAATTTAAAAAACACAATAATATGCCACTACACACACATCAGGATGACTGTAATTTAGAAGACTGACCATGTCAAGTGGATGAGGATGTGGAGGAACTGGAACTCTTGTATACTGCTGGTAATAATCCAAAATTATACAACCACTTTGGAAAACAGTTTATCAGTTTCTTAAGTAGTTAAGCACTCATGCATATGACCCAACAATTTCACATGAAAGCATGTGTCCATATAAAGTCTTGTACTCAAATGTTCATAGCAGTCTAATATTTTTAAGTTTATCTATTTTGAGAGAGAGAGAGAGAGGGAGATGGAGAAGGGAGGAGGGGCAGAAAGAGAAGGAGAGAGAATTCTAAGCAGGTTCAGCACTGTGTGGAGCCCAAAGTGGGGCTGGATCTCACAAACTGTGAGATCATAACCTGAGCTGATGTCAAGAGTCAGATGATTATTGGACTGCACCACCCAGACCCCCCCTTCCAACCAGCCTTATTGTAATTGGCAAAAACTGGAAATAACCCAAATGACTATCAATAGGTGAAGAGTTAAAACAAATTGTGGTATATCCTTACAATGGAATTCTACTCATTAGTAAGGGTGAATGAACTCTTGATACCCTCAGTAACACAGATGATCTATTATATTGACAGAAAGGAACCAAACTAAAAAAAGAGTAAGAATTATGTGATTCCATTTATTTAAAATCCTAGAAAATACAAACTAATCTGTAGTAACAGAAAGATCTATGGTTGCCTGAGAATTTGGGTATGGGATGAGAGGGAGGGATAAAGAGGTTTACAGGGAAACTTTTGAGGGCTATGGATATGTTCATTAGCTTGATTGTGGTGATAGTCTCACAAGTGTACCCCTATTTCAAATACTGTCAAATTATACACTTTTTAAAAGTGTGTTTCTACTATGTGGATGGAATGAATACATTAATGCTTAAGCCCAGATCCACCTGCATAACTGCCTCTTGCTCTTCAGAAAGCAGCCCAGAAGTCATGAGACACAGGACAGTCAAGCTTTTGTTAAAGAGAGTGTTAGAGGAGAGGAGTGTGGATGGCTATTAAGAGTCCTCTGGGGCATATGGGAAACCAGAGTAATATGGATCACTCTGAGGGCTCTCAAACCTTCCTCCACATCTTCACTCATCTGTTTATACCAACTGGAATCCCTGCCTGGTTCTCTCTAGTTTTCTGACCTTCTTCTTCACCTTTCAATTCAAGACTCATCTTCTCTGTGCAACCTTCCCTGATTGCACAAGAAAACAGTGGTTGGTTCATGCAGTCTGGATTCTCCCATAAAACTTACTAATTACATCACTCTGTGCATAGCATATACTGCCTTGTGCTAATAATTATCTGAAAAAATACACAAGTTACTGTGGAGGTTTAAAATATCTATATGAATTATTTGACACTCCCTTATAAACTGAGAGGAAGTCAAACCATAAGAGACTCTTAAATACAGAGAACAAACCGAAGGTTGTTGGGAGGGAGGGGAAAATGGATGATGGTCATTGAGAAGGGCACTTGCTGGGATGAGCTCCGGGTTTGGTATAAGCAATGAATCATGAGTATCTACTCCCAAAGCCAAGAGCACACTGTATACTCTATGTTAGCTAACTTGACAATAAATTATATCTTTAAAAAATAAAAAAAAAACAAGGAAACTTCTAATAATATCCTGTGATGCAAGAATAAAAAATTAAGTAAATAAATAAAATAAGTGGGGCCTAATTCCCCTCCCTTCCATTTTAGTTGGGCTTAGAGTTTGCTTCTAATGGATAGAGTAAGACAGAAGTGATGGTGTGTGGCCTCTGAGACTAAGTCATAAAAGGCAATTCAGCTTCCTTGTTGCTCACTTTTAGATCCCCCCCTCACCCTGAGGGGAACCCAGCTGTCACATCATGAAGATCTTTAATTAGCCCTATAAAGAAGTTCACATGGGGAGGAATTGAGTTCTCTGGCCAACAGCCAGGTGAGTAAGCATCTTGGAAGCTACTTTTTCAGCCCTAGTCAAGCTTTCAGATGATATCTTGTCTGCAACCTCATAAGAGACCCTGAGCCACAACCAGCCATCTACCATGATACCTCCAAATTCCTGACCCACAGAAACCATGAGATGAAAAATATTTTTTAAACTCTTTTTTGAAGACATGGTGAGATAAGGAGACAGTATTCTTAAAAAATCAGGCTTATCAGAGTTAAAGGGTTTTTCTTAACTGCCTATACATAAGAACCAAAGTATATAGAACTGACTTTAATATAAACCCTAGACTAGAAAGGATAAAGGACATGACTTAAAAGATAAGAAAGATTATCAAACATCTTTATCTCATTCTCCTACCTTGTGGGGTGAACTTGGGGATGGAAACTTTAAAACATCCCTATGAGCTGGGGAAGAATCTGATGGTTTGGGAGGTAGTGTTTCATTTCCTAGGGCATATCCTCAGAAAGTGGCCCACTGGTGCATGAAGAAATCACTCTAATGGACTGGATCACTATGTTTTTAAATGGTTTAGAGTAGACTAGATTAGAAGATATCAGAGTGCATCCACAAGTAGTGAGGATAAATATAATTTGGGGAAATTTTTATTTCTTTGGCATATATATGTATGTATTATACATGCACTGTACCTAGACATAAAATATATTTCTTAGTATAGCCTCTGGTAAAAAAATTTTTTTGGAAAGCCATGGTCTAGAGAGACTATAAATCTCTCAGAAGAATCTTGCATTTGGGGGGGCATGCAATGTGATATGCGTGCAGAGGAGGAGCAATGGCTGAGGGCAGGGCCAAAGTTAATTGACCTGAGGGCAGCTTCACAGGATCCTGCATAATTGTGTTGACAGTGGAGAAATCAGGAGAGAATTTCCTGGTCTTTCAAGAGGGTTGGGGATATGGGAGGACTGAGAGACCAATGACCCCAATAAAGTCTGGAGTTGGGGCAAGGAGACCCAAGTCCTGAGACCTGTGACGGGATGCAAAAACAAACTCCTCAGTAGCAGGAGCCAGCATGATGCCCGAAAGATGGAGCCCGAGCAGCTGTGTCTCAGCAGTGCAGCAGCTCTGTGGCCAGGAGTACAAGCCACACCACTGCAGACACACTAGGACAGAGGCCAAGGCCAAGAGACACCTCAATGGGAGGCAACTAGGCCAGGAGGACACATAAGCCCTCCCAGTACCCAGATGTTATCTTGAAAAGGAGAAAAGAGTAAGAAAATCCCTGGAGAGAATCCTGAAGGACTGAGCAGTTACCCAAATAGGGGATGTAAAACTGAAAACCACCAAAAAGCCTCTTTTGTTTGGCAAGATCAAGTGTTTTCCTTTATCATTAGGAATGATGAGAGCAAGATGAAATCAGTTATAGAAAACGGGGCAATTAACTTTTTTCATTCATCTGAGTTATGTTGTTTAAATTTTGGCCTTGTTACATGTGATCTATCAAAGCATACAGAAGGGGTATTTACCCCTGGCTAAGAATAAGAGATGCTCTCTACTTCCTAGAATATCATGTAAACAAATGAAATATTGTATGGTAACAGTCAACAACAAAATGGCAAAATTAGAGGGAGAAAAGATAATGTGATAACTTTTTTTCATAATGCTAAATATATTCAATTTGAAAAGCTTTTTCTGGTGTCAAAACACCCTTCTCATATTGTGGTGATGAGCGATAGCAGTTGTTCTTTTAAGGCCCTTATTTGACAAAGTCAAAAACAAACAACAATGGGGCGCCTGGGTATTTCAGTCCGTTAACCATCCAACTTCAGCTTGGTCATGATCTCGTGGTTCATAAGTTCCAGCCCCACATCAGGCTCTGTGCTGACAGCTCAGAGCCTGGAACTTGTTTTGAATTCTATGTCTGCCTCTGTCTCTGCCCCTCTCCTGTTCAGTCTCGCTCTCTCTCTCTCTCTCTCTCTCTCTCTCTCTCTCTCTAAAAAATGGATAATAAAACATTAAAAATTTAAAAAAAAAAAAAAAGGACAACCTATGCTGGCTTCCAAAAGATTTGGTCCAATTTTACTGGCTCTTGAGATCCAAGTATGGAACTCACTGAGGTAATATGTGTAATAGCCCCTGGCACAGAATAGGCATTTCATTAACAAAAGTTCTCTTCCTCCCTCCTCCAGTCTTTACCATCCACCCTCCCAACTTCATCCCACTTCCTAACACACAGCTGTTTGCTCTTTTTCTCATGGGCTCCATCTCATTCTTCTTCTCAGCATTCCTAACCACACGCTGTTCTAAGCCACCTCTCCCCTGGTGGACTAGAAAAGATATAAAAAATATGACTTACGGGATGAGAGAGAAAGCCAAGTATCCTTTTCCCTCCTCCTGCCCTTGCATGAACATGGGGATGGAATCCTAGAAACATCCACAGGGATGGGGAAGAACATGAGGATTTGAGCACTAGTGCTCAGCAAAGAGGAGGGCAAGAAGAGGTGCCTGCCTAGAGCATCTATAAAACTGTGTTGCTACTCCATTTCTAAACCCCATTGTGATAATACATTGTGTACATCACTAACAAAACGAGCTACTTACAAACTAAAACCATTCTAGAAACTTAGAAACTTCAGTGCCAAGTGATTTTGTCAATTTTCTTTTATAAAACCTTCTATGTGCCAGGGTTACTAAAATATTAAGGAAGAAAAACATACTCCCCGAAATGTCAGATAATACATCAAGACATATTTATTTAGCATGAATTGGGATATCGATTGTTATGTAGGATAGCGGAGTGCCATAAACTAAATTATAGACAACGTTTCTGCTTCTCAGACAAATCTTAAATTTTTTTTTTTGATGTGGTACTTTAAGCATGTTTTGTGTATTGCTCCTACATGCAGATTCTGCTGAAATTCTCATTTGTTTAGTAAAACCTTTTGAACTCATGCCATATGCAAGGCACCAAGCGGATGGCACACAACATCAAAGAGTGAGGCCTTTCCAGGCCTCCAAGGGTGTACAGTGTGCTGGGGAGACATCCCACACCCAGCCAACCACAGGACCCCACAAGGCAGGCCAAGGCAGAGTGCTCTGTAGCACAGCCCTGGACAAAGGGCTGTGGGGGGTTTTGAGAGAGAAGATCAGACCCTCAACTTCTGAAGTTGCAGGTTGTAGATAAGGAAGGCCATGCACCAGGACGAAAAAAAAAGGAGCTGTCACAAGTACAGGAGATGAAGTCAAAGACAACTTGTGCAAAACACAAGTCTTCGTCCCCTCCAAGAGACAGTTCAGATCCTATCTCCATGCTTTTAAAACCTCAAATTGCTCTTTCTCTGCCCCCCCACTTGTACTCCGTCTCTCCCTTCTCTCAAAAATAAATAAACATTAAAAAAACACATTTTGTTTAAACCCCTAAGATCTGTGGGGATACCCTGGCATACTCAAAATGAGATCAGGCTTTTTTTTTTTTTGGCCTATTCATAAAAATCTACCTAAGTAGAGATAGCCTTATGACTGAATAAATAGAAAGCTTAATATGACACTTTACATTAGCATACTTAAAACCATGTGGCCTTCTTTATAGTCTATTTGTAAAAGATACAGAGCTATCTTAAGCATTTTAATTAATTGTATGGATTATTTCACTGAGTTTTAAGAGGAAAATAGAAATAACAATAATAACAATACTTACTAATTGTTGAGCACCTATTAACCTGCAGTTACCATTTAGGAGCTTTACATACACTATTTCTAACTTATGACCTATTTTCACAGGGTTATACTCAAAGAAACCCAAGCAAAGAAAGCTGCTATGAAGAACCCAGATTCAAACCTGAGTTTTCTTAACTTTCAAATTCAAGGTCATTTTTTTCTTGTGTGTTAGTGTATGTGTCTTTAATATTTTTAAATAATTTTATCTTTCATCATAATAATTGCCTTCTTTTATCCCCATCACCTATTTCATCCACCCCCCACCTCCCCTCTGATAACTATTTTTATAGTTAAGTTACATTTATAGATTGTTCTCTGTAGTTGAGAGTCTGCTACTTGGTTTCTCTCTCTCTCTCTCTCTCTCTCTCTCTCTCTCTCTCTCTCTCTCTCTCTTTTTCCCTTTGCTCATTTGTTTTGTTTTTTAAGTTCTACATGAGTGAAATTATATAGTATTTGGTCTCTGACTGATTTATTTTGCTTAGCATTATACTCTCTAGCTCCACCCATGTTGTTGCAAATGGCAAGATTTCTTTCTTTTATATGGCTAAATACTATTCTATTCTAGATTTTATATGTAAAGTATATTTTATAGATATATATGTATATATCACCTCTTCTTTATCCATTCATCTATCAATGGACACTTGTGCTGCATCCATGATCTGCATCCATATCTTAGCTATTGTCAATAATGCTGCAATAAACAGAGGGGTGCATGTATGCTTTTGAATCATATGTTTCATATGTTGGGGGTAAATACCCAGTAATGTGATTACTAGATCTTAGGGTAGTTCCACTTTTAAATTTGCTAGGAACTCCATACTCTGCCACAGTGATG
>NC_043700.1:48398413-48401993 GCF_006229205.1 Suricata suricatta | reverse complement strand
GCCATTCTGACAGGTGTGATGTGATATCTCATTTCAGTTTTGATTTTCATTTCCTTGATGATGAATAATGTTGGGGGTCTTTTCATGTGTCTGTTGGCCACCTGGATGTCTTCTTTGGACACCAGAAATATTTGTAGGTGGTGGATATGTGTGTTGCCTCAGTTGTGGTAATGGTTTCATAGGTGATTGCATATGTCCAAATTCTTCAGATTTATCCATTAAATATGTTCAGCATACCAATTATTTCTCAGCAAAGTTATTAAAACAAACAATTATACAAAAACGTCCACTTGCGTGCTTTGGGAAGGCCTCTGTGGCATGTGTGTGTGCATGCACATGTGTGTATATGAAGGAATTTAATTTACATACTAACCAGAGAATACTTAGCTAACAAAATAAGAGGTAAGTCCCATTTGCATGGAGACACAGCAGAAACCCAGGAGAAGGGGTAAGAAAAGATTTTTGCAGGAACTTTTGTGGTTGGCTCAAGAGATGCTATGAGTGATTCATGAATTCCTTCAACAAATATTGGCTTGGTGTTTGTTATATCCCTTGGCACTGAGTAGGCAGATGGGAGACAATAAAAAATAAAAAATGGACATAATCCATGCCTTCCTGTAAGTTACATCTAGTGGATTTCAAATGATCACACAAACAAATGTATATATAACAATCATAACTAATATTTATCGAGGGCTTCCTGTGTGTCAGACATAATTTCAGACACTATTCCTGTATTAATTTATCTAATCATCATCAAGAAAAAACTGAAACAAAACCAAAAGACCTGTGATCTCAGTGCTACTATTATTGTCCCTAATTGCATATCTGATAAAAGCTATGAAGGAAAGGTGAGATGGTGAGATAGATCATTCTCTGGGGTCAAGGAAGGCAGAGAAAAGACTATCGGGGCTGCCTCACCTCCCGAGGTGGACAGGGTATCCCGCAAATAGTAGAAGAGTGCTGGGAGTGTATTGGTTTGGGGCATTAATGAATTGTTAGTATGAGGTAAGAGAGTGGAAAATGAACATTTATTAATTACATGCTGCTTCCTATATGCCGAGTCTGTGCCGTACTGAACCATATTCCTGAGTTATTCTCTGACCTGACTTGAAGGTTCTGATCCTGAGTTCCTTAAAGAGACGGGTTCAGAGATGAAGTACATCAGGCTACCCATAGGGGTATCTAATTAAAATGAGGTGACCCTTGAACCCTAAGGAGTGGCAGCAGCATGGGGTTGGCAGTGCCAGATGCTCTGATGGTGGCAGCATGAGAGTGGCATCTGTGGTGGCAGTGGGGGGACACCAGTGACAGCTGAGGCAAACTCACAAGTCACCTGGGATGCTGCCAGGGAAAAAAGCTCAGAGATATCTCTCATCAGATGCTTCTAAAGGCCAATGTGGCTTCAGGAAGGTTGAGTTACATGTGACTTACACACCTAAATGTTTCCCTGCATATTTTCTTAAAGGATCTTTGATACTTTGTTTCCCAAGCATTCAGCTTGTCACTGCCTGTATTGTCTGCTGAGCACTGTTGCCACTCACAACTTTAAGTTTCTCCCCTGAGGGTGTCTCATTTTTCATTTTCAATTGCTGGGCTGTTGCTTCATATCTTCTACCCTGTCTGCAGCTTCTGATCCTATTCCAGACATGCTTGGTGTTGGAAGATGAACTACTAAAAATCAGAGCCTTATTTAATTTGACAGGACACAAAACATGTAAAATTGTAAAAATTGGTTTTTGAAATTCCAGTTGTAATTCCTGAAAATGATCGATTATGTCAAAGAGAAGTTTGAAATTATCTAGATTCTAGAACCCAGATTTTGAGGTCCAGCAGAGTCTATCAGATGCCAGTGGATATACTGGATTTTCTAGCTCTTTGTGTAATTTCTGGTATGTTACAAATCTCTAGATTTAGCAATGATAGCTGTAGAGAAATTAATACTTATACAGGTTTTAATTTTGGATTCAGGGTAACCTGGTATGGGTGAAAGCATTTGAGAATATCATTCGACTCCAGGGATACCAGAGGGATGTTCATGGAGGGTTAGGGTAGTGGGTAGTGTAGTACCTACTAAAACAGTGGTTCTAGAAATTTGGGGCCTAGACCAGCAGTGTCAGAATCACCTGGGAATTTCTTAGAAATGCTAGCCTCAAGCCGCTCCCAAACTACTGAATCACACTCTATGGTGGGGCTCACCAATTTGTATTTTAACATGTCCTCTAGGTGATTCTGATATATGCTGAACTTCAGAACCACTAAGTTATACAAAACCATGGTGGCTTGAATATAATAGAAGTTCTTTCTGACTAATGTATTATGAATAAGTAGTCTAGGAAAGAAATGACAGTTCCAAGAGGTTGGGGACCTAGGGTTACTCTGCTCCTTTCAATATGCAGCTCCCATACCCTGGTCTGCAGTGGTTACTCAGGTCTGGCTCTTACACCTGAGTTTTAGCCAGCAGGAAAGGAGGGTAAAAAGAGATTATTATTCTTCCTTCTAGAGTTATGACCTAGGAGTTGCACGTATTACTTCTACTCCAATCTTGTTGATATTCACCTAGTTGCATGCCCATACCTGGTCATCTTTACCTTATATTTTGAGCCTAATTACAACTTGGGATGGAGGGGAGTTACTGAATGAAGATGTGGGTAATGGATATTGGGAAATTACTGGTAATCTTTTAGGAAAGACCCTAAAGGAAACTTTTACCTTCTGCCCAAATTATTCCATTCTGTTTTACATTTAGATTTTTAAAATTCTAAGTAATGGATTAAAAGCAGAAGAATTTGGGGCGCCTGGGTGGCTCAGTGGGTTGAGCGTCTGACTTTGGCTCAGGTCATGATCTCATGGTTTGTGGGTTTGAGCCCCACGTCGGGCTCTGTGTTGACAGCTCAGAGCCTGGAGCCTGCTTCGGGTTCTGTGTCTCCCTCTCCCTCTGCCCCTTCTCCACTCATGCTCTGTTTCTTTCTGTCTCAATAATAAATAAACATAAAAAAATTCTTTTAAAAAAAAGAGCAGAAGAATTTGTCTAAGTAATATCTAGTCAACTCATTTTCTGGTAAAGAAATGATATTGAGGGACTACACCTAAATAAAAAGTTTCTGCACGTGAAGGAAACAATCAACAAAACTAAAAGGCAACCTACTGAATGGGAGAAGATATTTGCAAATGACATACTTGATTAAAGGGTTAGTATACAAAACATAGAAAGAACTGATATGACTCTATACCCAAAAAACAAATAATCCAGTTTAAAAATGGGCAGAAGACATGAACAAATATTGCTCCAAAGAAAACATCTAGATGGCAAACAGACACATGAAAAGATGGCCAATATCACCCATCATCAAGGAAATGCAAATCAAAACTGAAATGAGGTATCACATCACACCTGTCAGAATGGCTAAGCTCAAACACACAAGAAACAACTGTTGGCGAGGATGTGGAGAAAAACAAACCCTCGTGCATTGTTGGTAGGACTGCAAACTGGTGCATCACTGTGGCAGAGTATGGAGTTCCTAGCAAATTTAAAAGTGGAACTACCCTAAGATCTAGTAATCACATTACTGGGTATTTA
>NC_043700.1:48391350-48398313 GCF_006229205.1 Suricata suricatta | reverse complement strand
AACAAACCCTCGTGCATTGTTGGTAGGACTGCAAACTGGTGCATCACTGTGGCAGAGTATGGAGTTCCTAGCAAATTTAAAAGTGGAACTACCCTAAGATCTAGTAATCACATTACTGGGTATTTACCCCCAACATATGAAACATATGATTCAAAAGCATACATGCACCCCTCTGTTTATTGCAGCATTATTGACAATAACCAATCTATGGATAAAGCCCATGGATGTAGCTCAAGTGTTCATTGATAAATGAATGGATAAAGAAGAGGTGATACACACACACACACACACACACACACACACACACACACACACAAACGAATAGTATTTAGCCATAAAGAGAATGAAATCTTGCCATTTGCAACAACATGGATGGAGCTAGAAAGTATAATGCTAAGCTAAATAAATCAGGGAAAGACAAATACCATATGATCTCACTCATATGTGGAATTTAAGAAACAAAACAAATTAAGGAGAAAAAAGAGAGAGAGAGAAACCAAGAAACATACTCTTAGAGAATTAACAGTTACCAGAGGTGAGGTGGATGGAGGGAAGGGTGAAATAGGGAATGGGAATTAAAAAGTACACTTATCATGATGAGCACTGAACAATGTATTGAATCTGAATTACTATATTATAGGGGTGCCTGGGTGGCTCAGTCAGTTAAGTGTCCGACTTCAGCTCAGGTCATGATCTCATAGCTGGTGGGTTTGAGCCCCATGACGAGTTCTGTGCTGGCAGCTCAGAGCCTAGAGCCTGCTTCAGATTCTCTCTCTCTACCTCTCCCCCATTTGTACTCTGTCTCTCTCTTTCTCAAAAATAAATAAACATTAATTTAAAAAAATTACTATACTATATACCTGAAACTAATGTAACACTGTATGTTAAGTATACTGAAATTAAAATTAGAAAAACCTGGGGCACTTGGGTGGCTCAGTTGGTTAAGTGTCCAACTCTTGGTTTCAGCTCAAGTAATGATCTCTCAGTTCTTGTGATCAAGCCCTGCGTTGGGCTCTGCACTGACAGCATAGAGTCTGCTTGGGAATCTCTGTCTCCTTCGCTCTCAGCCCCTCCCCCACTTGCGCTTGCTCGCTCTCTCACTCTCTCTCTCAAAATAAACATTTTTTAATTAAAAATTTTTTGATAAAAAGCTCAAAAATTCTTGTGTCCCTTTTTGTTTTGTTTTGTTTTTGTATAGCAAGAACACTTAGCATGAAATCTACCCTTTACATAAAATTTTAAGTGTACAATGCAATATTGTTAACTATAGGCATTATGTTATATAGCAGATCTCTCTAGAATGTATTCATCTTGCATAACTGAAACTTTATACCCACTGAAGCACAACTGCTCGTTTTCCCCTCATCTCAACCCCTGGAAACCACCATTCTTCTATCTGCTTCTGTGGTGTAACTATTTTAGATACCTCATGTAAGTGGAATCATGCAGTATTTGTCCTTCTGTGACTTATTTCACTTAGATAATGTCTTCCAGTTTCATCCACATTGTAGAAGATTAAAGGATTTCCTTCTCTTATTTTTTTTAATTTTTTTTTTTGAGAGACAGAGAGAGACAGTGCAAGCAGGGGAGGGTTCGAGAGAGGGGGAGACACAGAATCCAAAGCAGGCTCCAGGCTCCGAACTGTCAGCACAGAGTCTGACGCTGGGCTCAAACCCATGAACCGCGAGATCATGACCTGAGATGAAGCCGGACACTTAACTGACTGTGCCACTCAGGCGCCCCAAGGATTTCCCTCTCTTATAAAATACTAGCTAATATTCCACTATAGGTATATGCCACATTTTCTTTTCTCTTTTTTTCCCTAAGTTTTTTTTAAGTTTATTTATTTATTTTGAGGGGTGGGAGGGACAGAGAGAGAGGGAGAGAGAGAATCCCAAGCAATCTCTGCCCTGTCAGCACAGAGCACAGCTAGGGGCTTGATCTTCACAAACCATGAGATCCTGACTTGAGCCAAAATCAAGAGTCAGATGTTTAACCAATGGAGGCATCCAGGCACCCCTTCCCAAGTTTTTATTTAACTTCCAATTCGTTAACATGCAGTGTAATCTTAGTTTCAGGTGTCATATATGGCTCGTTTTCTTTATCCATTCATCCACTGAGGGACACTTAGATTGTTTTCATGTCCCAGCTATTGTGAACAGTGCTTCTGTGAATATGGGAGTATAGATATCCCTTTAGAATGTGTTTTTTAAGACTTTAAGTTTTTAGGGCAGTTTTAGGTTTACAACAAAATTAAGAGTGAAGTTACCAAGATTTCCTGTATACCCTCTGTTCCCACATATGTACAGCATCCCCCGACCCCGTTTTCAACATCATTCTACAGAATGCTACGTTTTCCACCAAGGATAAATCTACGTTAATGCAATATAATCACACAAAGTCCATAGTTTACCTTAGGGTTCACTCTTAGTTTTGTACATTCTATGAATGTGGACAAATGTACAATGACATGTATCTAATATTATCATACAGAGTTTTACTGCCCTAAAAATTAACTCCATGCTCTGCCGATTCATTTCTCCCCCTGGCCCCAGAATGCTTTTTGAGAAGACTAGAATTTGTCAACATTATGTTTTTTTCTCGAAGTGCTCGTTAAGATTATGGGACCAGTAAACAAAATAGTCCAAGTGAAATACTTCCTATAGTGCCAAATGACTAACAGCTTTAATTTTATTATTTTTGATTTTGTGATAAGACATGACAAGTCTGGCCTGGACTGCCATTGGAGAGACTTAATAAACACTGATAATTAAATAAATAAGAGGCAAAGCGAATGAGTGAAAAAGAGGTGACCTGGATTATAGTACTGGTTTAGGGTTACTAGTTCTGTGACCTTTGCATAGTATTTCAATGTCTCCGTTTGTCTTATCTGTGAAGTTGAAGGGGGAGGGGAGAGAAGACACAACTTCTCTAACCTCACTGAATCACAAACTTTTTAAGTTGAGAGGGCATTTGGCAGACCTGTCAGTTGGTAGGTAGTTCATCAAGTTCGCCTAGAGGCCAAAGGTGGTATTGCCCAAAGAAAGGTATGGAAACAAGTTATTTGGGTTTAATAAACTGGGCTAGCTGAGTTTTTGTCCAGAAAATACCTCTAGATACACAGCAGAGTCTGAGTGTCTCGAATGAAAGAAATAGTGAATGATATAGTGTTATCTAATTTAAAGCTGATTTTCATAGGTTTTTTTTAAAAGCCTGATTATCAGGTAACTTGTTTACTTGACTGTTAGTTATTCAGTTAACTACTTTAATGAAGATAATTCATTTAATCATAACTTTCTTGTGGACACTTTTGCCTCCAGGATAAAGGATGTGATTTTTTCCAACATGTTAACACAATACAGTTATTTTAGAGTTTCATTATTTTTAAATGTGAGAGAGAGAGAAATTTTTAAAGCCTAGGTGAATATGCAGCAATATGTTAACAGTAGTTATCTCTGAATGGCAAAAGTATAGGCAATTTCATTTTCTTCTGTGTTCCTTCTTTTATATTCCTTCTTTAATGTGTATTTTTTGAGGTAAAATTTGTATATATTAGTTTCAGGTATACACATAATAATTTGATTTTTGTATTACTATGTGTATACCTGCACTGCAAAACGATCACCACAGTAAGTCTGGATACCATTTGCCTCTATACAATTAACCCTTTTCTTCATTTCACCACCCTCCCACCACCTTACTCTCTGATACCCAATCTATCTATTTATTTTGTTTAGATTCCACATATAAGTGAAATTATAAGATATTTGTCTTTCTCTGACTTTTTTCACCTAGTGTAATACATTTAAGGTCTGTCCGTGTTGTCACAAATGGCAAGATTTCCTTCTTTTTATGGGTAATATTCCATTGTAACATATACACTACATCTTCTTTATCTATCTTTATCTATCCATCCATTGATGGACACTTAGGTTGTTTCCATACCTTTCTTTAAAACTTTAATTCCAGTATAGTTAACATACAGTGCTGTATTAGTTTCAGACAAACAATATAGTGACTCAACACTTCCAGACATCACCCAGTGCTCATCACAAGTGCACTTCTTAGTCCCCATCACCTATTTCACCCATCTCCCCCACCATCTCCTCTCCAGTCATCCTGTTTGTTTCCAGTAGTTAAGAATCTGTTTTTGGTGTGCCTCCCTCACTTCCTCTCTCTTCCCTTTGCTTGTTTTGTTTTGTAAATTCCACATACAAGTGATATTTCATTTTGCTTAGCATTATACTGTCTAGCTCCATCCAGGTTGTTGTAAATAGAAAGATTTCATTCTTTCGTATGGCTGAATACTATTCTGTTGTGTATATATCTATCTATCTTTTTTATCCATTCATCTACTAATAGACATTTGGGCTGCTTCTGTAATAGGGCTATTGTAAATAATGCTGCCATAAATGTATCCCTTTGAATTAGTGTTGTTGTATTTTGGAGGGTAAATACTCAGTACTGCAATTACTGGATCATAGGGTAGTTCTGTTTGTAACTGTTTGAGGTTGTTTCCATATCTTGGCTATTCCAAATAATGTTGTAATGAACATAGGGGTACATGTATCTTTTTGAATTAGTGTTTTTGTTTTCTTTTAAAAATGTTCAGAAGTGAAATATCTGGATCATATGGTAGTTCCATTTTAAATTTTTTAAGGAGACTCCATACCGTTTTTCATAGCAGCTGTACCAATTTGCCTTCCCACCAATAGTGCATAATGGTTCTCTTTTCTCCACATCCTTGCCAAAACTTATTATTTCTTGTCTTTTTGGTAATAGTCATTCTAACAGGTGTGAGATGGTATCTTATTGTAGTTTTGATTTTCACTGCCCTGGTAATTTTCCCAGAAAAATATCTGCTTATATCATCTGCCCATTTTTTAATCAGATTGTTTGGGGGTATTTTTTGCTAATGTTTAAGCTCTTTATATATTTTGGATATTAGCCCATTATCAGATATATGGTTTGCAGATATTTTCTACCAGTTAGTAGGTTGCCTTTCCATTTTGTTGATTATTTCCTTGGCTGTGCAGAAGCTTTTTAATTTCATGTAGTCCCACTTATTTTTGTTTTTGTTGCTTGGCATTTGGAGTCAGATCCAAGGCCAGTGTAAGAAGTTTACTGTCTATATTTTTTTCTAGGTGTTTTATGCTTTCAGGTCTTCATTCAAATCTTTAATCCATTGAGCTAATGTTTGTGTTTGATCTAGTTTTATTATTTTGTATGTGGCTGTCCAGTTTTCCCAAAACTATTTACTGAAGAGATTGTCCTTTCCCCACTATATATTCTGGATTCCTTTATTGTATATTAATTGACCACATATGTGGGTTTTATATTCTGTTCCACTGCTCTGTGTGTCTTTTTTTATGCAATTTTCATACAGTTTGGATTACTATAGCTTTGTAGTATAGTTTAAAATTAGGAAGCATGATTCCTCCAACTTTCTTCTTTCTCATTTTATTTTGTGGTTCATAGGCATTTTAGAATTATTTTTTCTAGTTCTGTGAAAAATGCTACTTGGGATTTTGATAGGGATTGCACTGAATCTGTAGATAGCTTTAGGTCATGTGGACATTTTGACAATAGTAATTCTTCCAATCTGGGGCACAGAATATCTTTCTATTTATTTGTATCATCTTCAATTTCTCTTATCAATATCTTATAGTTTTTAATGTATATGTCTTTTACCTCCTTAGTTAAATTTATTCCTAGGCATTTTACCCTTTTTGATACAAATATAAACGAGATTATTTTCTTTTTTTTGATATATTTTTTAAATAGTTTATAGTCAAATTGGTTTCCATACAACACCCAGTGTTTTTCCCCACAAGTGCCCTCCTCCATCACCACCACCTCTTTTCCCCACTCCCCTTTCCCCTTCAACCCTCAGTTCGTTTTCAGTATTCAATCATCTCTCAAGTTTTGCGTATCTCTCTCTCTCCCCAACCCTCTTTCCCTCTTCCCCTTCCCCATGGTCCTCCATTAGGTTGCTCCTGTTCTCCTGTTAGACCTATGAGTGCAAACATATGGTATCTGTCCTTCGCCTTATTTCGCTTAGCATGACACCCTCGAGGTCCATCTACTTTCCTACAAATGGCCAGAATTCATTCTTTCTCATTGCCATGTAATACTCCATTGTTCTTCTTGATCCATTCATCAGGTGATGGACATTTAGGCTCCTTCCATGTTTTGGCTATTGTTGACATTGCTGCTATGAACATTGGGGTACATGTGCTCCTATCCATCAGCACTTCTGCATCCCTTGGGTAAATCCCTGGCAGTGCTATTTCTGGGTCATAAGGGAGTTCTATGGATAGTTTTCTGAGGACTCTGCACACTGTTTTCCAGAGCGGCTGAACCAGTTTACATTCCCACCAACAGTGCAGGAGGGTGCCGTCTCTTCACACCCTCGCCAGCATCTATAGTCTCTTGATTTGTTCATTTTAGCCACTCTGACTGGCGTGAGGTGGTATCTCTGTGTGGCTTTGATTTGTGTTTCCCTGATGGTGAGTGATGTTGAGCATCATTTCATGTACCTGTAGGCCATCTGGATGTCCTCTTTGGAGAAGTGTCTGTTCATGTCTTCTGCCCATTTCTTCACTGGGTTATTTGATTTTTAGGTGTGGAGTTTGGTGAGTTCCTTGTAGATTTTGAATACTAGCCCTTTATCTGATATATCATTTGCAACTATCTTTTCCCATTCTGTCGGTTGCCTATTAGTTTTCTTGATTGTTTCCTTTGCAGTGCAAAAGCTTTTTATCTTGATGAGGTCCCAGTAGTTCATTTTTGCTTTCATTTCCCTTGCCTTTGGGGATGTGTCGAGTAGGAAATTGCTGCGGTTGAGGTCAAGGAGGTTGTTTCCTACTTTCTCCTCGAGGGTTTTGACGGTTTCCTGTCTCACATTCAGGTCCTTCAGCCATTTTGAGTTAATTTTTGTGTATGGTGTAAGAAAGTGGTCTA
>NC_043700.1:48389200-48391250 GCF_006229205.1 Suricata suricatta | reverse complement strand
TACAAAGGGAAACCTATCAGAGTGGTTACAGACCTATCTAATGAAACTGGGCAGGCCAGAAAGGAATGGCAGGAAATCTTCATTGTGATGAACAGAAAAAACATGCAGCCAAGAATCCTTTATCCAGCAAGCCTCTCATTCAAAATAGGAGAGATAAAAGTGTTCCCAAATAAACAAAAATTGAGAGAATTCATGACCACCAAACCAGCCCTACAAGAAATCCTAAGAGGGACTCTGAGGGAAATGTTACAAAGAATACAAGGTGTCAGAGACACCACTATAAACATGAATTCTAGGGAGAACACAATGACTCTAAACCCACATTTTTCAAAAATAAAACTGAATGTAAATGGACTGAATGCTCAAACCAAACAACCCAGGGTAGCAGAATGGATAAAAAAAACAAAATCCATCTATTTGCTATCTACAAGAGGCTCATTTTAGACCTGAAGACACCTTCAGGTTGAAAGTAAAGGGATGGAGAAATATCTATCATGTGACGGGAAGTCAAAAGAAAGGCAGAGTAGCCATACTTTTATCAGACAAATTGGACTTTAAAGTAAAAGCAGTGACAAGAGATGAAGAAGGACATTATATAATAATTACAGGGTCTTTCCATCAGGAAGATCTAACAATTATAAATATCTTCCGCCAAATTCGGGAGCACCCAAATATAAAACACAATTAATCACAGACAGAAACAATCTTATTGATAAGAATGTACTAATTGCAGGAAACTTTAATACTCCACTGACAGCAATGGATAGATCAACCAGACAGAAAATCACTAAAGAAGCAATGGACCTGAACAGCACATTGGAACAGATGGAATTGATAGATATATTTAGAACTCTGATTCCTGAATTTAGGAAATTCACCTTCTCTTCGAGTGCACATGGCACATTCTCCAAGATAGATCACACACTGGGGCATAAAGCAGCCCTAATGAGTATAATTGAATAGAGATCATACCATGCACACTTTCAGATCACAATGCTATGAAACTTGAAATTAACCAGAGGGAAAAGTCTGGAAAACCTCCAAAAATGTGGAGGTTAAAAACCATCCTACTAAAGAATGATTGGGCTAATCACGCAATTAGAGAAGAAATTTTAAAATATATGGAAACAAATGAAAACGAAAATACAACTATCCAAAATCTCTGGGACACAGCAAAGGCAGTCCTAAGAGGAAAGTATATTGCAATCCAGGCCTATTTCAACAAACTAGAAAAAGTGCAAATTCAAAGTCTTACAGAGCATCTACTGGAACTAGAAGGGGAGCAGCAAGAGCACCCCAAACCCAGCAAAGAAAAGAAATAATAAGGATCAGGGCAGAAATAAACAATATAGAATCCAAAAAAAAAAAAAAACAGTTGAGCAGATCAATGAAACCAAGAGTTGGTTCTTTGAAAAAAATAAACAAAGTTGATAAACCTCTAGCCAGGCTCCTCAGAAAGAAAAGAGAGAGCCCCCAGATAGACAAAATCATGAATGAAAAAGGATATATTACAACCAACCCCTTAGAAATACAAACAATCATCAAGGATTACTATGAAAAATTATATGCCAACAAATTGGACAGCCGAGAAGAAATGGACAAATTCCTAAATGCACATGCACTGCCAAAATTCAAACGGGAAGAGATAGAAAGCATGAATAGACCAATAACCAGTGAAGAAATTGAATATGTTATCAAAAATCTCCCAACGAATAAAAGCCCAGGGCCAGATTGCTTCCCAGGGGAATTATACCAGACATTTAAAGCAGAGCTAATACCCATTCTTCTCAAACTATTCCAAAAAATAGAAATAGAAGGAAAACTTCCAAACTCATTCTACGAAGCCAGCATCACCTTGATATCCAAACCAGGCAGTGACCCAGCAAAAAACAAAAACAAAAACAAAAACAAAAACTACAGACCAATATCCTTAATGAATACAGAAGCAAAACTACTTAACAAGATACTGGCAAATCGAATTCAACAGCATATTAAAAGAATTATCCATCATGATCAAGTGGGATTCATTCCTGGGTTACAGGGCTGGTTC
>NC_043700.1:48348071-48389100 GCF_006229205.1 Suricata suricatta | reverse complement strand
TCATGCTGAAGGTCAATTGAAATTACGTCTTAAGGGGGTTCTTTGTGGCTCTTGAATTTGAATGTCTATTTCTTTCCCCAGATTTGGGAAATTCTCAGTTATAATTTGGTCTAGTATCACTTCAGGATTTTTCTCTCTGTCTTCCTCTTCCGGAATTCCTATGATACAGATGTTGTTCCATTTGATTGTATCACTCAGGTCTCGAATTCTCCTTTCCTGCTCCTGGATCAATTTCTCTCTCTTTTTTTCAGCTTTCTCTTTTGCTATAACTATATCTTCTAAATCACCTATTCCTCTCTCTGCCTCTTAAATCCTTGAGATGGCTGCCTCCATTTTATGATTCACCTCATTTCTAGCCTTTTTTTAACTCGTCACACCTATTTTGAAAGTCCCTAGTCATTGTCTCAGTTGCTTCTTTGATGCTTTTCTCAACCCCAGTGATTAATTTTATGACAAGTTTTTTAAATTCTTGTTCAGTGATGTTGTTTAGGTCTGTGTTGAGCACTTCTGTGGCCGTGACTTCTTCTTGGAGGTTCTACAGGGGAGTTCCTTCGTTTTGTCATTTTGGCTAGTTTTCTGTCCCTTGTCAGTTTTAAAAAGTTTGTTGTGCACTGTGCACCTGTTAATATTTCTCTGTTAAAGGAGGCTTATTGACTATCCAGGGCCTGTCGTTTCAGGAAATATTCTTTTAATGGTGTCTCTCAGTTTCTCTTGTTGTGACTTTGAATACTTTATTTCCCTATTCAGCGATATTTGGGACTTGCCATCATGCACACTTTGGCTTGTTTCTTGGGGCAGCCCTAAGAAGAAAACAGACAGACAAACACAGAGGGACCAGAAGCACACAAAAGCACCGACAAATCAAACAAACAAACAAATTAAAAGAGGGAAAGGAAAGAAAGAAAATGGAGAGGAAAGAGAAGAAAAGAAGAAAAGAAAAAAAAATTAAGGGGGGCAGAGACAACAAAGGACAATGGAAAGTCTAAAAGTGTATGACCAGTTGAGGGGAGAGATAAGGATAAGATACAGGAGAATATATCTGGATTGCAAGAAAGAAAAAAAAGAAAAAAAAAGAGGGGAAAAGGAGAAAGGAAAATAAGGAGTAAAAATTAAAAAAAATTTAAGTAAAAAAGGTAATAATAATAATAAATAAGTATAAAAATAAAGGGAAAAAAAGGGGAAAAGCAGCAGCAGCTCCCCTTCGCAGATAGGTGTGGTTTGGTGTAGTAGGTCTCGGGGGGCTGCTTTCAGAGGCCCTGCCTTGGTGGCTGCAGAGAGTAGAATCGTGGCGCTTGAAGCTCTGCTGGAACTAAGCGCTGTAGGCCACTCTAATGATTCAGATCTCCTTGTGCAACAGCTGAGCCAAGTTGTATTTTCCAGGCCTGCCTTGTTTCAAAATCCTAGTCCATGCATTTTTATGCTACTACAGATAAGATGTACTTGCTTTGGTATCTAGCTTATTAGCCAGGATCTCGTAGGGGGAGGGAGCAGTTTCTCTAGGCTCTGGCTGGGATTTGCACTGCTGCTGCCGGAGGTGAGGTGTGCTGCTTGAGGCGAGTTGCACAGCAGGAGGTGAAGTGCATGTGCTTACAGGCACCACCACCAACTCCCAGCCCCTGGTGGGATCGCAATCGCGTTGGGGGAGGTATCAGTTTCTCTTGGCACCTGCTGGGATTCAGGCTGCTGCTGCCTGAGGCGTTGGACGCTGCCAGAAATGAGCTGCGCACTCCTGCAGCTGAATTGGGCCCCCCCCCAACCCCACCACCACCAACTCCCTGCCAGGATCGCGTAGGGGTGGGGGCTATTTTTTCCCTGTTGGCACCCGGGATTCTGGATTTGCACAGCCAATGCTGGAAGGGAGATGCACTGTGGAAATGAGGTGTGTGCTCCCGCTCCTGCAGCTTAGGCTGAAGTGCATGCCCCTGGCCACGACCGTGGCCACCGACCCCCTGCTGGGATGGCCCAGGGCTGGAAGCTGGTTTTTCCCTTGGGCCACCCGGGTTCGGGATTTGGGCTACCCAGCAGTTAGATGTGGAGTGAGAGTTTTTCTCTCCAGGTGGGGTTAAACGTTCTTTATCTCTTCTCTAGAGACAGTACTATGAGTGTGTTCAGTTTCTCTTTCTCTTCCCTTTGTCTTTCAGGGGTTCCGCACACTTGCCCCGTGTTGGGCTGGGGCTCCCACCTCCCCTGCCCGTCTCGGGCTGGCCCGTTTTCCAATCTCCCCAGTTCGCACTCACTCACTCAGGCATCTTTGAGGTTGTCTTCTTTCTGAAGTCTGTATTTTCTCCTTCCACTCTTGCAGATGAGAGTAATGTCCTTCTCAGTTCGATACATGGGGCAGAGGAAGTTTACAGAGCTCCCTTCTCCTTGGCTCCTCCCAAGATTATTTTCTTAATTTGTCTTTCTGGTATCTCATTATTAATGTACAGAACACATCAGATTTCTGTGTATTGATTTTATATCCTGCTACTTCTTTATTGGTTCCAACAGATTTTTTTTGGTGTAGTCTATAGTATCAAATCATCTGCAAATAGTGACAGTCTTGTTTTTCCCTTTTCAATTTAGATGCCTTTTAATTTTTTTGCTTGTCTAATTGCTGACTCAGACTTACAATACCATGTTGACTAAAAGAGGTGAGAGTGGACATCCTTGTCATGTCCTTGATGTGGAAAATCTTTCAACTTTTCAGTCATGGGTATGATGCTAGCTGTGGATTTGTCATATATGGCCTTTATTATGTTGAGGTGCTTTTTTCCATACCCACTTTGTTGAGTTTTTACTGTAAATGGTAGTGAATTTTATCAAATACCTTTTCGTGTCTATTGAGATGATTATCATTATCATTTCCCCCTTCATTTTGTTAAGGTGATGTATCATGTTGATTGATTTGCAGCTGTCAAACCGTCTTTGCATCGCTGGACTAACTCCCACTTGGTCATTATGTATGATCCTTTTAATGTGCTATTGAATTCAGTTTGTTAACATTTTGTGGAAATTTTATGTATGTGTATTTTTTTAATTCAGAAAAAAAATTGTCTTATAATTATTGAATATTCTGAACATAGGGGATATAAACATGGTTAACCATCTTTCTAATTACAAAAAGTTAATACAGTTTCTTAAAGAAAATTTCAAATGTAAAGAAGAAAACAAACCATCTCATAAAGCACTAGGCCAAATCTCTCCTTCCAAACCTTATGGATGTCTTGAGGGTTCCCCAAGCTTTCTGCTCATTTCGTTATTAAAAAATTCTGTCCAGTTCAGTCCTTACTTGGAGACTTCACTCATATCTATTTTAATTCCTGCTTACTCCTTTTCCCAGTCTCAAACCTGGCTTCCATCCCAAAAGCTATAAAGAGGGAAGGGATCACTTTTGTTCTATCTTCTCCCCTGTGCTAGGATCAAGCTTTTTTAGGATTGGGAACTGAGAAGAAGGATGGGAGAAATGGGACACACCTTTCCTCAGGTGGATCACTGTTGGGAGCTATTTGAACTTAACGGTAGAGTGAAAATTCCTGGTGAGGGTATGGCAAGTTTGCACGGTCTCTTGCCCACAGAGAGCTCCCAAAATCTACCCTCTTGAAATTCATTTCTGCTTGGGCACCAAACCTCAAAATGCTTTGCTGATTAGTGTCAGGAGCTGCCTGTCCCCCTGCCCTGTCCCTGAGGTGTGATTGCACCTGGTCAGGGAAAAGATAAGGAAATAGATACACCCTAATGCAACACATAAGTTTCCCCTAAGCAATATTGATAACTGAATACCTTCTGGGCCTGAATGCCTTTGTGATAGTCACTACTGCGATAAAATATATCAATCATCTTCGGGACTGTGAGAGCAGGCATTATATCTCCTGAGAACCTGTTTTTCTGGGAACTTTCTCTTAGAGTTATAAACAGCCTAATGACCCTTACTCATAAAAAACTGACCTTTACTAAACAATGCTGTTTGCCTCTTGGTTAAAGGTCGCTTCCTTGAGGCTAGACCTGAGGTTTTGTAAAAATACCTATGACACCATGAGTGCCTGTGGCTAAAATTGTAAAACTTATCTATGGGAAATCATTTACTACCCTTTCTTGTCCTTGTACCTTTTGCCATAAATAAACCTTGAGAACCAGACAAGGTGGAGACGCCTGCCAGATGGACAGGGGTGCCTGTCTGGTGATCAGAACGAAACGCAAGGCTCTCTCACTTTCTCTTTGCCTACACCGTCATCCTTCAGGGGAACCCTGGACCTGAGGAGCTGGACTCCAGCAGACCACCAGTGTGATTTCTTGGGGGTTTCTCTACTGGCTTCTCAGGTTCACACTCCTGGCATAGAAGTTCACATGTAGCAATGTCTCTCCCCCATGCTCTGATTGGATGGCCAAGTGAGCCTCCTCACAGCATGCTACCTTAATGTGGGGGCTCCACAGACAGGAATACACTCTAGTTCCTGATCTGGAGGTACAGTTCATGGTGTCGGCTCCTAGGACCTACCCCCACCACCCACCTCTACTTCCTTAGGAAACCCTCTTAAGTATTGTAGAAGCAAGCTGAATCAAGCTAAACTGCCTTCCAAGCTGTCCCTTTGTCCCAGAGGAGCCTATCCATGGTCTTCTTGCCAAACGGTGGGACCATTTATCTCTCAATCCTGTCTCACCTCATTCTGCTTTTCCCTACTAGCAAGAATACAGAGTAGGTCTACAAAGATAGGGTATTAGCAGCATTTCCCCAGGGGAGAAATGCCAATAGACCCTTTAGCTTTGGAAGGAGGACTAATGGAGCCCTTCACATGCAGCAGACCTTTCTAGACTCTGATGCATCCTTCCCACCCCCTATCAGCCTTTGCTTATACACACTGGAGAGGTTTGATCACTTCTTAATAAACTCTGAGCGAGCAGTTAGACGCCTACTGCTTGAATATCTTTTCAACCATGGAGTACTTGATGCTTTCTGTCTGAAGCTTTGGGTCCTTTTTGCCACCTCCTGGGAAACAGGTGAGATTTCCCTCATCATCCAGTTACATATGTGTCATTTTAGTTTCATAGGAAAAAGAATGAAAAGAAATAACCCAAAATGCCAACAGTCGTTTTTACTCTATAATGCAACTGTGGGTAATTTTTTTTCCTTCGCGTTTTCCTTTTTAAAAATTTTCTAGAATGAAAACATATCACTTTTGTAATGAGAAAGAAAGCAGTTTAACAACAATTATTAGTGCAATGATGACTTGTAGATTGGTAAAATGAAATAGCAAGTAAACTATCTTAACCAATTCAACTTTATTCTTTTAATCTCAATACTGGGTTACCTCATTAATGTAGATTATTTTCTCATTTGGTTTATTGTAGCCTGAATAGAAAGATAAAATGTCTTAAAAAAAATAAGCTGTTTTTTTTTCCTACATCTTCAGAAGAAATTACTGTCTACTTCTAGGTCATGTTTGAAAATGGACTATTTATTGGGTTTCTTTTATGACATTCTCATCAGCAAATAAATATTATTTGTTGAATTGCTAACCAACAATTATAAAATTGTTATATCCTCAGAAATCTTTGCTGAATTCCTTTGTACCTACTTCAACCTTTGTTCAGAAGTCTAAAAATGATCTGATAGTGAATATTAAAAATTTTTTAAAATATTTTATTATCCATATTTGAGAGAGAGGGAGACAGAGCATGAGCAGGGCAGGGGCAGAGAGCAAAAAAAGGGAGACATGGAATTCAAAGCAGGCTCCAAGCTGCCAGCATGATGCAGGGCTTGAACCCACGAGCCGTGAGATTCTGACCTAAACCAAAGTTGGATGCTCTACCAACTGATTAGATACCCCTAATAGTGAGTATTTCTGAAGGGCTTTTTAAAATATATTTTTTAAAGCATGCAGCTCCAAATATATTTAACATATTTTTTAAGATTTTATTCTTAAGTAATCTGTACACCCAGGGTGGGACTCCAACCCAAGATCAAGAGTCACATGCTCTATTGACTGACATTATTTAACATATTGAAATATATATTTAATGTATATGCTAAAAAGCAGACTTGAAGGTTGACATAATTTTTTATTTTATTTATTTATTTAAACTTATTTATTTATTTATTTATTTATTTATTTATTTATTTTTGAGAGAGAGACAGAGTATGAGCAGGGGAGGGGCAAAGAGTTAGAGAGACACAGAATCTGAAGAAGGTTCCAGGGGCTCAACATGGGGCTCGAACACAAACCCACAAATCATGAGTCATAACCTGAGTCAAAGTCAGACACTTAACTGACTGAGCCACCCAGGCACCCCTGAAGGTCCACATAATTTTTTAATTGTCTGCAAAGGTTAATGAGGCCTACTATCTGTTAGTGTAAATAGAAATTAGGGTCTCTAATTCACGGCTCTTTGAGCTATGCTTCCTTCACAGTGCCTGCCCCATGGCATATTTGTCAAATAAATGAATGAAATTATCTTTCACTAGATTGATATTTCATTCCTTACATTTCAAAATTGTAAATAAACATGTGCTTGTTCCAAAACCTTCATGCAGGACAGAGCATCTGGAGGATAGAGTAAAAGAGCCACTTGAACATATTCTACCAATGATGTATATCCTCCCAGATATTTTTATATATGGGCTTATTTTTTATGGGTTTATATTTAATTGCCTCACTAAAATGTTTTAATCTAATCTAATTTTAACTCAGGTTTTCATATACAAATACCATATACAGTGCATTTTGATTTAGAAATACTATAGTCATTTCAATTTTCGCTTTGTTTTGTTTTATCTTCTACCTGTTCTGTTTGTAGATAATATACAAAGATTTTCTAGGTCATAATTCTTTTTTCCACCAACATTTCTCCCTAAAACACTAACCATCACCACTGCACACAATGAAAAAAAGACATCCATCTTTAATTCTAGTCAACTGTACATTTTTTCATGTTTAGGAAGCTATGTTCCGTGTGACATATGCTTCAATAAGCCTTTCATAAGATTTAATTGGAACTTAGGCACTCAATAAGTATTTGTGGAATTGCACTGAATTTCAGTAATTATTCTGTAATTCTTAAAGCATGTAGACACTGGATGGATGATACTGTTTAGTATTTTTCACTGTGAAGTTTGCAAAGCCTCTACACACCCACTTCTGTATCAGATGATACTAGTCAGTTATTTGGGGTTCACTACAGGGAGCCTTTTGATCTCCCTCCACTCATGGAGGGGGAAATCTTGGTCCCTGATTTCTAAGCTAAAACCTCAATTGGAAATAAATTCATTTCCTTAAGCCATCTGGTGGCTTTCACTTGTAACTACAATATCAGTGAATGGCCAAACATGGAATTATCCTGCGTTCCTCAACAAATGCCAGGACTGTCCTTTTCTTCCTGTGTCTCTTACAGGGTGTATTATAATGAAGTGCCACCCAAATAATATGAAAATACTTAAAAATCCAAGAGAAATCTTCATAATTCTAACCTCAGTGCCACTTTAATATCAAGAATAACATAGGAAAGACTGTGAGTGATGGAACAAGACAAACTATATTATTTTATTATAATTATATGTTCAGACAAGCTTTACTGAGCACCTACCATGTGCCAAGCAGTGTGCCTAGGTGATAGAAACCAACGTGAGAGGCACGTGCTCTCAGGGAATACAGGCAAAGTGATTGATATCTGAATTAATACAACTGTATTATAGTCAGCTTGCTGAGGTAGAGATTGGAAAAACTCTGACAGGGGATCCTTTATCCCACACTGAACAGGAGGGAATGGACTCTATCCCCCCACGGAATAGGCAAAACACCAGAAAAAATAAAAATTCTTTTCTGGATCAGAAAATATTGGAGTTATATGTATATTGTGTAAGTTTGTATCTTATCTTCCACAAAAGCCAAGAAAGTTCATATCTTTGTAAAATATAACCCTCAAGACTATGTTACCCTAAATGGGATCACGGTTGCAGACCCAGGTACCCCAGGGTCAGTAGATACGCTCCAGGTGCCCACCTAACTTAAAGGTTAAACATCACCTCCCGACCTTCAGCTTTTGGAAGAGGTAAGACAGCAAAAGGGAATCTGAGCCTGAGTTCTGGACTGCAAGTGTGCCCCTCTAGCTCTAGCTCATTACCCCTGAGCAACAAAGTGTTATTGGAGCACATTCTGCCTTGCTAGGTCCAAGAAGGTTCCTGAGAGGTTGTTAAGTTTGAGATGAATGTGGCAGAGTGCATAGATACAGGGGTAAAGCTATTCCATTTAATGGAGACATGTGCAGCAATGCAAAGTATTAAAAACATAGGCTTATTTGGGAATCTGCAGGTCATTCGGTGTGGCCAGAAAGGTCACTGTGAACAGGAATGGTGCTGAATGCTGCAGCTGGTGAAGTAAGCAAGTGCCCACTCCCAAGGGCGGCACGTTGGCATGCTCAGGAGATGGGTCTTTAGCCCCACTGCTAATGGGGCCACTGAAGGACTTTAAGTGGGACGATGATGAAATCATTTGCATTTTAGGGAGACTGCCCTGGAAGCATGATGGATATAAGCTTGAAAGGACACACCAGAAGGCCACTGAGGTGGCTGCTAATATATTCCAGGCAAGACATTATGAGGGTTTCTAGATGAAGTTAGTGGCCAAAATGAGGGACAAGCAGGATGGATTTGAGAAATATTTAGCAGTTATAATAACCAGGACTTTGTCACTTGGATATAAGAGATTAGATACATAGAAGGGTTTAGGATGACTCCCAGATATCTGGTTTATAAATTGATGTTCCATAGGCAGCAGGAAATACAAGTCTGAAATATGATGAGATGTCAGGGCCAGAGATATAAATTTGGAACTGATCATCATCCGTGCTATGGGAAAGGAAGAGATTAGTCCAGACCAAGATATTACAGTACTCACATTTGGAAGAGATGTGTTAAATAAATGTCAAATGACTAAATATGCATCCTTACATCCACCTGAGTATTTACAGATTACCTGGCAGGCCAAATATATTCTGCCTAACATATTTTGCAGACCAGTGCCTCAAAATGAATGAGGTTGGAGTTGAGTGGATCAGAGATCCAGAGCAAGGTGTAGGTCTGATTTTGTGAAGAGGTTACAGATAGTTTCAAAAATAATTATTTCTACCAAGTATGTATCTCAGTGCATTAACATCCTGTACCTGAAGTCATAGTGCTGAGTCATTCTTGTCCAGGGCAAGCTGTCACTCATTATCGTCAGCCTTGATTGGGGAGCACTGAGGCCTTGACCTGAGTAGCACTATGGATTGGAAGTGGGGAAGAATGGGAGAGCCCCCTGGTATGGAGCTCTGCAAAATCCACCTCTGTCTTTTTGCCGGCTATCTCAGACTGGGTGAGAATTCCAATCAAGGTCACCCCGGGGAAATATCTACATTATTCATCTAGTGAAACTTGAAATTAAAAAACTACCTAATTCTTGGGGGAGGGGATTATTTCCCCTTCCATTAATAAGTCCATTTCCCCCACTCTCATCTTCCCATTTATTGTATTTTGGAAGAAATTCCTGCCAGCTTGGGCATGGGAACGGAGTTCACCAAAGATCTCAGAATGTGCTAGAAGTCAGGTGGCCCCACCATCTCATTTCACTGATGCAAGACACAGGCTGGAGAGGTAAGCAGCACATGGGAGTGAGGCAGGATCCCAGGCTTTTCCATCTCTATATACACTCCTTGCACCACACAGTATGATGGGTCCCAATGGCACAGGCTTAGGGGACTGTCCCCTGCAAAACGACAGGAAAACCCCCAGCTCCCTGTACTCTCATCTCTGGCTTCTCAGAATTGAACCAGAGATGTGCATTTGGAGAATCATTGGAAACTGTTCAGTGGTTCTTCCAAATGTTAGAGGATGCCAGACTTCTGGTCTTCAGGACTGTGAGGGAATACATTTCTATTTTATTTTATTTTTTTAAAGTAGTGTATTGTCAAATTAGTTTCCATAAAACACCCAGTGCTCTTCCCCACAAGTGCCCTCCTCCATCACCACCACCTCTTCACCCTCCTCCTTCAACCTCAGTTCGTTTTCAGTATTCAATAGTCTCTCAAGTTTTTCGTCCCTCTCTCTCCCCAACTCTGTTTCCCTCTTCCCCTCCCCCTGGTCCTCCATTAGGTTTCTCCTGTTCTCTTGTTATACCTACGAGTGCAAATATATGGTATCTGTCCTTCTCTGCCTGACTTATTTCGCTTAGCATGACACCCTCGAGGTCCATCCACTTTCCTACAAATGGCCAGATTTCATTCTTTCTCATTGCCATGTAATACTCCATTGTGTATATATACCACATCTTCTTGATCCACTCATCAGGTGATGGACATTTAGGCTCTTTCCATGTTCTGGCTATTGTTGACAGTGCTGCTATGAACATTGGGGTACATGTGCCCCTATGCATCAGCACTTCTGCATCCCTTGGGTAAATCCCTAGCAATGCTATTGCTGTGTTATAGGGGAGTTCTATGGATAGTTTTTTGAGGAACCTCCACACTGTTTTCCAGAGCGGCTGCACCAGTTTACATTCCCACCAACAGTGTAGGAGGGTGCCCGTCTCTCCACACCCTCGCCAGCATCTATAGTCTCATTTCTGCTATTTTAAACCATCCATCTTGTGGTAATTTGTCATGGCAGCCCTGGGGAACTAATCCACTCCACTAGACTGCATGTTCCAGGCAATCAGGCAACACCCTGCTCACTTTTCCCTTCAATGTCTGTTTACAGCAGGTGCTGAGCCAGAGAAAGTGAAGCACTTGTTCTACTCATAAGTTCCCCAAAGCTGTGTCCCAGTCCCTTGTTCACTAAGCAACTCCTTTGACGTACAAGTGCAAGGTGGGAAATGGGCTCCATTTCCCTGAGAAATTAGCAGGCTTTTTCTCCCTCTACTAAGTCTGTGTTATATTCTTGAAGCCCACTTGGGAGCCTCATTGAGGCTTGTGTTGCTACTGATTATATCAAAATGTGTCAGTCCCAATCTTCTATAAGGGAATGAGCTGAACATGTCTCTTCTGTGTTCCCAGAGCACCCTGGGAAAACTTCACTCCTGGCTCTGCCACAGGCTATTGAACTAATTACCTGGTGCTTCTCATCCCCCAAGACCAAGCACCCTGCAGCGGGTGGTCTTATTTCTGAACCCCCAATACCCAGTGTCTGGCACATAATAGGATTTCTGTGCCAGTGCTGCACTAAACAAACCTGGCTATTCCAGGTTCTAGGACATTTCTGGATAATCATAGCATTCCAGTCCTCAGTCAGAGAGACCCAGGGTCTCAAAGAGGATTTTGTGTGTACATTTTGTGTTTTATAGGCACACTGTACTCATAGAGAGGCCGGAGAGCTGGCCCAACCTATTCCTTCACAGTTTATTATGCGGAAAAAGATAAGCCATCTGTTTTCCTGGGCTGTTAACTTGGCACCTCATTTCATGTATAAAACTTGCATTAAAAGGTACTACCTCTGTGAGTTAATCAACCATATAAAGATCAAAAGTACTTTATAGTACAAGGGACTTTCAGAGCTCATACCCTATGAAGAATGACTGCAGACCAGGTGAGAGAGATGGGTATCCAATCATTAATCCTCAAAACAACTTAAAGAAGTTAGTATAAGACTCACCTCAAAGATGGTGGATTTGAGACTCAACAAAGTTAAGTGACAAGCCCAAGGTCACATAGCTGCTAAGGGATGGAGCCCAATGTCTCTGACTGAAAGCCACCACATTTGGTTTTTTTTTTTTTTTTAAGAACTCCATTCAGACTCTCGAAGTGACAGAATTCTAAAGAAAATAACCAACTGTTTTTCCCAAGAAGATTTGGAATCACTTGTTCAAATGGGTGATTGTCTTCACAGCCATCTCTTGGAAAGTTAAATAGCAGTTTTGATGATTTGCTGCTCCTCATTTCATTTGGGGAATGCTTCAGAACCTGAGGGACATTCTTTTAAGTATGATTTCTGGTGGCTAATCTTTAACTCTGAAGTCTTTCTTTCTGAGAAAAAACATGGAGAATAAAGCAGATGATTAAACTAGGCATTAATGTCTTCAGTCAGAAATTTAGTTCGCTATAAAGATGCAGGAGGGATTTTCAGGGTGGATCTGGAGACCACATTGACAACTTTCTGCACCAGATTTGGAGCCAGGCAGAAGGAGTATGATCTTTATTATTACTGTTGATCAAAAAAGACTTCTAGGGGCGCCTGGGCCGACATCTGACCTTGGCTCAGGTCATGTCTTACAGTTCATGGGTTCAAGCCCCGTGTTGAGCTCTGGGCTGACAGCTCAGAGCCTGGAGCCTGCTTCGGATTCTGTGTCTCCCTCTCTCTGCCCCTCCCCCACCCTCAAAATTAAATAAACATTTTTAAAAGGCTTCTAAAATTTTTTGAATAACACAATTGAAGATATAACCTCCAGGAAATTCATCTAGATGTTTAAGCTCTGGTACCTGTTACATGGGTCCAGGGGCAAGATAAGCAGTTCAAAGTGAATGCTTTGGGGTTTTCTGCATTCCAGTGGACTGAATGCATTCTCACACTTGGCGGTGAGGTTAGCTCCTACAACAGTTGCAACAATAAAATAATGCCATATTCAAGGCCCAATCATTCCTTATCTATCTGTTCATTACTGCTCTGTAGCACAATGAGTTTCCAGGAAAAAAAAAAAAAGAATTGGGCATCTATTACAATAAGAAAAATGTGTCTTTACAAAGGACTGGTAAGTAACTGAGAATGGCTTCCTTCCTTGAGTGGAGCCAGTGCTGCACCTGAAATGATTGCTTAAATATTTATTGCAGAGTTTTATGTCAACTGGCTGACCAGGATTCAGATCTTAAGAGAATTTTTTCATACAACATATATTTCTTTTTCATTATGCTAGATATATATGTTCCTTGTAGAGAAACTAGAAACTGCTGACAAGCAGAAATAATACTTAAATCATGCATAATCCTGCCACCCAGAGATAAATACTGTTAATATTTTTGGTGAACGTTCATTCAAGTGTCACTGTATATTTACCTATTTTTTACACAAATGGGATCACATTATACATGCAATATTATAACATGGTTTATTAACTAAGGAGTACCATGAACATCTCTCTATGGCAATAAATGTACTCGTACAGTGCAATTTTCAACAAATGGTGCATAGTATTCCACTTAAATAAGAACCCATATTTATCCAATCCTGTACTGTTGAACTATTGAGTTGTTTCAAAATCATGCTTTTTGCTATTATAAATCATAGTATAATGAGGTCACCCTGGGAAGGGTGTGTTCTGTGAGAAGAGGACAAGCAGGGACAAAACATCCCTGATGACAAGGATAGGCCCCTTGGGATGAAATGGAGCCCAAAGGACAAGAAAGAGCAGTCAGAAAACAAAGTAGAATGGTGGGTGCTAAGAGCTTGGGGGAATGGATGTTCAATGAGTATAGCATTTCTGCATGAAACATAAAAAAGTTCTAGAGATCTGATTATGACATTATTTTATGAAGAGGGTAGATCTCATGTTATATGTTTTTTAGCACAATTATATATAGGAAGGAAGGAAGGAAGGAAGGAAGGAAGACAGGAAGGAAGGAAGACAGGAAGGAAGGAAGCTAGCTACCAGAGGAGCAGAACTAAAACCAGGAGGGAGGGTTTTTAACAGAAGTCAGTGGTGGAAAGAACTTCATAAAGAAGGGAGAGGCTTCTCAACACTGCAGTGTTTGCCACCACACCAATAAATGATCATCCATGGAATCAACTGGATGTTCTATACAATCCATAAGTGCAACTTCACAAAATTATTTCACAAAGTCCTTGAATTTACCCCCCACAAAATACAGCCATTACTGAGTCACTTCATCATCCAATAGAGTTGGCATTCATGAGGTTGACTCTACAACCTGAAGATGCTTTCTGGAAACTTGGTTGCTGACTTCCTGGTCCATGACAGCCTATGATAATGAACATGGATGCTGTGTCTCATAAGCTATAACACTCATTTCTGGTGTTACAAATGGGTATGCCCCCTAAATGACAAATCTCTACACTGCCCATTGCTTATTATACAACTACAGGGTCACCCATGCACAAATTGACCAAAACCTTCCCTGCTCCTATGGCTGTACCTTTACCATTGGTCTGGTTTCTTTCTGCAGGGGAGTTTTTATCTTTTCCCATAACTTTTCTAACATATTTCATTGGAAATTATTGATTGTTTCAGTCACATCATGCATAATATCTGTATTAGAAGATACAGACAATAAATAAAAATCCTTCCAAATGATGCATGAGCCTCTTAAAATTCACCAACATCACTTACACTGCCATCAGCCAGGTTTAAGACTTAATGCATTCTTATGACATTAGATCCTGTCCTTTACAGGCTGATGCTTTCAGAGCTTCTCAGTGGGGCCCCAGGGTGGTTACTGCAAATGGTATTTTGCATTCCAACCCTGGATTTGCCCAGGAGGTTCATGGCTTTAGCACCGAAATTCCCAAGTCCTTGAAAACTTCAGGATTGTAGGTCACCATGCATGTGGCCTCCGTTAGTTTCACTACTTCTTTCTACAGAACCCAAACTAGAGGCCTTTTTATTCCAGATTTCATAACTCAATCATCATTACCTCAGAAAGAATTACATGCAGCTTATTAACAGTTAATATTTATAAGAAATTATAAAAATATATAGAACAAATGACACAAAATGGCACAATTCTTTGGGGTTCTGGCATGAACCTGCCCCCACACTGTGACTGATGTAGCTCTCACCCAGAAGTGATTTCTCAGTCCTATCCAGGTCTTCTTATATTACACAGGATTAGTGTCATATCTGACCCTTCTTCATCCATCCATTTAGTCTGCAAATTGAGTGCCTACTATGTCTAGTAATGTGCTGGGCACTAGAAATACAGCAGAAAATGAGCTGTATCTGTATCCCACTTGGTAGAATTTACACAACAGTGGAGTAGACTGATATTAATCAAATAATCTCATGAATGAATATATAATTATTAATTTTGAAGAGTGCAATGCAGGAGAAATCCAGAGTATCCAACAGCTGATTTAGGCTCAGAGATAGCATCTCTAAGGAAGAAACATGTAAACTCGCCATGAAGACTGAGTAGAAATGCATATTAAAACTCCCACCAGGGGCACCTGTGTGACTCAATTGGTTAACTGTCTGACTTTAGCTCAGGTCATAATCTCGCAGTTCATGAATTCAAGCCCCACATCAGGATCTGTGCTGACAACTTGGAGTATGCTTTAGATTCTCTTTCTTCCTTTCTCCCTGCCCCTCCCCTGCTCATGTCTCTCTCTCTCTCAAAACTAAATATTAAAAATTTTAATTAAAAAATAAATAAAACTCCCACCAGAATAAAAACTTTAAAAGTCAGGGGAATCTTGGGGCACCTGGGTGGTTCAGTTGGTTAAGTGACCAACTTTGGGTCAGCTCATGATCTCACAGTATGTGAGTTAAACCCCTGTGTCAGGCTCTATGCTGAAAGGTTCAGAGCCTGGAGCCTGCTTTGGATTCTGTGTCTCCCTCTCTCTTGCTCCCATTCATGCTCTCTCTCTCTCAAAAGTAAATAACACATTAAAAAGGTTTTTTTCTTAAGTCAGGGACACCTGGGTGGCTAGGTTAGTTAAGTGTCAGACTCTTGCTTTCTCCTCAAGTAATGATCTCATGGCTCATGGGTTTGAGCCCCGCATGGGGTTTTGGGCTAACAGTGAGGAACCTATTTAGGATTCTCTCTCCCTCTGTCTTTGCCCCTCCTCTGCCTCAAAAAAATAATTTAAAAATTTTTAATAAAAACAATTTAGCATAGGGGCACCTGGGTGACTCAGTTGGTTAAGCATCTGACTTCAGCTCAGGTCATGATCTCATGGCTCTTGAGTTCAAGCCCCACATCAGGCTCTGTGCTGACAGCTCAGAGCCTGGAGCCTGCTTCCAATTCTGTGTCCCTCTCTCCCTCCACTCCTCCCCTGCTCATGCTCTATCTCTCTCTCAATAATAAATAAACATTTAAAAAATTAAAAAAAAACAATTGGGCATTATCTGATAAAATTCTTGCACAAATGCACCAGGAAATATGCATAAAATGTCCATAGTAACATAGTTAAGAAAAAAACAAAAACTAGAAAATAGGTGAAAAGGAGGAAGGTTAAGGTAAGAGGAGAAAACTGAAAGGGTCAAGAATGACTTGCCCAGATTTGGCTCGGGCAGCTGGCTGGATAGAGTTGCCTAGCCACCTGCTTTCCCTGCAGGTCCCACAAGAGTCCATTTGCAATTTGGTTTTGAAGTGCTCCCAGTTGCTGTCTGCAACTGCTCAAAAATCACTCTGCCTGCTAGTGCCTCAAAAACATTAAGGGTGTTTTTATTGCTCCAGTGATTTCTCTGTTGCCTTTCAAAAAAAAAACCAAGAAATGCAGGAAATGCTATGGAGATAATTCCTCTCCAACACCAGAGGACTCTATTACTGGCCCTCGCCCTGCCCACCCTCCAAACGTCCTCAGATGGTGTAATGGCCTTTAATTTCAAGTGCAGCCTGAAAGACTCCCCCATCACGCAGCATCCAGTTATTCTATGATTATGCCCCATCTCCCACCATGAAACTTCCCTCACTCGTCACCCACCCCTTTCCCTCACTGCAGCTAGAGTTAAAAGCAGCCACCTGCTGCCCCATGGGGTTTAACTACTTCACTCTTTCATGCCTTCTTATATATGTGGGTCACATATGCAACTTGGTACTTAGATCCATTCGCCTGTCTACAGGCTTGAATCATCTACTATTGAATATCCTGGCTTATAATGTGTTACTTCCATAAGTCATTCTGTTTTCCATGTTGATCAAGCCTGAAAGATTAATGAGGAGGAATGCTATACTGAAATGTCTTATAAGAAATTGCTTAAGGGGATGAAACCATACACAAAACTTCAACATGACTACTTACAAATCGCCTTGTATGAGGCAATCACACTGTCATTTATTAAAAAAAAAAAAACAGCTCCCTATTACCTTGCTTATACTAAGCAGTAGTTAGCACTGAAAATAGTTTTAACAAAGTAAGAGGGTACAGACTATGCCATGTGCTCTGAAACAGACTTTTACAGCCAAAGACTATATGTAAGGGTAAAATATGGTAGACTGTTCAGTATAATCCATGATGGGCATCAACTTTTTTTGAGAAGTTAATCAAAATCTTGGCCAAATGTGCCCAGGTATCTTACAGTCTCATCTGAGTCTTTCATGATTGTCAGAGCCTTCTTGTGATAACTCAAAGTCCTACTAGTTCCATCTCAAAACCTTGAGGGGAACAGTAGATCTTTTCTGGCCATGAAAAGAAGTATGAGGGGACTCTCTCAGCATTTCTATACCCAGCACTTGTGATCGCATGGAGATGGTGAAGTCTTTTGTTCACAAAGGGAGAGAAGAGCCCTATATACCAAGGGTCATAGTCATTCAATACGTATAGTTTCATTCTTTTCAGTTTCTTGAGTCACACATTGCTATGATGACACCTATTTTCTTAAGCTAAATCAGTCTCAGTATGATCAGTGATCACATACACAGCAATAGATTTGCCTCTTTTTCTGTTGCTGTTCTTAATGGTAGGTAAATCAATCTTGCAAATAAAATTTATATTACTAAATTTGAACACATAGAATATATTATAAAAATCCTATGAGCAATGTTCTAAAAAATAAGTTTTAGAAGCCAAATAAGTTCTTAAATTGGCAATGCCAACACATGATTCTGTGTAGTGCTATTAAATTGACTCAGATATCCAAATGTTATACTATTAAAACACTGCTCAATAATATTGACTGATGATTTCCAATGGTTGAGTATTATCTACAGACTGAGTAATATCTATAGTATTATCTACAGACTGTACTACATTTATTTATTTATTTATTTATTTATTTATTTATTTATTTATTTTGAGAGAGAGAGAGAGACAGAGATAGAGCAAGAGTGAGGGAGGGGCAGAGAGAGAAAGAGAGTAAATCCCAGGCAGCCTCAGCACTTTCAACAAGGAGCCCAATACATGGCTTGATCTCACAAGAACCGTGAGATTATGATCTGAGTAGAAATCAAGAGTCCGCTGCTTAACCAACTGAGCCACCTAGACACCCCCAGATTATAGTTTTTTATAAATATTCTACCAGAAAAAATGAAAAGACAATAAGATGTGAAAATTGTCATAGAATATTTCAATATTAAATTAGAAATTGAACTCAAATCCAAATTAGCAAAAGTAATATTGATTTCAATGGCAAAACCAAAATACAGAAAAACAAATTATTTTTAACATTAAAAAAGGAAATGAGTTTAAATGAAGCAGCACAAACCATGATATCCAATTTGGAGATGCTTCTGGATGCACGCTTAAACATTCCTACCAATACTGATGTAAAATGAAAGAAATGTCTCTACATCTGAGATATTTGTCACAAACAGAAATCAAAACTATTGGAAAGGACAATTCATGTGTAGTGTGCTTTAAAATTTTTATTTTAGGATGACAACTTTTATTTTATTATTTTCTTAATAGTTTATTGTCAAATTGGTTTCCATATAACACCCAGTGCTTCTCCCCACAAGTGCCCCCCACCATGACCATCACCCCCTCCTTCCCCCTCCCCCTTCAGTCCATGGTTCATTTTCAGTATTCAGTACTGAATACTGTGTCCCTCACATTAAATATTTGTAGTGTCTTTCAAACTTTTAGAGGATTTTTATTTGGCCTTTATTTGGTGCCAACCGTCCCTTCTTTGGGTGTTTTCTACTATCAAATGCTTATATCAAGAAAACATTGTTCTGTGTGTTATTGAAATGCATAATATTTTCATAATATATCAGTTTATATAAACCAGTCATTTATTATGCAGGTAAATTTTTCTGTATAGAAAACCTCTGTATATATAACACCATCACCGAAATTCACTATTTATTATTATGGTCACTTGTTATTTTTAAACTCATAAATAAATTGTGAAAAATTGCAATATAAGGTTTGGCTTTGGGAATTCCTGGAAATCCCCAGGGATTCTAACTTCTCATTCTTCAATTCTAAATACTCACATGTATCATGCATTTGGAAATTCTATTTCCTGTACATTTTAAAATAGAAACTGCATATATTTACGGTGTAAAACATGATGATTTGACCTATATCTATATGGTGAAATGATTACTACAGTCAAGCTAATGAATGTATGTCCTTTTCGTAGTTGCCATGTTTTTGTTTGTGGTGAATGTATCTGAAATCCATTATTTTAGAAAATTTTCAGTATATTGCAATATTATGCAATATTTGCAGAAAATATTCAGTACAATATTATTACCTAATGTCATCGTGTGGTACACTAGATCACTGGACTTATTCTTCCTATATAACTACAACTTTATATCCTTTAATCAAAATCTCCCTATATAACTACAACTTTATATCCTTTAATCAAAATCTCCCCATTACTTCCCACTCCTCAACCCTAGTAATCACCATTCTACTCTCTGTTTTATATTCATTTGATTTTTTTAGATTCCACATATTAGTGAAATCACATAGTTTCTTTCTGTGTCTGGCTTATTTTACTTAGCATAACACCTTCCAGTTTCATTCATGTTGTTACAAAGTGTATGATCTTTTTTTTAAAGGCTGAAAAATATCCTATATACATACCACAATTTTTCATCCATTCATCCATCAACATATGCTTAGGTTGTTTCCCTCTCTTGGCTACTGCAAATAATGCTGTAATGAACATGAGAACACAGATACCTCTCCAAGGTGCTGATTTTATTTCCTTTGAGTTTATACCAAGAAAAGAGATTGCTGCATTGTATGGTAGTTCTATTTTTAGTTTTTAAGGAACCTCCATGCTGTTTTCCATAATAGCTGTACCAATTCACATAGCCACCAACCGTGTGCAAGGACTCCCTTTTCTCCAGATTCTCAACAACACTTCCTAGCTCTTATCTTTGTGATGACAGGCATTCTAACAGGTGCAAGGTGATATCTCATTGTGGTTTTCACTTCCGTTTCCCAGATGATTAGTGATATTGAGCGCCTTTTCATGTAGTTGTTGGCCATTTGTATGCCTTCTGTGAAAAAAAATCTATTCAGTTCCTTTGCCATGTTTTAATTGGATTGTTTGTTTTTTGCTATTGAGTAGTAGGAGTCCTTTATATAGTTCAGATAGTAACCCCTTGTCAGATCTACAGTTTTTCCTGCCCATTTATTAATGCTACTTAATGCATCAGAAAGTTTGCACAAGACTCTAACGCATTAGTTCGGGTGAACTTTATTTGCATATGGGTATTTAGGCAGTATATGGTCTTTCTATATACTACATACCTATGGAATTGAAAAATTACTGGAATTGAAAAATTACTGGAATTGAAAAATTACTGGAATTGAAAAATTACTTTATGAAAACTAGAATTTTCAGGAAATTCTTTCAAGTGGCCAAATATTAGTGGTACTTAGTAATTTTACAAAATAATTAATTACACCTTGTATTTCAATGTTTGAGATTTTAAATAAGGTAAAATTTTCTGATGAGTTTTCTTAACTGTTCAAGAAATTTTATTCATGGAGTCCTCCATTATGATGTTATGATCACATGGATGACAACATGGATTCTGCTAGAAAGAAAAGCATGTTCTTCATAGCAGATAAAGGTGTGGCTTAAGAAATATTCTTATTCAAATTATAAACACATTTTTTCATAAAAACTAAAATAAATTATTTTGCAAAGCAGATGAGTCCAGTTGATAAATCTTCAGCTAGGGCTGTTACTGAGTTAATATTTGTCACGGTGCACTGCAATTTATCATAACTTTATTGTGGACCCCTTGCTAGTAGAGTCTCAAGAAAAGCGATCAACTGCTCTAGTAATAAATATTGAAGAGTAATAGTCTCTATATTTAAATTTATTGCTACCCCTCCAATTAGGGTAAAATTTCTGTAACATGAAAAATATTATCTTAGCCCAGATTCCCTAGAAAGCAGAGCCTGAGACAAGGATTGAGTCCCCTAATGCTTCATTTGACAGGCGCAGTGCCAGAGCAGTGAGAGTGAGAGAAAAGGGAGGCTGAGAGGGATGGACAGCACTGCAAAATCCTGTGTATTACAGCACTAGCCACCACTTTACAAGCTGTGAGAACATAAAGCTGACTACTCAGTAGATATACCCACTGGACCAGAATCTCTAGACAGGCTAATACAGAGAAAGTGTGGCTTGGGATTGACATGGGAAGCAGTAAGGAGCAGTAATTCATCTACCTAGCTCCTTTCCATCTCTTATTTCCTTCCATTAGTCAAAGTTTGCCCTAATGGGGACTTAACCCATCTGAACTTTTGGGTTATATCTTCTAGCCTCTTTGGCTAATGCTCTGGAAATGAGATCCCATGCCCCACCACACAGCATCTCATCCATGACCTGTAGGAGGGTGAAAAGACAAAAACTCAGGGTGGTGACTAGTCAGTCTGGCTGGGCATCAGGCCTCAGTGACTTATCACCTCCAGGTAATAGAGCCATACAGCCCCCAGAGGGGGATGGCCAGAGCAGCAGCTGAAGCAGAACAAGCAGCTAAGAACCCAGAAGGTGACAGCACTGAGAGAGCCTTAGAAAGAGTAAGAGATATGCTTGGGCTGAGTACTTCATATCAGTTTCAAGTATTGTCTTTGACAGGGTGTTAACGGCTGAAGTATCTTCCCACCAAAACTTGTATGTTGAAGTCCTGGCTCCCCCAAATCCTCTCAGAGTATATTTGGAGATAGGATCTTTAAAGAGGTAATTACAGTTAAATGAGGTCACTAGGGAGACTGTGATCCAATATGACTAGGGTCCTTATAATAAGAGGACATTAGGACACTGACAAACACACAGAGAAGACCATATGAAGACAAAGGGAGAAGATGACCATCCGCAAGCCAAGGAGAGAAGCCTCAGAAGAAACCAACTTGCTGGTATCTCCATTTTGGTCTTCTAGTTTCTAGAACTATGAGAAAACAAATCTCTATTGTGTAAGTCACCGTCTATTGTTTTCTGTATGGCAGCTCTAACAAAATAATACACAAAGATAGATCAGAAATCAGTCGTATCAAACTCCATGCTGCCTTTCTTACAAGTCTATCACTTGTTCATATTCCCTTGAGGTCAGTTCCTAGAGCAGCCAAATTATTAACTCTCTGACTCTACCAGAATAAATGGGTCATCTTATTTTTTTAATCAAAATGAAAGTCTCCAGTAAAGTAATAGATGCTTTTGCTAGTAGAATGCAACATTATATTCAAATAGACACTGTATGTTTTAATGAATATTTATTTATTGCACTGGTATTAACTCTACAATTATCTTACTACCCTTTACTGGGACATTGCAACAATTATTCATGTATTAGTGTACCGATTATTGAGATTGTGGGGCAACTTCAATCAAGTCAATAAAAGAAATGAATAAAATAATAGAAGTTATGACATGTTCTTTAAAAAAACAAAACAATACAAAAAACCTAGAATTTGTAGAATCCACAGTGAAGCCTGATACAAAAACAAACTAGAAAAGCAGAATTGGCTGAAACAACAAACATTTACATGGCTGCAATGAATGTCAACTTCATACAATTATTGGTTTATTCAGTTCAGTTGCTGCTTTGGGGGTCGAAAAAAATCATGTGAATTGAACAAAATACATTTAAAAAAATCAAAGATGGGAGATTACTGTGCAGTGAACAAGAAAATAGCAAACCAAAACACTGTTTTATTTATAAGTTTTAGCAAATGATTTAGTAATGCCCTACAAACTCTTTTTAATTAGGCTCATTTACATGATAGCAAAATAAATAAGCATTGTTTTAACCTGTTTTATTTTATGTATTTCCCCCTTTCTCTATCTTTTAGCCATCTCTTCTTTTGGAAGTTCCTGTACTATTTTTCTCATGTCTCATGTTTTACATCCTCATAATTGTATTTTATTGCTCCTCTGGTTGGGCAAGCTGTTTTGAATCCTATCAACATTCATTTGAGTGCCTTTGTAGGAGGCACTGAGTTAGTGGGAGGAGAAAAATAAACCAAGCTAGTCCCTTGTCCTCCGGGTATTTACTATCTAGAATGAACAAGCACTGAGAGGTTAGAACCAAATCTGTTTAGCTTGAGTACAATTCCTGCTAATACTAGAGCAGGAATTAAAGGTAAAGTCATTTGACCCCTCTCCAGTGCCTTCTCACCACCCCCACCACCACATAAAGCTGCCCTTCAGCAGTGAAATGGATACATAAATTGTGGTTGAGTCACACAATGCATGAAGCAATGTGTTTGAACATTTACAACTGCATCCAACAATACGGATGAATTTTGCATACACAATGTTAAAAAAAGAAGCCAGACATCAAAGGGTGCCTGCTGTATAATTCATGTATAAAATTCATAAAAGCAGGCAGGACTGTGGCGTTAGGAGTCAGGAAAATAGTTACTCTGGGAGTGAGTTGTGGGAAGCAGTGACTGGGTAGGAGCATGAGGGGGGATGTTCTGGAATGCTGGGGATGTTCTCTCTGTCTGAGTACTGGTGAAACAGGTGTGGTCAGTTTGTGAAACTTCATTGAGCTGTGCACTCACTTTTCTCTATGGATTATTTTGCCACACACAGTTTTTAAAAATATTATCAAATTATGCTCAGCAATACAAAGTTTTTCTAATATTGATAATAATTTAGCCCAATGATTTCTTGATTTTCATAGCAACAGGTAATAATAATATTTCTTCATGACAAATCTTATATAGAGAGAAATTACTTCATTTGAAAATGTATAAGAGGGTCTTTGTAGCAAAATCCCCTCTACATGTGGGCTGAAAGAGGAATTTGTGCAACATAATTGATCAACTTTTGTATCATCTGCCCATTCCAACTGGTAAGCTAAAAGCCACAGGAAATCAGGCTAAAAATAAAAACATAGTTAAGTCTATTTTGAAAGGCAGCAAAGGGCACTGTGGCAACAAGCACCCCGAGTATGATACTAGATGAACAAAGTACATGTGTTTTTTAAATTATCTTTGATGAACAAAAATGCTCTTTGAAAAACATTCACCTCTTCTTTGCTAGCACCCATAAAGCAAAAGAGATCTAATGGACACTCCACTAAGTGAGGAATGAACAACTTGTGAATATAAAAAAAAAAAAAGTACCTTGTTTAACTTATCTACACAAAAGAAATATACATGGAGTCAATTGGGCCAAATAAGCTGTTGGAAAAAAAAAAAGTCCCCTCAAGGAACAACACAACAAAAAGGGAAATCAATGGAATTTTACAAGCTAGAGAAGTGTGTTATATAATTTAAGATCTATATTTAATTGGTAGGATTGAAAGTCTACACTTTCCTTCCACATATAGCTATGCATTTGTTATATTAGCATATTGTGTTTAAAAGCAATTCCATGGGTCCCAACTGCAAAAACACAACAAGAATGTTGAATTATATCAACCCAAAGTAAGCATCTTAAAACCTGATTAGATACATACTAAATCATGACATGACAGATATAAAATGAATCCCTAGTCTATCCTAGGACTTTCAAACAAGGACTTATGAAAATGGTTCAGAATATAAAATTATGGAAAACATTACAGTACATCAAAGCAAAGCAAGTTTAATTAGGCTTAGTTTGATAATTGCTGAAAACAAAGAACCTGCCTCACAGCATGGCTGGTGTAAAATCCAGCAGTAAGTCCAGTTGATCCAAATTAAAACCGCCCTATCTACCATCCCATATGAATCCTTTTATCTGAAGTCTACAGAGAACAAAGAATTACACTCCAGCTCAGAATGACAGAGGGCCGGTGGTTTTTTCATCAGGATTTGCTTTGGCTAAAACCTGACTATGTATGTTTCGCTTCTCTATTTTAAAAATGTAACAAGGATTCAAAGGTAAAAGCCAAGACAGTAACCAGTACTAGGCAAAAGCTGGTAGCAAACAAGGTATTTCCTCATCATATTTAGATCCGTAGAATCCATTTCCACCTTTCCCCACAAAGGTCTCACAGGGAACAAAATTTATCACCTGGCAGCCAGATTCTTTTCTGACTTATTGACTCTCTAGAGGCGAAATATAGAAATGGATCGCTCAGGAGAATTATAAAACTTCACCCAACTTTAAGGAGATTAAAAACATCATGAAACGAATTGGGTCACACTATTATTGCTATACTAATTTTTCAGAGTGAAAAACTGTAACAGGAAACCTGGAAGACTAAAGGGAAGTCAGAGGTGGAGGTGGAATGCAATCAAATCTCCTTCCTTCCCCGCCTGGTTCAGACCCTCGTCACCCACCACCAGGATGGTCACTGAGGTCTCCTCTCTGGTATCCCTGACATCAGGGCTTCGTGGCCACCCATGTGCAACACCCTCCCCCAAATTCTAATTCTAGTAAATAAATATAATTGTGTTGTCTGCCCACTGATAGAATTCCACTGAAATTTAAAAAATTTAATCCTCATATGAAAACCAGTCAACCTCACTCATAATAAAAATGCTAATGAAAGCAGCAATTAAATATCATTTTTAGTTATCAAATGGGCACAAATGTCACACAAAAAATGATTAGTACTGTAAGAGTTACAGAAGAGGCACTTTTATAAATACCTCTAGTGAAAGCATCTATTAGTATAGCCTTTTTGAAAATCAATCTGGCTATATAAAATCATGGGCATTAAAAAAAAAAAGAAGTCATATGCTTTGACCCTACTTCTAAGATTTTATCCTAAAAAGTAGTCAAAGTTATGAACAAAGATTTATATAGAAAAACAGTGATGAGAGATTAAAATTGCCATCCTTAGCAGAAGCAATGTAAAACTCCAATATTAAGAAAATAGTGGCCAGGAGGCCACCTCAAGACAGACTAGACACCTGTCTCAATCAATTTAGGCTGCTCTAACAAAATACTGTGGACTGAGTGGCTTGAAAACAAAAGAAATTTGTTTCTCACAGTTCTAGAGGCTGGGAAGTCCAAGATCAAAGTGCAAGCAGATCCTGTGTCTTGTGAGAACCCACTTCCTGGTTCACAGCTGCCCATCTTCCCACCATATCTTCACACGGCAGAAGGGGTAAGGGAGCTGTCTGGGGTCTCCTCTATAAATGCACTAGTCCCATTCATGAGGACTCTACCCTCTTGACCTAATCACACCTCAAAGGCCTCACGTCCAAATATCATCACATTGGGGGTTAGGATTTCATCATGTGACTTGGAGGGGTGGGGGTGAGATCACAAACATTCAGTCTATAGCAACACCACAGGTCAGAACTCTGGGGAGAAGAAATTCTATAGCTAGAATGAGCTGTGCATACACTGACGAGTATCCAGAGTAAGAAAAGAAGTGAAGTTGATTGTTAAGGCCATGCGTACAGACGTACATGAGCAGGAGGAAGTTGCCTCAGTTTGCAATACCCTGTAAAGTTGTTAATGCTGCGTTCAAAATATATATTGACTTTTTAATAATGTATATACGTAGCAAAGAATTCAAGTAATATAGATATGCAAAAGTGAAGTTTTAGCACTAACACCACCACATGAAATAAATCATTATTAATAGATTTTATAAAGTTTTTATTTATTTATTTTTGAGAGTGAGAGTGTGCAAGTGGGGGACAGACAGAGAGAGAGGCAACAGAAGATCTAAAGCAGGCTCTGTGTGGACAGCAGGGAGCCCAGTGTGGGGCTCAAATTCATGAATGGGGAGATTATGACCTCAGGTGAAGGCAGATGCTTAACAGACTGAGCCCCTCAGGCGCCCCATAATGTTGACGTGCACATCACCCCAGCAGTTCTCCTTGTGTGCATCAACTGGATAGGGGCGCCTGGGTGGCTCAGTTGGTTAAGTGTCTGACTTCTGACTTAGGCTCAGGTCATGATCTCACCATGGGTGGGCTTGAGCTCCACGTCCAGCTCTGCACTGACAGCACGGAGCCTGCTTAGGATTCTCTCCCTCTCTCTCTGCCCCTCCGCAACTCGCATGGGGTTCTCTTCCTTTCCAAGATAAATGAACATTTATTATTTAAAAACAATTTTTAATGTTTATTTTTGAGAGAGAGAGAGAGAGAGAGAGCGAGAGAGAGCAGGGGAGGAGCAGAGAGGGAGGGAGACATAGGATCTGAAGCAGGCTCCAGGCTCTGAGCTGTAAGCACAGAGTCCGATGTGGGACTTGAGCCCACGAACCACAAGATCATGACCTGAACCAAAGTCGGATGCGTAACTTGACCGAGCCACCAAGGCACCCCAAAAAATAAACATTTAAACCATTTTTAAATAAACTGGATATAAGAAATGCTTTCATAAAAAAAGGATCAAATATAAACAACACACTTTTTCTTGCTTAAATGCTGCTTGTCATTTTTTTAACTTTCTTTGGTGTTTTATTTTGCTTTGACCTTTTAATGCAGTCATTCATTCCATCAGGTACTGTAGGAGTAGGATCTTATGATTTAGTTTTACTCTGTCTTCTTTACAAAGGGGTTCCATACTCTTGCTTATAAAAAAAATCATGATGCTGGCTCACACATCTCTAAAACCTGCTAAAACTGATTAGTGTTTCTAACTCAAGAAACTTCCTTTATTAGGGACAAAGACAGGCTCATTTCTCTATCACATGTTGTCAGGGTTAAGACCAAAATAGAAACAGAGTTGAGAATAGAGACCTATTCTTTAACTTAAGTCCATGTTTAACAACAATAACAAAGTAGCTACTAGATCTCTAAAGCAGTAAATGTTGTCTGTTCCTGGGGAGTCTTCACAGTCTATTATATAATGGCTCTTCAAGACCATTATTTAGGGTCCCTGTTGCTCTGACCCCACTTTAAGTGTCCCCGTGTTACAAGCATCTGGAGTTACAAGACCTTGAAATCATCATTCAATTAGTGTTTACTGAGTACCTACTACATACTCAACTCTGCACCTGTTGCTTTGGGAGAAAAATGAAAAGTCAAGTCTCTGCCCTCACAGAACTTCTCAGTTGGGGAGATAAGGTGTGTTCCTTCAAAACAGGGGCATAACAGCTCAAAGCAGGAGAGAAGTGTTCCACTCTGGCCTCCCACTGAGCCTGAGGTTTGATGAGATTGATTACATCCATGCAGAGGGCCCCAAGAGGTCATTCTGTCTGACTTCTCACACTGAAGCACTCATCATAAATGCCTATTTGTTGAGCAGCCATTGCCAGTCCTTAACTGATACCTGCAAGTGACACTTTTAAAGTGGGAAATTATTGAGCTCTTTGTGTGTAAAAGGTTTCTGAACTACCCATTAGTCAACCAGTTCTCCCTCAGAAGCACATAAAACTGTTATTTTTGAGTCACTCTGAGTCAACCACAGGCTACCTTCACTCAGGGGACAAAAATTAATTTGTTAAGCAAGAGGCTGGATACACCCATCTCTGCAACTATTTTAGTTTCTCAAAAACTTAATGTGTACTTATCACTCATGAGTTAAAAATCAATATTTTTTAACATAAATTTCAGCATACTTGGCAATCCAACCAAAAAGGAAGCATGGAACCAACCATGGGTTCAAAATCTATCTTTGCCATTTTCCAGCTCTGTGACCTTGCACCAAAGGCTTCTCATCAGCAAAATGGGACTATGAAGACCTCCCTGTGGAGGCCATTGTGAGGACTGACATAATTGTGAAGGGAAAGCACCAGGCACTGCTCAGTAACTTAGTTTTTTCCCTTCTTTATGTGAGAGCTTTTTTGTTTTTGGCCTTATTGGGATCCCTAAAATTTAGTGTTCTAATATCTCATTTATTCACTTTAGGCTTTTGGCTAGGAAGAGGCTTAGATGCAACTCTCTTTGGTTACCCCAAACCCTGGCTCATCCCACACTAGCCACCTCTACCATGCTGCCTAAATTCAACCCCAAAGAGATCAGAATCATATACCTGAGGTGGGTCAGTCCATGCCACATCTGCCCTCGCCCTGAAGATTGGCTCCCTAGGTCTGTCTCTAAAAAGATTGGTGATGATATCATCTTTGCAACTGGTGATGAAAGGGTCTAAGAATGACAGTGAAACTGACCATTCAGAATACACAGGTCCAGATTGAAATGGTACTCCCAGCTCTGATCTGATTATCAAAGCCATCAAGGAACCTCCAAGAGACAGAAAGAAGCAGAAAAATATCAAGCACAGTGGAAACATCACTGCTGATCAGATTGTCAATATTGCCTGACAGACACAGCACTGATCTCTAGCCAGAGAACTCTCTAGAATCATTAAAGAAATTGGGACTGCCCAATCTGTGGGCTGCAATATCGATGGCAGCCACCCTCGTGACATTATAAATGACATCAACAATGGTGCAGGGGAATGCCCAGCTAGTTAAGAACTACAAAGGAAAGTATTTCAATAAAGGATCATGAAGGCTTCAATGGTAGAGAGAGTACTGAGATTAATGAGGACTTCGTGAAGAATATATAAACAAAAAACTAGAGCTGAATCTTAGCAAATACTTGGGCTTTGCGTAGGCTTCAAAAAGAGGGAAAGACAAGGCAGAGGTGGGACCTGCGTGAGCAAAGCTAGGAAGGCAGGAATGAATGTAGCAACAACTGGGCTCCGGCAAGGAGGAAGGGAAAGGAATAAACATTTTCAGAGAAACTCCTATGTGCCAAGAACCTTTGTGGGCTCATTTAGGCAAATGATTGCATTGAATTTTCCTAACAAGCCTATTAATAGATTTATTTATTGGTTCCTCAATTATTAATTGAATGACTACAAGTTTTTTGGGAGGAGCTAGAAGTTAAGAAATTTGTCACAGACCACATAGTCAAAAGGCAGTAGAGTCAGAATTCACACCCAGAGTCCCTGCCCCAAGCTTGTGTTTTTCCAGCTACAAGGTACTACCTCCACAGGGGAGCAACATAGGGGTAATTAAAGTAAGAGCAGGGGTGCCTGGGTGGCTCAGTCAGTTGAGCAACCAACTTTTGATTTCCCTTAGGTGGTGATCTCATGGTTCATAAGTTCAAGCCTTAGTGCAGAGCTTGCTTGGGATTCTCTCTGTCACTCTCTCTCCCTCTCTTTCACTCTGTTCCTCCCCTACTTGTGTTCTCTCTATCATCTCTCAAAATAAATAAACCTTTAAAAAGTGAGGACAGATTACAGAGGACTCAAAAGTTGGGTACATGAGTTTAAAATTGTTGCTGTTGATTATTCCATTTCCCTGTTAAGTAAATTATAAATACAGTAGCCAGCCATGTATATCATTTGTCAGTGATCAAATAAATGGTAAGATATAATTTGGTTAATCAGATTAGAAGAGATATGGCAACTGAATGCAATAACCAATCCTATACTGGCAACAAAAGAGAAAAGAAACATATTGCAAAAAAACATTATTGGATTGATCGACAAAACTGGAATTAGGATGGTAGATTAGATATAAAGTATTCTATCAATGTTAACTTTACTGAGCTTGATAACTACATTATGGTAAAATAAAAGAACATCCTATTTTTAGAAAATACACATTGAATTATTGAAGGGTAAGGGCTGGAATGTATGCCACTCACTCTCAAATGGTTCAGAAAAAGATGTGTGTGTGTGTGTGTGTGTGTGTGTGTGTGTGTGTGTATGCATATGTATATGTATATACATACAGAGAGAAAAAGAGAGAGTGATAGAACCAATGAGATAACATATTAACTACAGGTAAATCCATATAAAATGTAATCATGTTTTCTTTGTACTATTCCTATTCTTGAAACTTTTCTTGAAATTTTCAGTTATTTCCAAAAGAATTATATATTATTTTTTATCACTTTTACTTTGAAGATTTGGGATGAAGTGCTTTGATCAAATATTTAAGGTCTAAACAAAAATGACTTTTTTAAACTCCCTACCCACCCAAGCCTATATACTCCCAATCTGGAACTCTGTCCTTCTCTCCTTGTTCTTCTGTCCTATCAACACCTGTTATCAGAGATGGCCCACAGGTACTTGGTGAAACAGGCCCATGGTGAAACAGGACCACATCATGTCCCATATCCATGGGTTTGTGTCTCCACAGATAATTTCACCCAACCATGCACTCCACTGATTCAATTTCCTTTGTCACATTCTCTATTGTGATTCCAAACAGACATAAATGATGTTAAGCCAGGCTAAGAATGTGTTTGGAGATCATATAGAATGGAATTGGATTAAGAAGAGGTGTCAATTATCACAGACTTGTTCATCTTTTCCCTGCCATGGTGGCATTTGAAATTTTTCTGTTACTCATTTAGATTCCAATCTCTAAGCTCCCCTCTCCCTTCTTCCAGCTTCTAAGTCAAACAGATTTTTCTCAGCAAAATAACCCTTCGGTGACTACCAGGGACAGACTGGTATGTGGGCTACAACAGATGTACAAGACAAGCTCTACAGGCATGTTAAAGGGTTTGGTGTCAAGATAAAATTTATCTAATGTAGCATTTCCTCTCAAATGCAATTTATCATCCCTTAGATGTTGAACCCCTTATAAATATTAGATTCTCTTTTTTCACAAACACTGTTTGTTATTTTACCCTGGGTCTAGGACAGGCTTTGAAATTAGATTGACTCATTTCATTTCTGCTTGCAAATTCACTTTCTTTACTTCCGATTCTAATTTTTTCCCTTTGCCTTGAAATTCAATTTATATTCTAACACTTTGAAAAACAATGTCAATTAGAATTTGGCACTTTTGTGGAAACTGTTTGTTCCAAAATGCCTTTTAGCACATCCACATCAATGCAGTGTCTGTTGGTGGACCCACATCCTGGGAAAACTGCTGGCATCTACAAAGTCACCCGGTGTGTGCCTCCAGTGTGACAATATCTCTGATGTCATGAAGTCTTGGCGGTGACTGAGCAAAGAGATCCAGTTGCTTCTAAAGCTATTAAGGCCAATGATGACAAAACATTAGAGCTGGAAGCTGTCTGTGCCAGCTGATCTTATGGTGGAGAGATTGGGGGAAAGGACGATGGCCACAGAGCATGATCCTAGAGGGTGCTATCAGATCCTGATCCATAAGGATGCCAGGGCATGTCGCGGTAGCACGTCCAAAGAGATGGACAAAGCCTGAGCCTCCTGAGGTAAGAACTGGAAATACCAGTGCATAACCAATAGACGTCAGAAACGGGGGAGACGCACAAGTGTGCAGGGGATCAGAAAAGCAAACTAGGCGGTAGATAAAGCAAATTCTGGAAATGGGCTAATGTCCCCTGCTGGTTCCCTTCTTTGTGTAGGGCTTGGAAGGGGCAGAATTCAGAGACTTTCCAGCCAGACACCTGTGCTGAATGAGGCCTACAGACGCGCGGCTCCTTATAAACTGTGGCTTCGCCAGCTGAAATTAATCACTTGCTCCCAAAACTCCCACAGCACTTTGTTACCTTATTTACAACCCTCAAAATAATGGATGTGGAGGTGCTTTGTAAACTGAAAAGCACTGTACAAATGTCAGATGTTGGGGGTTTAGCAGGGGAGCAATAGATAATGCCTCTCTTCCATTCCTGAGTCAGGAACCAATTGAGAAAGAGACACAGGGAGTCAGCCAGACGGAGATCAGTTTGTTAGACTTATTACTGGTAAAAGCTGGTTCAGGTGCAGGGCCACAGTGAACTTCCTCACGCTTCACCTCAGAATTAAACTCACCCCTCAGACAAGGCCAATTGGTTGAAGCCTGAATAAGGAGCCCAAGCTAATCAGTGGCATCCTTCTTCCTCCTCTGGGGAGACATGAAGGGGATGTGGAGCAGAGCAAGGGAAGGCAGGAAAATGTTACTCTCAGTCTCTCCACATAGAAAAACAAAAAGAAACAAAGTCCATCCACCATGAAGGACTTTCTGTGCTTCATGCTTCAATCATTTATGTATACTTGGTAGGCTCTGGGCTGGATGGTGAGGATATAGAGAGCAATGAGACCTCAGCGGGTTTATAATCTCACAGAAACTATTAACAATCCAATGTGATAGCCATCCATGAGGAAAAGTGGAGTTCATCATGCCCGGGGAAGTTGGGGGAGGTTTCAGAGAGCAAGTGATAAGTGGGTTGGCTCTTCAAGTATGCGTAGGAGTTCATTACATGGAGAAGAGAAAGAAAGGAATTATTCCCAGTAAAGGAAGCAGCAGAGCAAAAACAGAAAGCCCAAACTCTAGAAAGAAATGGGGCCCAAATAAATTACCACAATGGCCTTTGAGAGTACAAAGCTATACCCTCGTCTCTTACACCTTGTATCTTTTTTATACACCAAAGTTGAAGGCAAAATTTTATGAGACATGGGTGGTTCACTCTTTACCAAAGGTACAGTTCGATAGACTATAAAAAACAAGAAGAGATAACATTATTGGCTCATGTCTTTTGGAACATTAATGGGAGTTTACATAGACTACATTGGCTTTTAGCAAAATTCCCTTTCTTATACTATCTACTTCTCTCATACTCCAAATCTGGCAAGAACCCCTCTCCTTGACAGCCCCTCCAAATAAACAAAGACTTCTTCAGACAGAGGAAGGAAACATGCCCACATTAATCATTTATGTTTCATGACCTAACATATTCGCAGTGTATGCGAGATATATGGTATATGCAAGCTCTGTAGGTGAGAATATCAGTTCTCATTCGCTGTGTAGAAAATTCACTGGTCATTCGAGAATAAAACATGTATCCAAACATACTTCCCATTGCTCTCCCTACATTGAAAAGCAAAACATTTTGGCTGCTTCCTCTAAGTTTAAATTTTTAGGATCCTCTTACATGCGTTTGTCATAGTTCTGTTTTTGAGCAGCTTCCTTCATCCTAGGGAATGGAATTGCATCCATCTGTCATCTGAACTTTTTCAAATATGCTTCCCCCAAAGTCTGAGGACAGTGCTTGCCTATAACTCTAAGTTGTCAGAGTCACATTCTCCAACTGTTCCCATCACATCCACTTCATCAGACACTCTTCCTGATTCTAAGGGAGGCCGAGGTATGTGCCCTTCACCAGCTTCTGTCCTCTCCCTGCTCGTCTCCCTGCTCCCCGTCTGGCTTTGCTGATCTACTCAGGGTTTACCTGTTAAACCTAATGACTGAGCAGGGCTTCAACACCAGCATCCTCAACAAACAAACAGCAATAAGAACTCTTGACTAGGATATTTCTAAATGTCAGCTTGTCCCCATCCTCCACATGGCTGTGCTTCTGTTCTCGGGGGCCCATTGTCTGGCATCGTTTTAACTAAGAGTACCAAACTGCTCAGGAGAACTGCTGTATCTGTAACAAAATAACAAGGAGTTAACATATTTAATATAGTGAAAGACAATGCAGAAAATTAAGACCTTCAATTCATAAGTGGATAAACAATTCACCAAAATTAAATACAAATGATTAACAAACTCAGGTGAAATTTTCACCCTCTCAAGTAATCAAAGCAATACAAATTAAAACAATGATAAGATAAAATTTGATAACAAAGATATTTAAAAGATGATATCCAATGCTGTCAAAGGTTTAGGAAGACAGATGTTCTCACACTTCTGATAAATTGGTATAATCTTTGTTGAAAGCAATTTCAGAGTATTTGCTGGCAATTTTAACATTCTAAGGACAGAATAAAAATGTATATGCAAAGATATTCATCATTATTTGTATTCCTCAGCATTATTTGTAATAGTGAGAAAATTAGAAATATCCTTAATATCTATTTTTAGACAGCATCATAAATTATTGATGATGCTGATAAGGATTTAATGCATAAGAAACTATTCACATATATGTACATATAGTATAATTTTGAAAACATTGTCAGATACTCATAGGTAAAAGAATAAAAAGGAAATACACTAAAATATTTAAAATGATTGAGTTTAAATGATGGAAATTTGGGTGACCTTTTACTTTTTTAGTTTTTTTGAATAAGAATGTGTTATATCTGTTAATGAGGGAGGGGGAACTTTTTAGAAAATATTCGAATTGATAATTGAGGGACCTAGTTCTAGTCCAAATTCTGCTACTGAAAAAATTACTGAGTTTTAGATAATTCACATCATATCTCTGACCCTAATTTTTCAAATCTGAAATGTGGTGGCTCAACAATGTGTCAAGTTGATGAAACCAAACCAGATCCTAAAATTCCCTTCCCTTAAATTCCCACCTGGGACAGGTTTCCAAATTTGGAAGGTCACAGTAAAGAAATAGCTATATTGTTCTTATGCTCAGCAGGCTGGTGCAGGGGACCAGGTAGCTCATGTACATTGTCACATGCTGGCTCCACTTGTTAGTGTGGGCAGCAGTTTGAAGCTTCTCTGCCTTCCCTCAGATCCTCATTCAGCTTCTCCACATCCTGGAATAGATGTGTGTTTACCACTGTGATGAAGGGCACCAGCTTCTTCAGCAGGACATCCATACCATCAAGGTCAAAGGCAATAAGAACAGACACAGGTTTGTTTTATTCCATCCTCATAGGCTCCAGCTCATGCTTTTGGGTTCCACCTTGTTCCTACTCTCCCCTGCTTTACATTTATCTCTCCTGGCCACCTGCAGAATTCAAATGCCAGAATCTAACACAAAAATAACAGTAATAGAGAGACTTTTTAATCACCTCCCACAACAGGGTAAGGTCAAATTCCTGTACCAAATAAATGAATATCCAGTGGGTCATGCTTCTATGATTGAGCCATGACTGGTAAAGAAAATAAGAGGTAGGTGGGATTTACTTATTACAGTCCAAAGTTCCTTCCAGCCCTAAACTGGATGATTCTGAAGTAAACTCAAAGTCTCTTCTCCATTCATAATCAGTTTAGAATCCAGAGAGTCATCCAACACAAAATTAATATCAGCATGAAGTTGGGTGGTTCAGGGTGAGGTGCCAACCACACCTGGGTATCTCGGCTCCTTCCAAGATCTCATGAAAAAAATAGTAACAACTGATGAATGGATAAAGAAGAGGTGGTGCATTTATACAATGTAATATTACTCGGTGATCAAAAAAAATGAAATCTCGCCATTTGCAACAACATGGATGGAACTAGAGTGTGTTATCTTAAGCGAATAAGCCAGTAAGAAAGACAAATATCATATGAGTTCACTCACATGTGGAATTTAAGATATAAAACAGATGAACATAAGGGAAGGGAAGCAAAAATAATATAAAAACAGAGGGGGGACAAAGCATAAGAAACTCTTAAATACTGAGAACAAACTGAAAGTTGCTGATGGGTTATAGGAGGAGGAGTGTTATATGTAAGTGATGAATCACTAAATTCTATTCCTGAAATCATTATTACACTATATATTAACTAACTTGGATTTAAATTTTTAAAAAAGATAAAGGTGGTAAAAATAATTTCAAAGATAATTACCCCAAAAGAACCAAGAAAAGAGCCAACACAGATGAAGAGTTTGAATAAATTGCTGGAAGACATAAAGCAGATGGAAGAATGTTGACTGGAGAAAGGAAACATAGGATGCATCAGCCTCGAATATAAATGAAGGGATCTATCTGAAGGACCTGAAAAACCCTAGATTCTGAGACAGCAGGGGACTCGGGTACAGGTGTAGGAGGCAGAGCTGAGAACACCAGGAGCAAATGAAGACCAGTTGTCAGATATGTGGCTCCTCCATTAGGACTGCTGCAGTCAGATATTTCTCCCTGGCCAGAAATTTAGTTATTCTTAATTTTTTAAAAAGTTATTCTTAACTTTAAATGCCGTCTGAGAGGAAATAAGGACACCCACTAAACAGTATGCCCACAGAATAGAGTCCTCCATTTAATTCTATGTAGAGGCCATTCCATAATAGCCTGCTCCCCACCTGCCCTGTCCAAAAGCCTCACAGTCAACAACTCCAGTTCTATACCCAGAAATCCCAGTACATTTTCTATTGTTTTGGTATTAAATGTAAACATATGTTTGCAATGTAAATGAAAAAATCAAGCAGGAAAAATCACACACACACACACACACACACACACACACACACACATACACCAAAATTCAGGGAACAGAAGAAAACTAAAAACACAAGCAAAGCAAAATCCGTAAAACCAAGAATTATATTCTAGGAATGAGCCAAGAGAGAATAAGGAAGAGCTGTTAGAATTCAAAAATCTGGCTGTGCAGTTGTTGAGATTTTAAAAGTGCAATAGTAGGATGGAAAGATAAGTTTGAGACTATTTCCCAGAGATGAGGAAGAAAAAAATTTGAGAAATATGAGAGAAATTTTAAGAGGGAGAGATCAGACAGGATGTCAACATAAGATGAATAAGTGTTCTGGAAAGCAGTAACAAGGAAAGCAGGAGAGAAGACATTATCAAGGAAGTAGTGTAAGAGAACATCCTAGAGCTGAAGAAAGACACAAGTCTTTAGATTAAAAGAAAGCCTCTGAGCAAAGGCTCAAAGGATGAAAAAAGATCCCTACCTGGATGGGACATGATGAAATTTCAGAATACCAAGGATAAAGGGATTGTAAAAGTAAGTAGAAAAAAAGCAAGAAAACATGTACACTAATATAAACTATAACCACCACAACAACAATAGAAATAGGATTTGAAGTTATAAAAAGTTGAGGATATGATAGAAGCAAGTAGTGGAGTGTAAAAAATTATCTACTTGAACTGAACATTAGGCACAATCTCCACCGAGTGGCAAAATGAGATGGTATTACTCCCTCAGAGAATAAACCCAAGCATGGTACTTTGCACATCAGTGAATAATATTTACATGCTCATAATGATATAAACAATGCTTCCTGGTTTTAAGCTTATGGAATCAACACATAGAGAAATCTTGGAAAAATCCACAGTGGTTACAGAATACAATGTAGTTGTTACCAACTTTGAAGTGGAAGAGTATTGGGAGGAATGGAAGGAAGGAGGAGAGCAAAGGATTCCTCCTCTTATAAAATAAAGAGTAAGAAAACAAAAATATTTCATCATTTCATCATTTCATCAGAACAAGCATGAAGAGTAAATATGTTGTTGATGGCTGCTGGAGTCATCCAGGGAAGAAGAAACCAAGCATAATGATAGATTTCTGTTGGGCCAGAGACAGTAAGACTGACCAGATCTTTCTCTATCATGAAAAGAAATTGATAGTGATAAAGAAAGAAGCCTGATTATATTGGTATATTATTATTTGTTTAGAGACTATAAAAGTGATGAACCAAAAGAACCCAAAAGAATAATGGGTGCCCTGGGGAGTGAGATTGGAAGAGAGCATGATATAGGCTCTGAGTGACAGAGGCCACCTTGAGAGAAGGGCCTGCCTATGTGTGAAGCCAGCATGGAGGAACTAGGATGCTGGCTTCCTAGCTGCAGGAGAGAGAAAGAGAACAGTCTAGATCTGATGATATTGTTAGAGTCCCTCAGTCAAGCTGCGTGCAAAACTGAATTTCTGATTATGTGAGCTCTTTTACTGTGTTCTTAGGGCTATTCCAACAAAATACCATAAACCAGGTGCCTTGTAAACAAGAGTTTCTCACAGTTCTGGAGTCTGGGAAGTCCAAAATCAAGGTGCTGGCAGATTCAGTATCTGGGGAGGAACATCTTTCTCAGAGAATCTCCTCACTGTACCTTCTCATGGTGGAAGGGGCAAGAGATCTCTCTGGGGCCTCTTGCATAAGAGCACTAATCCCATTCATGAGAACACTATCCTCATGACCTAGTCACCTCCCATAGGTCCCATCTCCTGATACCATCTCCATGGGGCTGGATTTCAACATAAGAATTTGGGGGAACACATTCGTAGCATAAGCCAATAAAGTCTACTTTTGACTTGGGTTTCTGGAACTCACCTTTATAAATGCCCAGTATGGGGGTAACTGGGTGGTTCAGTCAGTTTAGTGTCATACTCTTGGTTTTGGCTCAGGTCATAATCCCAGGGTCATGGGATTGAGTCCCCCATCAGGCTCTGTGCTGAGTGTACAGCCTGCTTGGGATTCTCTCTGTCCCTCTGCCTCTTCCCCCACTTCTCTTTCTCTCTCTCTCAAACAAAAATATTAAAAATTAAAAAAAGCCTATGCAACAATAGTTCCACTCCCTCTATCCCCTCCCCACTTCCAGTGAAGGTCCTGTCTTCCTGTCTTTATAATCCTGCATTGTTTCATGCCTTCTGTTGTACATTTGAGTAACAAGGTAGAAGTTCCTAGCTATGTGAATTAATAGTAGAATTATTTTAGTTGGTAAATCCAAGCTTATACAGCAATGCTGTCTTTAATGCTACCTTTAGGAAGGTAGAGGAGTGCTTGGGTGGCTCAGTTGGTTAAGCATCAAACTTCAGCTCAGGTCACGATCTATGGGTTCGTGAGTTTGAGCCCTGTGTTGGGCTCCACATTTGTGGATCCCGCTTGAGATTCTCTCTCTCTCAGCTACACCCCCACTTGCAATCTCTCTTTCAAAATAAATAAATAAATAAACTTAAAAAGAAAAGATAAGGAAGTACTGTTGACTTGTAGAGACTAGATTGGGTGCCTAAATTGCTGAGTTTGGGGGCCTCTAAAGTAGCCACAACAGTAGTATTCTTGGACTAGGCTCCAAAGCTCTGCCTGATGAACAAAATGCATGACTGTCATTTTTTATTCTTAGAATAGTAGAGTCATGGAATACCAGAAATTATCACCAAACATTTTTGTGTGTGAGAAACTGGGACTCTGAGAGATTAATTTGTTAAGAAGATGTGCTAAGCATTAGTGACAGAACCAGAACTGGATCTGCATTTTTCCAGACTCATAGTTCCTTTCTCTTTGTGTTACATCTTTGGGGTGGGGGCAGGGGAGATGAGGAAGGGAGATAATAGCAAAATGGTAACATCAAATCTGCAGAATCAGATAAGATTCAGAGATTTAAAGGGGCATTGATGGCAATGGCTTCCCAGACACTTCCTTGCCCAGTGCTTTCCCTGACTGAAGCCAGTTCCAGAGAGTTCTGAGGCCCTTCTGAAGTTAAGATCCTAGACCTTGGAGGCTGGAACATATGGGGAGGGCAAATCCTTTCTGCATCCTGTAGGTTAGAGAGTGCATGCACGGACAGCCTGTGTCACTGAGGCCCAGAATCTTGGCACAGACCAGTGCTCTCTGGGTCATTCTGGTGGGCTTGAAACATTTTTCAGAGAGACTTCTTTTTCAAACCTAATCAATAGTAAATTACATCCTTGTATGAATACGAGATGAGAGCATTAAATGAGCATCTAAAAGAGAAGACAGAACCACCCTTAGTCTCACTAGCCTCACCCAATAACGGACTTTCTTTTTTCTTAGTCTCTTCTAGCTTTTGTCCATGTGCAAACATCATTTTGCTTGGTTGTAATTAGAAGGAGCATACAATTTTGTATTAAAGTAATAAAGTTTTCATGATATATTGATATAGAAGTCAAATGGCTATAAAGTAAAATTTATGCAGGTTTGTAGGAAAAAATCCATTTTAAAGGGGAGAGTATAGGATAATAGCACATATTAGAGCAGTACTTTGGGGATAGTGCTTAGAAAGATTTTAATAAAACTCCTTCTCTTTCCTTTTTATATTGTTCCTTAACCAAGTCATGATGAAATAAATGTAATATATGTTCAGCCTGTATTTGTACCATTGGATTTTTAAAACAATCATGGTAGTTATAGAGAAAAAAATTTTCACAGATCTTAAAGCAAGAGATATTACTTCCAACCCAGTGAGAGGCAAATTGTCCATAGCATTTGGAATTATGTAAGCAAGGCCCAATTTTCATATCCCTCTGCCTTGCCATACAAATCCAGCTAACCTCAAGTAATAAGTCAACAAGCATTTCTCTTATTTGCCATGAGTCCAATGTTAGGCATTATTATGGGGTCACTAAATAGTAGACCATTTTCCCACAAGGTTCTTAAGACTTTCTGAAAAATTGAGGTAAGCATACATAAACTGTCAGTGAATTGACCTGATATATGTTTACTTGTCATTTTATTTTCTGTCCATATTCACCTACCTAAAGGTGAGCCCCATGATGGCAAGAACATTATCTGTTTTGCTCACTGCTGCATCAGCTACCCCTCTGTCTTGGCAGCTTCAACTGTTATAATAAAAATACCATAGGATGGAGCACCTGGGTGGCTCACTTG
>NC_043700.1:48249384-48347971 GCF_006229205.1 Suricata suricatta | reverse complement strand
CTGGAGCCTGCTTCAGATTCTGTGTCTCCCTCTCTCTCTACCCCTTCCCCCACTCATTCTTTCTCTCTCTCTCTCTCTCTCTCTCTCTCTCTCTCTCTCTCTCAAAAAAAAAAAAAAACATTAAAAAAATACCATAGGTTGTAAAACCATGAACATCTCTAGAAGCAAGGAAGTCCAGAAGCGAGGGTCCAGCAGATCTGGTGTCTGGTGAGGGCCTTCTTCCTGGCTTGTAGATGGCTGCCTTCTCTCTGTGTCCTCACATGGCAGAGAGAGAGAGAGAGAGAGAGAGAGAGAGAGAGCGAGCACGGGAGCAAGCTCTAATCTCTTCCACTCCTTATTAGGGCATCAATCTCATCATAGGGGCTCCACCCATTACTTCACCCAAATCAAATTACCTCCCAAGGGCTCCATCTTCAAACACTACCACATCAGGAATTAGGGACTCAGCACATGAATCGTGAGGGGACACAGATACTCAGTCTATAGCATCCTCCTACACGGCCTGACCATTGTGAGTCCCAGTGTGTCAGCTGACCCCCAACTTCTGTTGCATTCTTACTAGATTTGCTGCTCAACAGCCTCCTAACAGCTTTCCTATTTTTCTCCAGTTCTAGACTGCAAGATAATTGGTGTTTTTCATCTCTGTATCTCAAATAACATGTCAGATTTTATTATTTGAGAAGATGGGCAGTCTTCATATCTCATAACTATTTCACATGGATATTGTAATGAAGAAGGCTAATCTGTTCAATGTGAACTGTGCTCCTGGCATTCCTAAAATTGAAGCGCAGATCACACTTGTCCCTGAGACAGTGGATTAGTCAAGATAAGCTGCAAAGAACACACTCACTCTCCCTGACTTGAACAGAAAGGGATTTACAACAAGGAATCCCATGCATCGCTCATAGTATAAGAGACAGACAGCTTCAGAGGCAGACTACACACTGACTTTCCAAAAACAACCACAAAAATCACAGTGCAGAACTGGACCACCCTATTTCCTGCCTCAGTAAAGAAATTCCTTAATGAATTCAAGAGCTACCACTACACTAGTGAACCTCAACCTCACCACATCTGCTCCAATGCAGTCTCCTGCCCCTTGCAGCATCAACTGTGCATCTGCTCCGAGGGCAGCCGATTGATGCCATCTAAATCACATCCAGAAGTGTAGCTGCAAAGGAGTCTGGGGAGTGTCACTCTTGGCTTTCTAGACTCTATTATGGTATGATTCTACAGAGAAGGAAGTTGAAATAGAGGCTGAGGGATCCAAGCCACACTATCTTCTACACTGAGAGGAAGGGAAATGCACCAAAATTTGAAGGGGTGACCTTCGTATGTTGCAAAATGATCACCACAATAAGTTTAGTTAACATCCATCACGTCACACAGTTACACATTTTTTTACCTTGTAATGAAAGCATTTAATATCTACTCTCTCAACAATGTTCAAATATGCAAAACAGTATTAGGTTATTAACTATAGTCATTAACTATATGGTTCTTAACTATAGTCATAACTATATAGTCACTAACAGTGGTCATCATATTGTATATTACATCCCTGGAACATATTTATCTTTTAATTTTAAGTTTATTTATTTTATTTTGAGGGGGGCATAGAGAGAGAGGGAGAGAGAATCCCAAGCAGGCTCTGTGCTGAGAGCATGGCTTGATCTCACATCAAGAGTCCGATGCTTAACTGACTGAGCCTCCAGGCACCTCTAGAATATATTTATCTTATAACTAGAAGTTTGTACCTTTTGACCACCTTCACCCAATTTCCCCACTTCCATTTGCTAGCCACAAATCTAATTTCTATTTTGAATTTTGTTGGTTGGTTTTTTTTTTATTTCACAAATAATTGAGATCATAAGTATTTGTCTTTGTGTGACTTATTTCACTTAGCATAATGCCTTCAAGCTCCATCCACGTTGTCACAAATGATGGGATTTCCTTCCTTTTTATGGTTAACTAGTATTCCATTATGTGCGTGCATGTGCACGTGTATCACATTTGCTTTTGATTAGTCATGTTGACTAGTCAATAGATATTTGTTGAGTCCCTACTCTGAATCAGGCACTGTGCTAGGAGCTGGGTGACTACAACACTGGGTGCCTGAAGAAACTCGTGGTCTAGTGGCAGAAACAAATTGATAAGCCAGTGATGACAACAGAGAAAGGGCTTCTCTTGAAAAAAGCACTTCTCTGAGAGAAAAAAAACCAGATTTCTACTGCTTCTTTTGTTGGAACACCACCTTTTTGGGAAGAATCTTCTCTGACTGAGCTCTGCTGTGAGAGTCAAGGCATTCAAAGTTTTAAATCACTTGAAACCTGGTTATGTTTCCTCAGGTATGATGTGCTGTTGTTCTCATAGTCATTGTTGTTTTGAAAAAGCACTGATCTGTCCTTCCCCAACGCAAATGCTGTTATGAAAATCTTAATAGAGCTTTTTTTCATGTATGCATGTATGTATGTATTTATGTAGTTCTGCTGATATCTCTGTATGTCTGTGTCCCCACATAAACTGACATTTGTATACATTTATACTCATGAATGTTTGAGGAGGGATGTCTATCCGTGTAGGGCTGTCACTTCATAAATGTGTATCTGTGTGCGTGGTCCTTCTACTTGCCTGCAGTTTATAAAAATGCATGAGTGTAGATGAAAATTTGCTGAAGGTCAAATATAAATAAACAAATTCAAGGAGATATCAGGGAAGTGGAGGAAATATATATGTGTAGGAGTCATACTTTATTTTATTTTAGATGTTATATTAGCTGTTCCTTTATTGTTTCCATGTAAAGGAATCCTCAGGCCAAAGATTAATTCTCCAACAGGACCCAACCAGCTGCCCATCTCTTCCCCTCTCTATGTGTGTTCCTAGAGGACAGAAACTGATCTTTTTTTTTTTTATCTCTGGATCAACAGCACACAATGTCTGATGCAAGAGTGGTTCTTATGAAAGAAAAAAGGAGGGAAAGAAGGAGAGAGGCAGGGGAGGAGGAAAAACACAGGAAGAAATAGAGAAGGAAAGGGAAGGAATGAGGGAGGAAGTGATGAAAGAGAAGAGGACAGAGAAAAGGAGGAGGATATCAGCCTTGTTCATCATGAATAGACAAGTAGCACGTAGTAACAAAACTGTGGTAATCAGAGCACATGGGTGGTTTAGTCAGTTAAGTGTCCAGCTTTGGCTCAGGTCATGATCTCACGGTTCATGGGTTTGAGCACCATGTTGGACTCTGTGCTGACAGCTGGGAACCTGGACCTGCTTCAGGTTCTGTGTCTCCCTTTCTTTATTCCCCTACTCTGCTCATGCATTCTCTCTCTCTCTCTCTCTCTCAAAAATGAATATTAAAAATAAAAATAAAAGAACTGAGCTAATAAAGCTGCAGGATAAGATAGGTAAGGTCTATCACTGGAGCAAGGGACCACCAAGAGATGTCATGTCCCACTCTCTCTGCCCCATCCCAATATTTTCTTGGTCCAAGCCAGCTTCTCTCCTGATCCATCCATGGACTCCCAGGACTTGAGGATAAAGAGCTGTCCTTAGTTTGACCTCCATGAAGCCCTTTTGTCTACCAACGTGCCCAATTGATGGTACCATGGACAGAGCTCTAGTCTGTCAGCTGTAAGACTTGCTCTCACTGAGACTCTGCCTATCTCAATGACTTTGTGCAAGTCCCTAGGCCTCATTTGCAAGGTCCTTACCCATATGATGTACTGTATGATCTCTATCCCTCCTGCCCCAGAGTCCCATGATTCCACACCATGATAGCTAGCTCCATTTGCCATCCCTTAGACTCCGGGCTTTATTTGTGACTGCAGTCCTTCCCCGTCCCCCAGACTCCTCTCTGGGCTGGTCATCAGTTCACAGCACTCACACGGGCCTCCATTTGAGGAAAACAGCAGCTGCTTCACCATGGACAGACAGGATCAATAAGCAGGGTAACACTATTTATGTTAATCTCAGGCAAGCACCAAATCCTAGGCTAGATGCAGAGGTCAGCTCAGAGGCTGCTCCTGCAAGGTGCTGTGCAACCTGATGAAATCCAGACAATCCCAGGCCCAGTCCCCATTAAGGATGCTTCGGGCTCTGCACAGACACCAGCAGAATGCCACTGGGCTCCCCCGGATGCTCCGGAAACCCTCACCATCCGAAGTCTTGTCCTCCACATGGCCCCTGTGCCCCTTCTCTGTCTAATTCTCCCTGAGGCTTTTCTTCAAGGAGGTAAAGAGGCCTCTTCTCTTTATTCATCATGCAGACACATTAGCTGTCAGTGATTAAAGGAAACTAGATCCAGCCCCATCTTCAACACCCAAGGGCACAAGAGAATGAAGTAAAGGTTTGCTTCTTCCTCTGAGAGCAGGGAGGGAGAGAAGTTAGAGGCAGATAAAGATATTTGCCCTAGGGAGGGAGGAAGGCAGGAAGCCCACTAATATTAATGTTCAAAGCACTGGGGTGGTTCCAGGAAGGATCCCCAGGATAAGCCATCACATTTCTCCCCTAAAGGACTTTTCTAGCTACCAAAAGAGACAAGTGCATAAGCTAGTAATTTGCATAAAGCATCCTGGGGAAAAAGTGCCAAGTGCAGCATACTGAGAGAATTCCAAGAAAGTAGTCATTGATTCTGTCTTGGAGGGATATTCAAGGGAAATGTAAAATGTGAAGACTTCTGAACTTTTCAGTGCTTTTGACTAGTGGTAATAATGTTTCCCATCTCTGCTGTTCTTTATGCTTTACAAAGTGCCCTCATATCCTTATTCCATTTGATGGGTCCAAGGATATATTCATGTGCTTAGTGATTGAGCCTACTATGATGGCTCTATAGAGGAAAGTTATGGCTCTGGAGAGGGAAAACAGTCCTGGCCCTCAAAGAGTTCACCTCTGGTAGGAGAGTAAAGCAGGTAAAAAGTGGCAAGACAAAGCATGCATCCTAAAGTGGAATGTCAGGTTATGGTGGCAGCAGAGGGAGTGGGAGAAAAAATTGGGGACACAATTAAGAATAGATGCTTGAGGATGACTGATATGAATGGAATGAGTTGGTGTGTGACAGAGAGCAACATGGAAAAAGAACATTCCAGAACAACACAAGCAAAGGCAGAGACTGGTATTGTCTGATAGCATTTAAGGAGGAAGTGAGGGCAGAAGAATCAAAGATACAAGCAGATGCAGGATCACCCTCAGGGCAATCCTGGGGCATGAAGTGCAGGTCAAGGAGGCATCAGGATTACTTGAAGAGTTTCTTCAAAATGCACACTTCCCACCCCAGACCCTAGTATTCCCGTGGGGGAGAATACCTTATTCTCAGTGGCCTCACAAATTCTTTCTGAGAATAACCAAAAAACTGTGGGCACTTTTCCCCCATGCAACTGTAATTTCTCAGCCATTTCTTAGTTTTCCTTTCCTGTCATTCATATTCTAAGTTAAAATGACCATTGAAATTAATTTCAGCATCACTCTCTCAGTCCCTAAATCAAGTGTAGGATTCTCTTACTGTCTTCTGACTTCTTCTGGTTAAGATTAACCAGATTGAGCTCAGGGTTATCCACACAGAGCCTGAAGCTCTGGAGTCTGCCCTCTCTTTTTCAATTCATGCTCAGCATCACCATTAACTGGGTTGCTATTGCATGACCCGCTTCTAACTCTGCCAGACCCTCTGGTCCTGATTTCTGGCCTGTGTGATTATGTTATATCCACCTGAGCCTTATTTATGATTCCATCACCAGTCTCTGAACCACCTGACTCAAGATCCTGGGGTCAACCCAGGTCCTTGGTCCTGGTCAGGCCTGTGTATTTCTACATCTGTACCAATATGGCAGACAAATACATTTCCAGTTTCCACTACAGGATGAGTGGTAGCTTTCCAGGTAGGAAAAAGTGGGATTAAGCCCTGTTGGTGGGGTTGAAAAATAATACGGAAAACGGTATGGAGATTCCTGAAAATATTAAAAATAGAATTATTATGTGATCCAGCAATTCCACTTCTAGGTATACATTCAAAATATTGAAATCAGAGCCTTGAAGGGATATTTGCACACCCATGTTCATAGCGGCATTACTCACAATAGCCAAGAGATGAAAACAATGTAATGTCCATTAACACATAAATGGATTTAAAAAACATGGCATATGCATGTATAGAACATTATTCAGCCTTAAAAAGGAAGGAAATTCTGTCACATGCTAACACATGGATGAATCTTGAAGATATTATTCTAAATGAAGTAATCATCTCACAAAAGACACTGTACGATCCCACTTATATGAGGTATCTAAAGTAGATAAAATCATAGACAAAGAAAGTAGAATGGTGATTACTAGGGGCTGAGGGAGGAGAATAAAGGAGCTGTTGTTCAAAGGGTATAGAGTTTTAGATTTGCAGGACAAAAAAGTTCTGGAAAATTATTTTGCAACAGTGTGAATGGCACAATAATACCATACACTTAAAATGGTTAGGATGCTAAATTTTATGTTATGTGTTTTTTAATACAATAAGAAAATAAATATTAAAAAGGAGTAGAAAATACAGAGCTATAATAGACTGTGGAACTCAAGAAACATCAAGAAACATGGGATGACTGAGCATGAGGCATGTAGACAAAGGGGGTGGAAGGTAAGGTTAGGAAACTGGAATAAACTCATGAAGGGCCTTGTTTACATAAGACCTTTCTGTGGAATATAAAACACTCCACATGGGGCAACTGGGTGGCTCAGTCTGTTAAGCGTCCAAATCTTGATTTTGGCTCAGGTCATGATCTCATAGTCACAAGAGGGAGCCCCATGTTGGCAGAGCCTGCTGGGGATTCTCTCCCTCTCTCTCTCTTTCTCTAAACAAACAAGCAAACACTCCACATATTTAGTAGCTTTGGGGATCATCAGTCAGCTTTCTAATCTCTGACTTTTTGAGTTTCCATATTATTAGAAAGTTACTGAATCATAAAAATGTTATCTCAAAAATTAACTTGGGTCCTAATAACTAAGGTAGTGACTATCTAGTGTATTATCCAGTGATAGTATGGAGAGCAAAGGGAGGCTGGATTTGAGATATATTAAGGAAGCAAAATCAGAAGGGTGTAGTGAATGATTATGGGAGAATATGGTAGCTAAGGATACTTTTGATTGCCAAAGCATTCAACACAAACTGGCGTAAAGAATAAAAGAAACCGGTTCACCCATGTAATTGAAAGAATCTAGCTGTAGAATGGGCTCCAAACATGCTTCAGTGAGAGAGACCCTGGGCTCTGACTCTGTTTTGCCATGATTCGCTTAGCTCTGCTGTCCCGAGTGAATGGACTGCACCCTCACACCGGCCTTCTTCTTGGTAGCAAAATGGGCTCAGCTTCTCCAGACCTCATATTTGCATATTACCCCATTTGAAACAAAAAAGACATTTTTCTTCCTGCAGCCATGGGACAAAACCCCTGCATTTACTCAATTTAAACCAACCAGACCAACCTCTGTGCCAGGGGAGGGCCATACACTAAGTGGTTGGGCCTCTGAGCCAATCTCTGTAGCAAGAGAGATGGAACCATGTTGATTGGCTCTGACTAATCATGGTGCACCACTGGGGCTAGGGGCAGGGTAAATTCTACCCAAACTACATAACAAATATGGGGTGGTGGGGGAGTGATTCCCCCAAAGGAAATTGGGGTCCTGTGAACAATGGGAAAGGGAAGGAATGGATGCTGGGGAAGAAGTCAACCTGTCCATGACGGAGGAGGAGGAACGAGGCACCAAGGACAGCACCAAGATTCCTGGCTCTAATGATGGCTGTGGACACTGACTCCCTTAACAAAGACGGGAAATACCAGAGAAGAAGTAAATTTGGGAGTAGGACAGAAAGGTAAAGGAGATACACAAATTTGTCCTTGAGTTTGAAGTGAATAAAAGGCATATAAACGGAGTCGTTTGATGCTTGGTGGTCATTTCTGGATCTTTCCGGAAACCCCATACAAGTGAAACCACAACTAAGTGGTCCCACTGTCTTCCACAACACTATGCCATGTCTCTTTAGAGTTCTGAAATCCTCCATAGTTATTGATTAGCCATTAGTAATTCCCTCTGACCCTGCCTAAGTATTTCCCCTTCCTCTTTAGTATTACAACCTACAAATCACTGGAAATGGGGTTGAGCAGGTGCAGATCGGAAGACAAAACATTCCTCTTAATGTGAGAAATTAATTTGTGGCTCTAATTGCCTCAAACTCTAAATGAAAAAAAAAATCTACATTCTCCCAGCATTCAAAATAGAACACAGGCTTTATCTGAATAAAGAAAATAATCTGTCAGGGGTAAAAAAAGGACTTGAGCCGCTAAAATGTCAATCTTGCCCCATTGTTAAGGAAAAGCTAGTTTAATTACATTCATTTCTACACAGAATCATTTTTGAGTGGTGTACACAGGCACCTAAATGTCTAGGGTTTCAGAATTGACAAGATACATTAAACAAAGACAATGGGAAAAGAGCAAAGCACAATGGGGGTCAGGGGGAGACATAATTTGAGAGTCAGAGGCTTTGAGTCTCAGACACAGCTCTGCCATGAAGCCACTCTATGACCTTTGGCAAGTCATATGCCTTCTTTGGACTACAGTTCTGTCATATGTAATAGAGGGTATCGAAGTGTAAATGGTCTCAACTTGCCTTTCCTATCTATGAAAACTTTTCAGAAAACTGAATCTAGACTGTTTTCCCCTCAATACTTATTTTATTGTAATAGAACACAGCTTTGTTAGTTGTCTTATAAGCCTGTGAAGTATACAAAAAAATGACCTAGAATTTTCCAATTCACAGATGTCAAAACAGGGGCGAAGGGAAAGGTCCCATCTGAGGTGATCCAGAAAATCAACTGTGACTCAGAAATTGGTGAACGAAAATCATATTGCATCCCAGAAGCCAGGCCCCCCAAGGAATCAACTAAAAATAAAAGGCAGTTAGCTCTAACTCAATGGAAAATGAGCCTACCCTCATCCATTTTCTCTTTCCCCACACACACACACAAAAAGAATTGAAAGGAAAAAGTAATTTTCAATGTCTCCATACCTAGAAGTCTGGCAGGCATGTCAGCTTGTGAGGGGAGTCAACACAAAGAACACCTTCTGGCACAGAGCAGCCCTGCAGAGGGACCCGTTACCTTAGCTGAGCAAGTGCTCTGCACCTGGGTGTGCCAACAGGCACTAGGAGGGAAGATTTTGGCAACCCAAAAGGCTAATTGCTTTAACAAGCTTTAGGATTGTACCTCAAGAGTCAGCCACTGGCCGCAGCCACCCTTAGCCCCTCCTGGCCCTGTGTTCAGGCTGCTGCATTATCATTGCAAATGGCCCCTACCTGTTCTCAAGGTCAGTCTGGTGATTACTAGCCTGGCTAGACTTTTCTTTACTTTCAATCGAGAGTGAAGCCATTTGGGAAAGTCAGTTCTTCCCCACTCACACATCTGCTGAGATCTTTAGCAGCATCAGGAAAGAACTGGAGACAAACAAAAGGATGGTAGAACACAAAAATCAATCGAGGCAGTAAATTGAAGCTAAACTTTCACTTCCGTAACAATAGCTAGTTACCAGGCAGTCCATGCAGACAGGAATACTTGAGGCTTAAGATTGTCTTCCGTAAGGAAGATGCTCGGGACCAGAATTCTCCCTGCAGAAGTAAGAGGGTTCCAGCTGGTTCACAAATCAGTCTACAAGAACACCTGAAGAGGCTCTCTAACTCAAGGCATTATGAAGACAACAAAAGGGTTGGTTAGGAATCAACGAATCTGCACGATGGAATGAGAACTACCTACGATTTAATATATACAGTTAACTTATACACAATTATACAAACCACAGCAATGAGAAGTAGACAGCAACATTCTGATGTCAACTTCCAATCTCCCCTCACTGGGGAGCTGGTGAAAAGCCTGTAAGTCAGGTGTGGTGGGGAACGGCTTTTGCCTGGTCTCGTGAGGATTTATTTTCTCCTTACGTGATTTAAGGTTCTGCTGGTTTTGTGCACCCCAGGATGTTCTTGTTCTATGCCATTCTGTGCTGGAATGGTTACTTCCTCAGATTAGTGTCATTATTGCTAATTTCAGAAAGTACCTGTCTCTTGGCCTCGATTTTTAAGAGCCTTCAACTACTGTAGTTAGGGAAGAATGCTTGCTTTTCTTTCAGGGCTCTCTGTTGAATGCGTGTTTGCCAGTCATTTTTTTACCTCAGGACTGGTTTTTATTCCTACATGACTGTGGCTTTCTGTCTCTCCCTGAGTACCTCTGTGTTCCCCTAAAATCCTAGAGAAAGAGAGAGAACTTCTAAACTTACTTCTTTTGATGGGAATAGTAATTTGCAAATTCAAATAGATATTGTCGCCCTCCCCCCACTTCTGTGAAAACATTGCTGGCTGACTACTTCTGGCACTCCCGTCCCTGCCTGCGTCCTGAACCACTTCACATTCTCTGTTGTGTCAGAGCAAACTCGCTGGGTTTGCCCCTGGCCAAAATGGGCTCTCCTTGCATTCTGACTCTGGTAACAGTGTAATTGCATCAAAAATTAAATTAAGACCCTAAAAGTTTCAAGGATATGTGACCCTAGCAAATGAATCCCATTTTTCACCTTGATACACCAAATTTTACTTTCTAGGGATTCGTTCAGGATAGATTACCCTAGGCAGAATCTAAATTGGCACCAAGTGTATTTAAATGACCGAATCTGCATCACCAGAATATTTGGCCCCCAACTGGTTTAGATCTAGATATGAGCAACCTGACTACAATGCTACATAAAAGTTTGGATTCTGAATCTATAAAACAGCATTTTCTATCAAAATATTTCCAATGGCCCTGAAAAGCAAGCTTAAGACAGTTGCCTCTATGAGTCATCAGTATTTGTTCCCACATAAAACATTGTTTTAAAATCCATTTCCGGATAAAAGCAACCCAGTGCTTGTTGGGGAATGAATGGATAAATGAAATGCGATCTATACATACAACAAAATTTTTAGGCCTCATAAAGGAAAAATTCTGGCACATGCCATACCTTGGATAAACCTTGAGGACATTATGCTAAGTGAGGAGCCAGGAGCAAGAGGATGAACAGCTCCACATGTATGAGGTACCTAGAGTAGTCAGATTCATAGACACAAAGTAGAATGGTAGTTGTCAGGAGTGAGGGAAAGGAGAAATGAAAAGTTAGTGTTTAATGGTGACAGACTTTAGGCGTGCCTGGGTGGCTGTCAGTTGAGGTCTGACTTTGGCTCAGGTCCTGATCTCACGGTTCATGGGTTCGAGCTCTACGTTGGGCTCTGTGCTGACAGCTCAGAGCCTGGAAACTGCTTCAGATTCTGTGTCTCCCTCTCTCTCTGTCCTCCCCCACTCATGCTCTGTCTCTCTCTCTCAAAAATAAATAAACATTAAAAAATTTTTTTAATAATGGGGACAGACTTTCAATTTGGGAAGATGAAAATGTTTTGGAGATGGATGGTGCTAATGGCTATCCAACAATGTAAATGTATTTAATACCACTGAGCTAACTGTTAACTTAAAAATGATTAAAATGGTGGGGTTTCTGTTATGTATAACTCACCACAATTTAAAATTTTTTTAAGTTTATTTATTTGAAGAGAGAGAGAAAGAGAGAGAGAGAGAGACAAGTAGGGGATGGGCAGAGAGAAAGATGGAGAGAGAGAATCCCAGACAGGCTCCACATAGGCAGTGCAGAGCCCAGGCTTGAACTCATGAACCATGAGATCATAACCTGAGCCAAAACCAAGAGTCAGATGCTTAACTGACTGAGCCACCCACATGCCCCTAGTTCACCACAATTTAAAAAAATATTATATAAAAATTCGTTTTTGAGTGAGAATTTTTACTAATATTTCCCAAAGTATCTGGCTCTGTGGTTGAAATGATTTCCAAATGACTTGAATTAGTTGCCACGTGATCTCAACAATATATACAGACTATCTAGGCATCAGGAATATGGGAAAGTAGTGATATCCAACTACAAAGATTTCAAAGTTCAGAGCAATAAATCACTGATGCTTTTTCTTAGGTTTCTGGACAATCCTCCTAAAAGCCTTTCCAGTTCTTCAAAATTAAAACAGGTATGTCTTGCTGTTTTCGTCTCCAGGGGAGCAGACATGGCTACAAAGACAAATGGGTGGCAAACAGTTCTCCACAACAACTCACACAGGGACGCTACTCTTTGTCTTGAAGCCTATGCCCCGAGAAGCAGCATTTACCATTCTGCCTCTCAGACCTCAGCCCCTCCAGTGTGCCCTTGCCCTGTCCACTGCTCTCCAGCTGTGACTGTATTCTGGAAATGTCTTACATCAGGGGTCCATTGCCCAAAGAAATAAAATATACACATAATATATGTTCTCATTTTTAAAGAGAGATCTTTAAAGGCCCCACATTACCCATCTTATAACTGTCAGTGATAGCAACTTCAAATAAGGCATATATCATCACTATGTGGAACCCGAAATAAAAAAAGCCTAAATGAAATCCTAACAAAAACACGTCGTTACCCTCCTACCCCTCTTTTTGTCCTCAGTAACTTGCAGATGACTCTGCCTTTGATTCCTTTTTCTATCTCTGACTCTTTCTGGAAGGAGGATGATATGGCAAAAAAGAGGGGGAACAGAGGGATGGGCTTTAAGGACAGAGAGCTGGATCCAATTTCTGGCCCTGCCAAGTACCAGCTATGTAGCTCTGGCTCTTTATGAAACCCCAGCTGCTGATCTGCAAATAAGGATGATAATACAGGCAACTATACTGCAAAGCTGTAGCAAGAATTAGAAATTATGTATGGACAGCATTTGAGCAATGCCTGGCACACAGTAGGTGCTCAATAAATTATAGCCATGCTCATGATGTCTACATCCCAACACAGTGGCAGGTATCACACCCCACTGCACAGCAGTCCTGCACCTTCTCCTCCTTTCCCTTGTAACCAGCATTTGGCCCATAGTCGTAGGAAAACAGCACATAGAATCCTACCTGAGTTCTTTCTCCAGACACTATTTCCCATTTTATCAGTGTGGAAAAGTGGGCAAATTACACAAATACAGTACAAATTTCTTCACCAATAGGGGCACCTGGGTTGGTTCAATCAGTTGAGCATCTGACTTCAGCTCAGGTCATGATCTCACCGTCTGTGAGTTCGAGTCCCACATCAGGCTCTGTGCTGACTGCTCAGAGCCTGGCGCCTGCTTAGGATTCTGTCTTTCCCTCTCTCTCTGCTCCTCCCCCACCAACACTCTCTCTCAAAAATAAATAGACATTAAAAAAAATTATTTCTTCACCAATAAATGCGGCATCATGCTTTAATACTCAGCATGTAAATATGACATATTATCTGTTTTGGGACAATGACATGCAGACTATCAAGAGACAGGGCACAGGCCGGAAGACTGCTTGATATTTTTTCTTCACTGCCATGGTTCTCTTTGTCCTACCCCATTACCACTACTCTTCTTTTTCTTTTTATGTAGAATGAACTACCTGAAATATGAATGTTAAATGATCAAGAACAGAGTTAACTTTTCCTTTAATACAATTCATTTTTTGTGGTAAGGGAGGACCATGCACTTTCAAAGGGGATCTAACCAATATGGTATGTCTTATTGTCCAGATTTGGCATCCATCTCCCTCAGTATTGGTGCAAACACTAGGGGACATGAACGCATACTAACAACAGACACCTCAGTCAATTCATCTTCTTGCCTTGCCTTCTCCCAATGTTCCTGCTGAGTAAGCAGTAGCAAGTGACCTTATCCCCTCAACCATAGACGAGAGGACCAAGGATGACCACTTGATCCAAACTGTGTCAACCAGATTCTCTCTTCCAAAACGTGGTCATTGTTTCAGAAATTCTAGTAGACTCCTCTGAGGACAAAATTGGAACATGGTCAAGACAAAGTACACTATATTGTGTCTATATGGAAGTTGAACTGAGAAAAGTGGTCTGCAGAGAGAAAACATAAAGTAGATATCTGGAGAGAAGAAGAATGAGAATATGCACAGGAGGGAGGAGGATGGAGAGAGGGAGAGAGAAAGAGAAAAAGGGGTAGGGGGAAAGAGAAACAGAGAAAGCATTCCTCCTGAGAGTTTTCCAATTGATGGTTCCAGCCCTTTTTGAGACCCAAGTGTGTACTCTGTCCTTGGGATCTTCAAGAGACACCTCTAGCCTTCTGATGACTTTCTCTTTTTGCTTAGGCCAGTTCTAGGAGGTTTTGTCCCCTAAAAACAAAGACTCTCTTAGATAATACTTCTCATACTAGCCATTCACCCAACTGGGTGATGCCATCACCACTGCTACCAGCAGTCACAATGGAACGCATTCCCACTGATTATAGGGAACCCACACTTCATGGAGAGCAGATCCAAAGGCCTGAAGTATGCCATGCTAGTGTAGCAGTGTCCATAGCCCACTGGTATGCTGGTAAATAGTTAACAACTGGCTCTTGGTGGGGAGCAGCAGGGTGGGGGGGGGGAGATCCCTGATCTGAGGTATTTGTCAATTTCTGTCATGTGAATACTCCCACCATTGTTACTTCTGATGGGATATTGTTGAGCATGGAATTTAAAGGAGATGTCCAAAACTGGCTCTTAGAAGTTAAGACAAATGGCTATCTAGCTACATTTTCTGAATCATGAGTATTTCCTGACTCCCTTCTGTTACTTGGTTCTTCTTATCTTACTCTTGTTTTCATGGTTTGAGCTTTATTAGCCCTATGTCTTTTATTTAAATATTTTTTTGGAGAGGGCATAGTAAAATCACTTAAAAATACATGGACATTCCTCTTTGAGACCTGTGGTTTCATGCTTTCTCAGACACCAAGAGTAATCATCATCATCATCATCATACCTCACACTTGTATAGGAATTAGACTTTCTAAATTATCTTAGTGGGATGCTAATGGCAGTAAGAACATAGGCATAGCCATCAGACTGACCTGCTTTGAATCTTGGCATAAAGGATGCATTTGATAAATATTAGATTTCCTTTCACATTCATCGACTCAGTTATTCCAAACATCCATCCCAGCCAAGTCTGGTCATGTACATGACAACCAGAATGTGTAAAAATTTCTGAACAAAGGTCACAGCTTTTCCAGGGCAGTGCACACCTGACCCCAGTTTTGGGAAACCTCACATACTCCATAGCAGAGACCAGAAAGAAAGGTAGAGAACAGATACCTCATTTCATGTGTTCTGGGAACTTTGAACCAAGCTGTTGTTATCTTTGGTTTTGCTTGTAAAACACAAATGAGACAATGACTCACTAGACATCTTCTCCCTCTCTAGACTTCAAAATTGGTCACCCTACCAACAGCAGGAGAAGAAAGAAATACTTCTCTCTGGTTTGTGGCAGGTATGTCTAACGGGTTCCCCTGTTCAATTTCAGCTTTAGCTCAAACCATTTCCTGTTTTGTCTTCCTGGGGATTAGATAACAAATCTCAGACTAACTGAATCAACTCAACCAGCTTTTTCTTGGACTCTCCTCACTCCCACTATCCCCCTTCTTGGTTTATAAGAAACCCAAATGTCCCCAGGCCCCACTAACCTTTGGAAACCAAAGACATAAGTTGAGGAAATGGTTCTCCCACCGAGAAAGCTTTCAAATCTAGACTATATCTCCATCTTATAGTTTCTTCAACAAAGTCTTGTGTTTTAGACCAGAGTTCTCAAAAATCTTAGTTATAGATTTCTCTAAGTGAAATTTCATGCAAAAGTCCTACAACAGATAAAAAGTAGAGTTGATCATCTCTGGCTTTTTAAGTCTTTCTGTTTTTCAAACTCAAAAGATTTTCAAATTAGAAGCAGTTAAAGTGCACTGAGGACCCCCAGAGACTGCTGCAGACTGGAGCCCTGGCCTCTTTATGACACTTCTGGGAAACCCTAGGACTCTTGGAGCACAGTTCGAAAACCATCACATTAGGAAATTCTCTCTGCCTATGTGCAGGAGCAAAGTAGATTGAGAGCTGGGGGCAAGAAACCCAGTTAGGAGGTTCCCACAACTGCTCAACTGAGAGATGACGAAGACACAAACTGGCCTAGGAGACAGTTCTGAAATAAAGTCACTAGGACGGGTAATCAATTAGATGTGAGAGTCAGGAGAGAGGATAAAGATAGCTCTGATTTTTCAAGGTTGTTTGACTGTAAAAATTAAGGTTCTATTAGAAGATAGTCCTCAGAAAGAGAAGGAAATAATCACAATAGTTTGGAGGTGTGTCATATATTTTGTTTGAAATTGTTCAGCTTCTCTCTTTGAAGCATCTGGAGAGAACTTTCTAATCCCAGAGAGAGGAAGTGACTTGTCCACAGCTTTCCATAGAAAACCAGGTGCAAGCAAAGATCCCCATTGTGCCTAAAGGGCAAACACCCATAACACAAAGCATGAAAATATAAGCCAGTTGCAAGAGAACAAACCCCAGGTTGTGAGGTCTTCTTACCCAAAGTCACAGACAAATGATCAAGATCATTCTTCCAAATAAAAAATGTTTCCTCTCTCCAGGTTTAGCCTTTCTGAGGACACGAGCTGGCAGCATTACCATCAGCAGAAATGCTGTCAGATCAGATAGCTGACAAATGTTTACTGAGGGCCTACCATATTGGGGTTAGCCTGGAGAGGTGGAAATTCTGGCTCCCCTTAGGATTCAACCAGCTTAGGCGCACAGATGGGGTCATTGAGACCGCTGCTCATTCTCCAGAGTAAGTTCACTTATTTATCTTAGAGTGATCCACAAATAGTGGCTTCCTGCAGTTATGACCAGGACTCTGTGCTCCATGACCCAGGCTGCATGTACTTGGCTGTCACGTTTAGAAAGCTGTCATAGAAAGATCTTCCACTGCCAACCTTCTTTTTCCCTCTGTTTGCCGCGGGGTCACCAGAGAAGGCAGATGGTGCACTGCAGATACGTCAACAAACCAGGCAAATGTGAACCGTGTGATAATAGAAATCCAACACTGGGCACACCAACCCATGGGACTGGCGCCTACTGTGAGTCCATTGGGTGCAATGGGAGGCACAATTTAGGGTCAAGCCAAACAATGTCCCCAACATTTCTGAGTGTGACTCACTGAGTGAGCCTCCTTTACCAGTTACCAGTGGTGAAAACTCCCTGTGCCTCAATTTCCATATCTTTAAAAGGAAAAGTTGTGTAATACCTCCTAAGCTGGATATAGGCATAAAGATAAACCATATAGAGATTTTAGCATGGTGACTGCTACTTAGTAAGCACCCGATAAATGTTGATGTTATTAAATCCCATTCCATGAAAGATTGGGCCTCAGGGACAAGAGCTGCCCTATCACATGATTTTTCACTCAGCATTTAAACACTCTTTTTTAATGTTGATTTCTTTGAGAGGAAGAGAGGGGGAGAACAGGGAAGGGACAGAGAGAGAATCTCAAGCAGGCTTCTCTGCCCTATCAGCACAGAGCCCGACACGGGGTCCAATCCCAGGAGATAATGAGCTGAACGAAATAAAGAAGCAGATGCTGAACCGACTGAGCCACTTAGGCACCCCTGTACACTTTTTGTCAATAATATTGCAGAGGGGACTTGGGGTGGGTGGGAAGTAGACTTAGTTTTGCTTACTCTAAAGCAACTTTGCTGCTTAGCCTCTGAAACATGGAGTCTAGCTACATCGTTTCTTCATCAGCATCTGCATCACCCCTATTCACTTAGCCAAAATTCACAGGACATCTGCTCTTTCCAAAGCATCATGCACCAAGTGTCAGCAGTGGGGAATTTTAACCACAAAGGCAGGGCAAGCATGCTTACACCCAGCCACTGTGGCCTTGGCTCTAACAACCCCAGAAATGGGGGACACAGAACAGGCTACATGCACTAATCAAACGAAGACTTGTTTTCTATTTCTGTCTTTAGGATTATCTAAGGGATTAACAGGTCTTTAAATCACTCCAAGCTGCTTGACCACGACGCCAGACCTGCTACCGAAAACACCCTGCCAAACATGATGCTGTTAATCAAAACAAGGTTTTAAAAAATCTTTTCTTTCAATTTCCACTCTATTTTCTAATTGAGAAATGCATAATAAACCCAGGGGAAAATCAGCTCTCATTTCTCTATCTCTTTCTGTCTCTCTCTATCTTTCTTCCCCTGTCTCCCTTCCTTCTTTCCCTCTTCCACTACCCCACACCTCCCCAGCTTTTATCATTTTAAGCTGTATTCATGCCATTCTTTGGGGGATTAAAGTCAAATTTAGTCTTCTGCAATTGTTATTACCTACCCCTTGGCTTATGAGATGCATTTGCCTGCATTTGTAATGCATCAATAACTTCCACTCTCCTCCACTTGTAAACAATGCATTATATTAAATAGCCTGTGTCTAGCCTTGTATTGAAACAGACAATAAATTAGGACTTCCAGTTCTTGGTTTTTACTGATTCCTAAACCTGCCAGTTACATGCCTGTCCGCCCCACTGAACACTCTCTCTAAAGCTGAGAATGCACAAAGCCCTGTTCATCGTTCTCCTGTCTCCATCACTGCTGCCGGCTGTCAGTTTCACACCACCAAGCAGATTGTAATTGGCAGGATGAGGTGCAGAAATAGGGAATGGTTTGAATATGTGGTTCTCACCACACACCACACACACACACACACACACACACACACGCACACACACACACGTCTTTCTGGCTTACAACATTCTGCAAATTTAGGGACTTGATATGTGAAGCTTGTAATCAGAACGTGCACAAGCTGCCCTCATTCACTAGCCCACAAGTTAAAAGCAGAGAAAGGACACACAATGCAATCAACAACACCTAGTACTTTCCTAATCCAGTGCAGAGCCTGGATGGATGTGGCTTCGGGAATGTGCTCTGCTGGGAGCTAGTCCTTGTGCTTTGTTGGACAGGCTCCCTGGGATCTGAGATCTGTAAGCTTCCAAAGGGTCACAATTGCTCTGCTCAGCCGTGAGTGAGGTCCTGGAATAAGGAACAGAATCTAGCTTGCAGAATCTTGGGTGGTTTTTGTGAAGCTTTTCCTTCCTGGAAAATTGAGAGAACTCAACATCCATCTTACCATCCAGTGTATTCCAGCATCTACCAGCCTCATCCAAAACCAAACCTTGCTGAATATCACTCAGAACAAAGTTTCTCAACCAGACACAACTGATACTTTAAGCCAGATAATTCTTTGTTGGGGGTTGGGGCTGTCCTGTGCATTGTAGGATGTTTAACAGCATCTCTGGCCTCTACTTACTGGATGCCAGGAGCACATGCCTTAATTGAAGACAATCAAAAATGTCTCCAGACATCATCAAATGGCCTCTGTAGGACAAAATTACTGGTGACTGAGAACTGCAACAACTTAGAGTTATATTTAGTCTCATGTCTGCCCATCGTTATAGGATTCCAGACCTAATAAGAATTCCTGTATTCCTGTGCTTCTCAAAGTGTGGTCCACAGACCAGCAGCAGTACAATCACCTATGACCTTATTAGAAATGCAAAATATCAAGTTCCACCCCACATAAACTGAGTCAGAAACTCTAGAGGTGGAGCCAGGCACTCTGTTTTAATAAGCCTTCTAGGTGATTTTGACCAAAGCTAAGGTGTGGGAATTACCATGTTATTGCAACACTTCCCCACTCACTGTTTACAGGTAGAAAACCTGGCCACCTAGAGAGGTAAAGTAACTGCCCCAAAGCTACACAGCTATTTTATACCCAGACTGCCCAAACCAAACCACCTGTCACTGAAGACTGTCATGTACACCACCTCCACACCCCCAGGGTAACTTCCCCACCCCAGTCCACCACTGCTTGCTCAACCTCTTAATTTTTCTCCCTTACCACTTTTCTGAATTGGATTATTCTTTGTGCTTGTCTTCCTCATCCTTTACTCCATGTGAGATACTGTCTACTAATTATGCTGAGATTGAGTTTAACCATCTTTCTCGCTCCCTTCCCACCAGCAGTGGGGTATGTGGTAGTGCATATGGTAGAAGTAAGGGACGGGGGAGGTTTGTGGGTAATCTATGTGTCTGTGTCTACAAGTGTGCATTTGCATGAATGTGGCTGTGTGCAAACCTCAGCACGTGTGCCTGTGGAAGGAGAGAGGCTGGGGTTACCACAAGGCGGCCCTGCTCCTGCTCTCCCAAGCGCACACCTCTGAGCACAGGACCAGTAACCTGTGACAGCCTCTGGCAGCTCATCCCTCAGTCTGAGGGCCAGTGGCAGGCATGAATTTTGCATGGCAGATTTCAGCAGGCAGAAACTGACATGTTCCCTCTCTCAGCTAGGATGACAATGAAAATTCATCTCTTGGGGCTTTCAGAAAACACACATGTTAATCCAGGATCGATAGATTGACAATTTTTTGACTAAAATTCAAACAGCTTTTTGGGTTTTTTTCCCCTCACAGAACTGATCAGTTGTTAGAACTAAAAACAGTTATTTTCACATCAGATGGACAGAGCCTCTGACCCTACTCTCATGTGAACATTAGTAGTTTAAAAATAAATAGCAGACTTCCTAGCTCAGAAGAAGCTCTGAACTACTGCCTGATTTAAATCCTGATCTCAGTCACATGTAGATGTCTTTGGGTTGCTGCAAGAATGTTGTATTTATGAGACAGAATAACCCTCTGCAAACTCACAGCAGAGCTTGGGGAAGAACCCAGGCATCCCAACTTTGATCAATGGTTACATCCTGATAAAGACACTCTCCTTGACCAAACTTTAGTTGGGGTCTTCTGAGCCCTGCTCAACTAGGCCATACCTTGGGCTTCCATCTCTGATCTTCTAAATCCAGTTTTAGCAAGAATCCTGCTAAGTCAATTTGGAGTGAATGCCCATCCTCAATAGCTGATCACCCTCAATATCTGCTCAGACTGCCTCATCTGCCACCACCTTCGGTAACATGGGGTCCCCACGGCCTGCCTTCAACAAGTACCATGTTGAGTCTGTTTGGCAAGAATCCCCCTATTCCTGTTGTGATGTCTTTGTAATGTTCCATCCACTGATCCCCTTCTCTGCTCCTCACCTACAAATCCCCCCTTTCCTTCTCATATTTGGAGTTGAGCCCAGTATCTCTCTCCTACTGCAGAACCTCATTGTAGAGGCTACCTTTAAGCAACGTCTTTCTTACCATCTCTAACAAGTGTCATGAGTAATTTTTCTTTAACAGTTGTCAAGTCAGCCAGATTTTGTCCATCTCTAATGGTAAAATAGATTCTTCCTTGACAGATACCTGGGGTGGGAGGAAGGTCACTCCTTGAACTTGGGTTCCAGTAGCACTGTGAAAAGCTAGGACACAGAGGCAAGATGAGGCCAACAGGCCATTCTTCCCCACCCAGGACTTGAGACCTCTGTGAGCATCTAGAAAAGAAAGCATTCCATTCTCAGATAAGGATGACTCAACAGAGCTGTGTGGAGAGGCTCCAGATGAAATGGGTCAAACCTGGAAACCTAAATAGTACATTGGACCGTATGAAATTGCCTTTTTTAATCATTGACAAGCTCATGTGGTTCAACCTTATAACATGAATGGGTCTCTTGATAGCTGTCTTATGAATCCCACTGTGTCCACTAAACTCAAGGTGCTACTAGAGAGAGGGGAGGGAGTAGAGATAGAAGGTTTCAAGACCTCACAATCTAGAGGTGCCTAAGTGGCTCAGTCCGTTAAGCATCCAACTCTTGATTTCAGCTCAGGTCATGATCTCACAGCTTGTGAGATTGAGCCCTGCACCCAGCTCTGCATTGACAGGCCGGAACCTGCTTGGGATTCTCTCCCTCCCTTCCCAGCTTGTGCGCACACTCTCACTCTCTTTCAAAATAAATAAACAATTACCAAAAAAAGAGCTCACAATCTAATTTAAGACTCAGAAAATTAGAAGTTTACTCTTGTCTTAGTCTGAAACAGAAAATTCAGAATGTATATCTGCATTTCTCCTTGTCTTTAAGATTCCTTAATACCAGAAATGATTTCTTAATAGAGAGATAGAAAGAAAGAAAGAAAGAAAGAAAGAAAGAAAGAAAGAAAGAAAGAAAGAAAGAAAGAAAAAAAGAAAAAAAAGAAAGAAGGAAAAAGAATTGTGATCTCTGGTGATAGCCAAGCACTTTCTTTGTTTCTTTATTGTTTATAACCGAATATGTTTGTTTATTTTATTTTTAAATGCTTCATTTATTTTTGAGAGAGAAAGAGAGCACAAGCAAGGGAGGGGCAGAGAGAGAGAGAGAGAGAGTGGGACAGAGGTTTCAAAACAGGCTCCATGCTGACAACAATGAGCCCAATGTGGGGCTCAAACTCACGAATGGTGAGATCATGACCTGAGACAAAGTTGGACATTCACCTGACTGAGCCATCCAGCCACCTCTATGTTTGTTTATTTTAAAGTCATTTCTATTTGGGGGCACCTGGGTGACTCAGTTGTTAAGTATCCAACTTCATGATCTCATGGTTTGTGGATTTGAGCCCCTCACTGGGATCTGTGCTGACAGCTCAGAGCCTGGAGTTTGCTTTGGATTCTGTGTCTCCCTCTCTGTCTACCTCTTCCCCCACTTTCTCTGTCTCTCTATCTCTTTCTCTCTCTCTCAAAAATATGTAAACATTTAAAAAAATTATAAAATTGTTTCTATTTCTAGAAACAGGTGAAAAGCAGTTTTAAGAAAATAATTGAAAGAAATAGTTATAAGAAAAACAACATTTTGGCCACCCAACCAAAGACTGCCATACAAAGGAACAGGCCTCATACAGAACTGGGCAAAATCCAGTGTGTGAAAGTCTAGAGCAGAGCAACATGGGGTGTGTCTGTGAGCTGGTGACCATCCACAAGTTGTTTGCTACCAGCTCATGACAAGTAAGTGCAGTAATTGAAAGTAATTATCTAAAAACACTTATAGCAATATGACATGGTAATTTTATTTCTGTTGACTCTAACAATAAAAAATTGGAGTTCGAATTTTGTATGTCTGTTTTGTTTATTTCATTTTTCTAGTTATTCAATGTTATTATATTTTACAAAATTATCAGTCCACAATGGGTTGGAAATTTTTTTTTAAATCCTCCACCACAGAGATATCTGAGAAGCACTGATCTACAGGAAAGTAGACATCAGCTCAAGGTAAAGAACAATAACACTGTCATAATATTATGTATCAGGTCCTATTATAAATGCAATGTAAACTCATTTGACTTCTCACAACAACCCTGAAAAGCAGGAACTATTAACATCCCCCTGATTTCACAGATGAGGAAAACCGAGGTGAACAGAAGATAGCTTTTCCTGTATTACATAACTGGCATGTGACAAATCAGATGAGAATCCAGGAAGTGTGGCTCTTCAGTCCACACTAGCAGGCTCTGCCATGAGACTCTACATAAAATAGGAAACAACTTGATTTATATGTAAGTGGTAACATAGAAAGAAAATCAAGGACTGATGAATATGAAAACTTCAGAAGGAAGACACCTCTGGGAAGAAGGAATACAGGAAAAATAACCAGAGAGGTACCTATGCCAGGCTTGAAAGGTCTGGTCATGTTTTGTGCCGACACCTGGTGAGTGATATACACGTGAATTCATTTACTAATATTCTTCAACTGTGCATGACACATTTTACACTCTTGTGTGTGTATGGTACATTCTACCGTTAAAAGAATTTTTTAAAAAGTACCTGGAGCTGTCAACCAATGGCATCCTTGGTCTGTAGAGAGGATGAGTACCCCCTAATGGAGCAGACAAGTACAGCAATTCTCCTCTATCAGACACAGGGAGCTGGGAGGCCAGACAAGGACCTCAAAGTTTCCTTCCATTGCTCAGTCTAAAGAGTCTTCCTTAAGTCACATTCTAGAACTCACAGGAAGGAAGAAGCCCACATTACCTGAGAATCTGAACCCAATACCTTTATAAATTGATGCAGAATTAACATTTAAGGCTGATGGAAATGCCACACTTGAGAAAACATACAAGAGCACAATTTACAGTGATAGAGGGTATTGAGGAACTCCTTGATGAGATGCCAAGAGCTTTCACTGTATGTGATTCATACATTAATACTGATGTGGGTAATACTTCAGCAAACAGGTGAAGCTACTTGCCTCATAAGAGACCGAGGTGAAATGTGTGTTTGTGCTACACAAGAACTCTTCTTGATGTGTAGAGGGCTAATATTGCTAAGGAAAGTCTGAGCTTGGAAATTTTAAACCATTTTTGGGTGTCCTGACAACACCCGCAGGAGAGGAAGAGAAAGATGTTTATTCACCAAGAAAGCTGGGTTGATGTGCCAGGCAATCCAACAAGCAGGCAACTAGAGACAGCAGACCTCTGGGTCACACATCAAATCAATTGAATCAGAATCAAATCACTTGAAATCAGAAATCTGCATGTCTACAAATTACTTCCCCTACCCCATGATTCTGATTGAGACATTCCTAGTTCTATTTAAGATTAAGAGCAAATGTTTTATAGTCATGCATACCTAGACTGAATCTCATTTCTGCCACTTACTAATTGTACAGCCTTGAGAAATTTACCTTATTTCACTGAGCCTCAATAGTTCCATCTGTAAAACTGGTTGGTAATACCACTAACTTCTCAGAGTTACTGATAAGGTTTAATTAAAAGTCATAGATAAAGTACTTGATATATAATAAGTGCTCGAAAATTTTAGCTGTATTTATTTACTATCACTTACAAATATCCATAATATGCAAAGCTATGTAGGGAAGGGGTAGAGGGAATGATACAAAAGCAAACAAAGTAGCCACCTATCCACAAAGAAATTATACCTAGTGGGATTGCATTTATTTTTTAATGTTTATTTTTTTTTTAAGAGAGAGAGAGTGTGCATGCACGCATGAGTGGGGGGTGGGGCAGAGAGAGAGGGAGGGAGAGAGAATCCCAATCAGGCTCCACACTGTCAGTGCTTAATCTCAGGAACCATGAGGCACCCCTAGTGGGGTTGCATTTAAAATGGCACCTGGGTGGCTCAGGTGGTTAAGCCACCTTGTTTTCGGTTCAGGTCATGATCTCAGGGTGGTGGCACACCCTGTGTCAGGCTCTGAACTGAGCATGGAACCTGTTTAAGATTCCCTCTCTCTCTCTCTCTCTCTCTGCTCCTTTCCCATACACACACACTTTCTCTCTTTCAAATAAAAAAAAAGTGGGGGGGGGGCACCTGGGTGACTCAGTCGGTTAAGTGGCCGACTTCAGCTCAGGTCATGATCTTGCTGTTTGTGAGTTCGAGCCCCATGTCAGGCTTTGTGCTGACAGCTCGGAGCCTGGAGCCTGCTTCAGATTCTATGTCTCCCACTCTCTCTCTGCCCCTTTCCCTGCTCATGCTCTGTCTCTCTGTCCCTCAAAAATAAATAAACATTTTAAAAAATTAAAAATAAATTAATTAAATTCAATAAAGCTTTTGTATAAATTTGCCAGGAAAAAAAATTCTTGACTTTTTTTCTAGAATTATCAAGGCATTACCAGTCTGAGTCAAAACCACTTTAAAACCCTTGATCTTATTTAGGAGACAGCTTTATAAATTGAAGGTGGGAAATCTGCTGGAAACATGTATGATCCAAAAAGCTAACCCTCCTTTGAACCAGAGCAGGCACTACAAGTGACTTTAAACTACCACTTGTTGACAAAAAGTTTAATGGCCTATGCCCTCACCCTCACGCTGGGCCCTTGAATGAAGGCGTTTGGTGCCAGAAAATATTACAGGCTTAAGAAATGTGTGGTGGTGCTCTTGGCCAGTGTTTATAGGTCTGCTTCAAATCTTCCGTTATGAGATAGTGGCACCCGGAACCCTGTCGGCCTATATCTGCCAAGTGAGGAGAAAACAGGTGAGGGGCACCTTTTCAAACCAGCCCCTAAAAACTTCATTCCTTCTGAAAGGGAAAGCAGGCCCCCTATGAAATCACCTCTGATTCTGCAAGATTCCATAGTAACATTTTATAAGTTCCACTGTCAATTCTCTGTGCCAAAAAGAGGAATATCATTAACTTTACTTTAAAATTATAACTAATTCAGAAATCATATCTGGGGTCTCTAAGACTACACAGTGCTATAAAGAAACTACTCCATCCAAACTGACCCAAAGAGAGCCAAAAAGTTGTACCCCTACCCTCACCTGAACTTTTACTCATACGTGTGTACTTTCTAGAGATAAGCAATGAACACTTCCAGGGTTGATGTAAAACAACCTGAGGCTGATTTTCCATCTCTCTGATTCAAACCCGATTGGAGTTGATAAGCAAGGGTATTAATTCAAAAGACCTCTTAGTAAAATTATAGACTGCAGAGAAGTATAACGGTAAATGAGAGCTACTGAATACGTTGAAATAAGAACTTTATCATTTTTGCTAATTATGTCAAGAAGAAATTTAAATCAAGAGTTTCTAGGGAGGAACAATGGTTGGATAATCCATCATCAGATAAGTAGCAACCCTATTAGGAAAGAAATATGATTGCTAGTTATGACACTTAACTTGGTACAGTGATTTTCAGTGGCTGTTCTTTAAAATATTGTTGCCAGACCCTAACCCCAGAACAATTAAACTGGAATTCCTGGGGATTGGGACCAGGCACCAGCATTTTTTAAAAGATCCCCAAGTAGTTCTAATGGGCAGCTTAAGACCCATTGCCTTACTTAACAGAATTTAGTTACCTAAAGAAGTAAGTACTGCTTTTAAAATAGTTTTGACTTTTTCCCTTGGGCACCCGACAAATCATGTTGATTAATTAACATTTTCCAAACAACAGCAATGAATTAACTGCTGCTAATGTTCAGGCTATGGAATTAGACATGACTTTTAGGCATCAGACTTATCTCCCCAGATAGAAGGTAGAACATGGATTTCTGAGAATGAGAGCTTGGCAGACATCAATCAGAGATAGGCTGACCCCAGCTGAGCAAGTGCCATGTAGGGAGAAAAAAGACAAAACTACTATCTTGTTTCTACATTAACTCAAGTATTTATTAAGTGTACCAATTATGGAGCTAGGGGCTGGTGAGTCTGAGATTAAGAGAATACAACCAATGCCTTCATAGGAACTTATAGTGTAATAAGGAGAACAAAATATAGACAAAACTTTCCATCCATGCAATATGTAATCTAGATAAATAGCAGGCACTTGGGGAGTACAAGGAGGAAGTATAGAGGCTTCGTGATGACAGGTGAGCATTCTCAGAGAAGATAACTATGAGCTGAATCTAGAAGGGTGAATGGAACTCTGCTAGGTCAGTGGGGTCTGTAACCTGTGCCAAGGTGAGAAAGAACATGACAAGTTCCAGGAATGACATAAGTCTCAGATGAAGCTGGGGAAATAGGCAAGGAGCTGATTATAAAGGCCCCTTTATGCCATCTAAGGATTTTGGATTTGGCCTTGTAAGTCATGGAGGTTATTGATGGATTTCAAGTAGGAAAATGATATGATCAGATTCAGATTTAGAATGATGACTCTAGCAGTTTATAGAGCCTTGATACTCAAAGTGCGATCCACAGATTGCATCATCAGCATCAGCATCACATCATGGGAGCTTGTTAGAAATATTTTTTAAAAATCCCAGCTCCTATCCCAAATATACAAAATCAGAATTTGCATTTTAACAAACTCCCTAGATGATCTACATGCATTCAAGTTTGAGGTGAACAGTTAAAGAGAAGACATTTTCATGAAAAAGGTGAGATTTTAGGAAGACCAGCCGAGGCAACAATTTGTTAAACCATTCTTTTTAAACAAATTTTTATTTGTATACAATTTAGTTAACATATAGTGTAATAATGGCTTCAGGAGTAGAATTTAGTGATTCGTCACTTACATATAACACCCAGTGCTCATCCCAACAAGTGTCCTCCTTAGTACCCATCACCCATTTAATTAAACCATCCTTTTAAACAACTTTTTAACATCTATGTATGCATAGACCCACCTATAGACCACCTTCCAAAACATTCAGTTGATAAGTGAAACACTCAAAAAATACTTGTAAAGATAAGCTGAGTTTTCTCCTCAAGCCACCTTCATTTTCTACCAGCATAGTCAGAATCCTATAGACATAACTGTAGCATGAGAACCACAGATCACATGCACTGGAATATGCACTGATATCTATTATGGAATACCAGGTACAATTTCAGCAGAAAGGAGGAGAGTTTCCTTCTAGTTTTAATGATGAGTACTGGCAATGAGACCACAGTCTTTCTCTCTGTTATCTCAAAGACCATGTGTGGGTTGAACACTATCTCAGGAATGGGGACCCAGAGACCCAGACTAAAATCAATTATGAACTTTACAGTTGTTGGTTGGGTGTGCTGAGAGACATAGAGAGACTAAGAAAGAGGCAAAGAGAGGTAGGAGAGCCTATGTGCCTAGGGGTGGCCTTTGGTGGAGATAATTTCTTCTCTTTGATCATGGACAATAGTGATGGCAGGACTAAGCTGGAGCTACCTGAAGGTGGTTTTTTTTTTTTTTTAATCAGAAAATACCTTCCCAAGGAGGGAATCTTAAAGAATTTGAAATCGGGAGTATGATCTACCAGGTACAAAGTAGGGGGACGAAAAGGACAAATAAGCAAGTAGTATATAAATAAGCATAAGTGTACCTTATCTTTAACAATCAGCATGTTATTGAACAGGGTGTACAATTGGACTGGGGTTAAATTAAAGCTATTTTAAGCCCATTCTGGGAATTTGCTATTTAAAGAAATCCTTTGTAAAATGGATAATCACCACTAATGAGGCTTTTGTTAAATCTAGAATTCTACAAAGCTGAAGTTCCCAAACAGACTATGATTGGAAGATCACCCCATAGATATCTGGCAGAGTACAATTTGTTTATGTGCCAGAGAATTGAGCTCTATGAAGAGAGTCCAGTGGTTAGGAAACCTATGCTCAAAGGAGACTTGCCTTGGGGAAAAGTGTGTATGTAGATAGATAAAAGAACACATAACTTCATAACTAGAAGATCCAGGGGTCAAATGAAGCAGGTGAGAGACTGGTAAGAAGAGAAAAGATTGATCAGTAGACAGCCCATCAGAGGTAGACATAAAAAAGAGTGAATGACCACAAAAAATTACAGAAACTATGCTTAAATCATGAATAAATCCACTTTTATTCATCTCTGGATTTCTAGTAATGGTATACAAAATGTACCAAATTACCTGAGGAGTATCTGTGAGTTCTTAACTAGTTAGAGAGACATTGTGGTTGGGAGCAATGCAATACACAAGTAATTTAGTATTAATCAAGTGATCCTGTATATCTTAACTTTAAGTGCCAAAGGAAGACATCCTTCCATGCTGGACTACTTGAAACCTTCACAGAAAAAATGGATCTTGAATTGAAAATTAAAAGATGGATAAAAAAAACATTAAAAAAAAAACTTTTACCCAAGGGATACAGAAATGCTGATGCATAGGAGCACATGTACCTCAATGTTCATAGCAGCAATGTCAACAATAGCCAAAACATGGAAAAAGCCTAAATCCCCATCACCTGATGAGTGGATCAAGAAGATGTGGTATATATACACAATGGAGTATTACATGGCAGTGAGAAAGAATGAAATCTGACCATTTGTAGGAAAGTGGATGGACCTTGAAAGTGTCATGCTAAGCAAAATAAGTCAGGCAGAGAAGGACAGATACCATGTGTTTGCACTCATAGGTCTAACAGAGAAACTGGAGAAACCTAATGGAGGACCAGGGGGAGGGGAAGAGGGAAAGAGAGTTGGGGAGAGAGAGGCATGCAAAACTTGAGAGACTATTGAATGCTGAAAATGAACTGAGGGTTGAAGGGAAAGGGGGAGAGGGGAAAAGAGGTGGTGGTGATGGAGGAGTGCACTTATGGGGAAGAGCACTGGGTGTTGTATGGAAACCAATTTGACAATAAACTATTAAAAAATAATAAAAATAAAAATAAATTTTTTTAAAAGGGGCACCTGGGTGGCTCAGTCGGTTGAGCATTCGGCTTCAGCTCAGGCCATGATCTCACGGTTCGTGGGTTCAAGACCCTTGTCAGGCTCTGTGCTGACAGCTAGCTCAGAGCCTGGAGCCTGCTTCTGATTCTGTGTCTCCTTCTCTCTCTGACCCTCCCCTGCTCACGCTGTCTCTCTCTCTCTCTCAAAAATAAATTTTAAAAAACATTAAAAATAAAAATTAAAAAAAAGAAAATTAAAATATGGGAAAAGTTTGGCAATTTGGAAAGGAAAGGAGGAAAAGATTGTCATAATTAAATCCATAGGTATAGCTATGTAAGACTTTCTCATTAAATTACCAAACACAAGTCATGGACTCTGAAGTAAACAAACAAACATAAATAAATAAACAAACATATATATATAGGCTCGGAATGGACCTCCAAGAAAGAGCTCAGGGTGAAGATAAGAACCAAGCACATTTCACTTCCCATTAGCCACCTAGGATCATCATGTCTTCCTGAGTACTTTGCACTTTCCATAAAGTGGAATGCTACCTTTCTACACCCAAAGGCTGAATGAGAAGGAGGTTGAGAGATACAAAAGCACCAGTCCAATGAATCAAATCAGAATTCAAGGTATGAAAAAAAATCCAAAAGATAGCCCTGTGAAAGGGTCAGAAAGGGGTTAAATAGAGTCAAAAGAATCTCCATTTATATTTCAACCAAGATCAGTACCAGCTATTTCTCAAAAGCTTTTACGACTTCATGTAACTTAGCAACTGACCTATGTTTGGTTTTTGTTTTGTTTTTATCCATGTCAGTATCTCTGGAGTCACTCTCAGCAAAAATGCTTAGGATTGTGCAATGAATGGGAGGCAAGGGGGAAAATTATGTGCTATGCCCTCCTTGGTAAGGTGGTGACAAGATAGGACAGCAAAAATGATGAGCAAAATGTCAAATCTTTCTCAAAAGAAAAAATCAAAGCCTAAAGGCTGTTCTTGTGATCCAGATGTGTCCTCAGGAGAGTGTGTCCCAGAAGGCTCCTGTGGGACATGCCCTTCAGATGTTTCAGGATTTTATTCCTCATCTACCTGAAAATCAGAACCAATTCCCCAAGTGATTCATCTTCATAAACACCCTTGTTCTATCCCACATTGAACCAAAAGGGCTGGGAAATAAATTGGGATCTCTTACAGTTTTGGGTGGGGGTTGCACAAGAACTCTTGCTCCCCATCCCCATAAAATTCTCTCTTCTTTGTGAAAAGTATTTGGAAATGCCACAGCCAGTGAACTCTCCCAGTTATGAGGGGTGACTCTCACTAAAATGGTAGAAACACACACACACACACACACATACACACACACACACACACACACACACCCCTTGTCGTTTCCTTGCTGCTGCCATGCTGTGGCAGTTGTAGGGACAGTTCCCAGGTTCCTCAGTAGCTAGGCAGCTTATGTGCATATCAGCACCACCCTGGTGGACAGCTCATAGTGGGGCCCTCTGGAGATTGTCCTAGAAATTTGTTCAAAACTCAGTAATGTAAAGAAAACAAACTTCCTAGCTGTGCACTCAACCATCCCTTTCACTCTGTGCTGAGACAGAGCCAAGAAGTTCTATTACCCTTTCTCGGCATAAGGAGGGCTCACACTTCCCCACATATGGACTATATAAATGTCCATATAGCTTTTCATTTTAGAGAGTTAATTGGAGATAGGTGGTTATTTGTTTAGACCTCAGCAATGGCACCAGAAAGTCTGGATTTTTCTATCTTCCCATTTGACCTGCCTCAGCTTATTGGCTTTTCGTCACTAATAGTCTCAGGATAGCTGCCCCTGCTCCAGGTATCACATCTGCATTCAAGAAATATAGAAGAGAGAAGGGATGTTATTCCTATAAATCTGTCCATTTTATTAAGAAAACAAGAGTTTTCCCTGAAGCAACCAGAGAGCCCCACATATGCCTCATTGGCCAGTCCTGGCAGATGACCACTTCTAGCTGCACAGAAGGATGGGAGAATGAGCATTTAGCTTTTCCACACTTTGTAGCCAAAGGGGGAAAAGCAGGAGGGGTTTAAAAAGATCAACTGACAAGAAATATAGAAGAGAGAAGGGATGTTATTCCTATAAATCTCTCAATTTTATTAAGAAAACAAGAGTTTTATGACATGTCTGCCATAAGCAAAAAACACGTCCACTGCTAGGCCACATACCACTGTGAGGCTACTTCTTTGTCTATAAAGTAGAATAGTTCTATCACCTATTTCATAGGGACTATATGAAGCTCCATGGCATGGTTCTCATAGGACACAGGACACATGGGGCACTTAAGGTCCTAGCTAAAGCACTGAATATCCCTTAGTTATCATAGAAGGTATGCAAGCAAAATCTGGGTAACAAAATGAAGTCTAGAAAGAACTTTTTGAGGCAAGAAAGATGCACATCAATATAAAAGTAATAGGAAGCTTGAATCTTCACAACCTTAGAGCCCAAAACAACTTTTTATTCTTTAAAAAAAGGTTGATATGCTTGATTACATTAACAATAAAATTATCTCTACAGAGGAGAAGCTGGAGGTTGGAGAGGTTAAGTAACTAACCCAAGATTGTATAGTTACCAATGTTCATGACAATATTAACTACTATTTATGAAACACCTATTATGTATATAAATTATATTTAATCCCACAACAGCCCATAGGTATTATTATCTCAACTAGGCTAATCTAACTAGTAGGTCAGGAGAGCCAGTATGGGAAGCCAGGGCTGACTGATTCCAAAGCTCTGCCTGCTCTACATTAATGTATGTACTTGGCCCTTCTGCCATCCAGAGAGGGGATCCAAGGAATGACTAAAAAGAACACTCAAGCAGGTCTATTCTGTGACCTGTACTTTCAACAAATAAATTAAACTACTGCAGATCAGCTGAGGGGAAAGGGATATTCAGGATAAACTATGATGAAGCAAAAACCATGACATACTTTTGTCCAACAACCTGCTGACAAATGAGCCAGGCTCTCAGTTCTGGAGCTCATCCACCCACCGCCCATTTCTGGCCAACTTTCGAACCTTCCCAAAGGTTCTTCTCATCCCCTAAAGAAGACTCCTTCTCAACACTCTGTCATCCAACCTGAGATACCATATTAGGGTAGCCTTGAAAAGTGGCCACATCTCTGGGAGATGTTATTCATGCTGAGTTTATAAGAAATGGATGTAACTCATTCCCTTTTCAATAGACAGTCAAATAAGAACAAAAGGAAAATGAACCTTACATGGGTCACATATTTGAAAAGAAGTGGGACCTGGATTAGGTAACATGGGAAGAGCACTGGATGGAGAGTCTGAAGTCCTGGTGTTCTGATAGCAGCTGTGCTTCTTCATTGATTGGTTGACTGGTGAGTCTTTTCAACTGTATGAGTTTCAGAGTCTCTTACAACTCAGGCCCTAGGGAGGTAAGAAGTAGGTCTGAAATGGCAGCATTCTTAAAGAGGGATCAGGATATTGCTTAGCCACAAGGCATTATGAGGACTGAGTGAAATTCAGGGGCAATATTTGGGGGCAGACAGTTTGGGGTGGAGGGAAGTAAGTGGGAATGTAATGCAGGGAGCAGCTCTCAATACTCACTGAGAAATCCCAGAAGGCTGTATTGTTTCCTTGAAGAAGGGGTGAAGGACACATCCACCCTGGATTTCCCAGTGAGGAGAAAATGGCAGTCCCTTGTCTTTGCAGACATCCAACCCATGTTACCATGATGTAGGAGTGGCCATGGTTCCCCTTTCTTAAGTTCTCTTAACTGAGAACCATTAGGGAACAGCCTGTTTGCTGGTATGTCAAATAGAATGAAGCTTCTTTATTCATTCAGGAGGTTGAATCCAGTATCAGCTTTATGCTAGGCACTGTGGCAGATACAGAGAATCCCAGAAGAAGACACATACATAGAAGAAAACTTGGATTGAGCACCAATTTTCAAGCCCAATGCTAGGAGCTTTGCATTCATTATCTCACTAGATTTCAGAGGTCTCTCTTACAAAGTGAAAAGGAAAAACTTCTACAAGAAACTCAGATGGTAATGATGATAATAATCATCATGATCCCTAACATCTTTTGAGTGTTAATTGTGTGTCAGGTGCTGTTCTGAGCATTCTGCATGTATCATCTCATTGAGACAATGTACTATGGAGAGGTCTCTTAATTTTTCCCTTCCTTGTCTCAGTTTTCCCCTAATCATCCTTGCTTCTAGTTATTGAACCTTCTTCCTGCCATGTGGAGCCTCTGAGCCTGTCTTTGATCTCAGTCTGTGAAGTGATTCTGGGAATGAGAACAGGTTGATCTTGATAAGCTGAGAGCCCCCAGGGTGGCCTTGACCCAAATGGAAGCATCCAAGGAGAAGAGCAGGAAAGAACAGCCCCCCAGGTGCATTAAGAGGGGCATCCCTTAGGAAGTGATCCATCACTCCTGACACTTAAAATGAAGCTGGGAAGACTCAGAGGACCAGCATGACAGGAAGGAGCTCCCCGACTAACGCCTAGAAAAATGAAACTGGTTGAGCTCCTTCCAGGACTCCTCTCCCTGACTCCCCAGCTTCCATCCTACAGACTCAGAGGCCCCTCCCAAGAACTGAGTGGTGAGCTCAGCCTGACTCAAGTCAACGACTCTGTTTTAAGCCCAATTAGACTCTCCATTTGCTGCTTGACCCTTGATCTCTTAAGTGGTGTCTATGCAACCCCAAAACATCTTATCAGTTGAATCAGAAGATTCAGCCAGTCATTTACCAGATATCTGGGCTCCAAATCTTTGGGCCAGTTTGAAAGGATGCTTTTATTCGCCAGAGGTTCTTCCTTCTTTTTGGCATGGCCTCGGGTCTGTATCTGGTTACAGCACTAGAGCCTGAAGGGAGGGATGAATGAAGAGTGAATGTGCATTTTTTTTAAACCCAGGCTTCTGCCTACCACACTTTGTTTGAATATATTAGATTGAGTACCCTAGGTTTCCGTGAACCAAATCTTTGGAGTCCCTTCCCTGTTGATGACACGTCTTTGGTCACAATTATGATTCATAGGACACTTTACAGTTTCCAAGGCACCTCCACATTTCATTGAGACTCAGTGTAAAGAAAGATACTGTTTTTCTTATTTCAAAATAAAAAATCAGTACTCAACTGTAATGATCACCCACCTCCCTCTGCTATAACCTAAATAAAAGTCAGTCTTCTTGTGCCCGTCATCACACTCAACTCTTGGAATCAGAGATTCAGGGATCACTCACACCCAAAAGAAAGCAATTCTGGCTCCAAAAGACCATACAGAAACTTGTAGTAAGTGCTACAAGTAAGATGATGCAGTAAGTTCAATTTTTGGTGGACGAATCTGCTCTAACACATAGCACTGATAGATAATATGTTTTAAGAAAACATTTAATCATGGGGCGCCTGGATGGTTCAGTCGGTTAAGACTCCAACTTTAGCTCAGGTCATGATCTTGTGGGCTGTGAGTTCAAGCCCCACGTCAGGCTCTGTGCTGGTAGCTCAGAGCCTGGAGCCTGCTTCAGATTCTGTGTCTTCCTCTCTCTCTCTGTCCCTCCTCTGCTCATGCTCTCTCTCTGTCTCTCAAAAATAAATAAATGTCTAAAAACTTTTGTAGAAAACATTTAAACATGGATAGCTTGACTCAAAAACTAGAAAAACATTCCCACATGCTGTAAAGGGAACAGAGAAACAGTGAGAGTGAGCAGGACTGAAGCCACAGATATGCAGGCCAGGGTGCAGGGGCATACAGTGGCAGTGATCACCCTAAGCGTCCTTTGTGAGACTGAGGATGACATCTTGCTTTATCCTTGAAGCCTCATGTAGAGTGGCTCCCCTCTACTTCCCCAAACCCATCCACTTTGCTCTTATAAAGAGACTTTGAAAACTGCTGAGCAAATGTTTTTAGGGCAGTGCAAATACTCTGTGTGATACTAGAATGGTACATACATGTCATTACACATTTGTCCAAACCCTATGGAATGTACACCACCAAGAATGAACCCTAATGTAAACTATGGACTTTGGTAGTTATGATGTGTCACTGTGGGTTTATCAGTTATAACATATGTCCCACTCTAGTTGGGGAGGCCATGCATATATGGGGATAGGGGTCTATGGGAAATCTCTGTACCTTCTGCTCAGTTTTGCTGTGAACCTGAAACCACTCTGAAAAGGAGTCAATTTAAAATTAAAATTAAAAAAGCTATTGCTGAGAGACCCCTTAAGTCATGGTTATTCTAAACTGGGGGTTTAGGGACCTGCAACTGGGCTGCAGGAGGAGCCAGAGCCAGCCAAGCCGATTGCTGACCCAGCTGGGTCAAATGTTGCTTAAGGACAAATAAGGTGAGACTTCCCTGACTTCCTTTCCCTTTTAGATCTTCCCGATCACTAAATATTGGAGTGCCCAGCGCTCTGTCTTCAGATCCTTTGCACTCTATCTACACCCACTTTCCTATAATAGTCCTATAGCTTGATGTTTTTACCAAACACATGCCCCTTGTAGCCTTGACGTTCCTCTTTGAGCTCCAGGCTCCTATAAATAACTTTCATGAAGACAGGGATTCTGTCTTAATTCACCTGTGCATTCCTCACAGTACCTAGGGCAATACTGACATAGCAGGTCTCAGTGGGAGGTGCTGCATGAAACTCTCTGCTTCCTAAACACAATGACAAGATTGGCCATGCCACCTAGAAAGTTCTGTCCTCATTTCTCAGGCCTATAGTTTCACTCTCAGGATGACTTGTCCTCACAGCATTCCAATAGAGCCTGTCCACCTTTGCTCCTACATAAATGCCATACTTCTCCCATCCTTGAACAAAATGCCATCACCAATACAGTTAGGAGAATTGGGATTTTCAGATCCCACAGAACTGGAAACAAAAAGCACAGAATTATTCATCTCAGGCAGAATAATCTCCAGAACAAATCCAAGGGAATCCTAGGATAAGACATAAGGAGATTTCTCCAAGACAAAGCAGAGGCAGTCGGTATAAATTACTCTGGAATAGTATGCTCAATATAGTAGGTAGCCTCTAAAATATCCCTAATCACCCCCCACCTGGTATTTATACTTTTGTGCAATCCCTTCCTCTTAAGTGTGGGCTGGATTTATCAATTCACTTCTAATGAATAGAATATGGCAGAAATGATAGTATGTCACTTCAAGATGTAGTTCTAAAAAGGCTATGGTTTCATTTTGGGGATCCCCCTTGCTCTTCTAGAAGCAGCAAGCTGCCCACATGGCAAGGCAGCCCTGTGGAAAGCCCACATGGTGAGGACCTAAGGTCTGCCATAGCCACACAAGTGAGCATGAAAGCAGATCCTCTCCCAGTTGAACCTTGAGCTGCCAACTTGACTGCAGCCTCTTGAGGGACCTTGAGCCAGAATCACTGGCTCAGCTACTTCCAGATTCCTGACCCACTTAGAAACTGTCAGATAATAAATGTTTGCTCTTTTCAGCTGCTGTATTTTGGGGTGATTTGTAATGCAGCAATAGAAAACCAATGCACCAGCTTTAACACCCCCACAAGCTCTGCGTACCCATTTTAGCTCTTTCCCAAGTCGGTTCAGATGTTAATACACTTATTCAATTGTTGCACACATTCAGTTCAGTTGTTATGCCCATGTTAGTGTTTTATTCACATTTGAATGCTAAACACAGTACTTAAATATAAAATATTCATTTCAATGTGCATGAAAGCTCTCAGATGCTGCCTTATCCCATGTTCCCAAGAAAGCAGTCTGATGTGCCAACATATTACTAGCGATACAGTCCCAGGGCCACCAGGGTGAGGGGGAAAAGGGACGTGAGGTGGGAAAGAACAGAGACAAATACCGAGCTGGCTACAGCTTCACAAAACAAAACAGCCAGTTGCTTAATCACAATGGAAGTCTCCATAAAGACTATATGGAATTGTGGCACTGGGAAGGAGAAAAAGGGAGTCATTTATTTGTTGGCTTCTTTCTGTCTCCTGTCTCTCTTTGGTCAAACTTCATCCAATGGGCATTAAAATTCCTCTCTCTACATGTCCAGGTTGTGTTTTCCACATCCTCAGAGCAGCTACTGGGGAAACCAAGTCCCACTGACCTGGCACTTCCTCTGAAACCAGACATGAGGGCACCTACGCCTCTGTGGGTGCATCAGATCACCTCTATGCACTGGAGCTGTTGTGGCTACCACCACAGCAGACGTTACAGAGGCCTTGCCAAAGTCTGGCCCTCACTCAGGGGAGGCTGAAGCAGATGGCAGTGTTAGGAGATGAGGTGACAGAGGAAGCAGCTGGAGTTCTTCACTGATCAGACAGCCAAAACTAGAGGGTAGTGGAGACTGAACAAATCAGGGAGGAGTATAACCCGGATCTGGAACAGATGTACGCACAGATGAACACGGATGCCACTTTTATATTGGAATTGTGTGTATACACACATTCAGATGTTATCAGTATTCACTCACACTTTATTACTTGTCCCCCGAATACAGGGAGGAGTCCTCCATACAGGAGACTTGGAAGATGGGTTCTACATCTCTGAGCAGTTTTATTGCCGGGAGGCATCCTGACTCCTGAGGAGAATTTCACTTTCCTGGAAACTTAATATTACTTAATTCCATTGTCTGGTTTTATATCATGATGTCACCAAGAATGCAGGAAGATGGGAGCTAACCCAGGATGAGCTTGCAACTGAGACCTGAATCAACCCCACAGAGGACTCTGGAGCTAGGATGGCCCTTCAGGTTGTTCCTGAGTGAAGCCAAGGGGTCAGCCTTTGTATTCCTGTATCAACCGGTCATCAGGTAGGATGCCTCCTGAGGAGATGTAACCTCGGAAGAGGCCATTCTCTGTTGCCAAAAGCAAATCTGAGCACGAGATGCAACCCTTCATAGCCAGTACTCCTCGGGCAAGAATGAGCACATTGGCCCCAGAAAGGGGATCTAAGTGGAATGCCACAATATTCTTGAATAATCTATGATCATGAAGGTTCTTCTAAATATTATGAACTTTCTGAACTAGTATAAGAATCAAGTTGACATGAGACAGATTAATAGTAGGAAATCAATTTTAATTTCATAAATATGGGGAATCCACATTAGCATGAGATTGCAAAGACAGTTGGGCAACATGAGGTACATATGTCATCCTAAACTAAGGAGAAAAGGGTAAGGGTCTGGAGCTTCAAAGGGAAGAAAGAGCAATTCACAGGACGAATGGAAAGAGCAAGTGTTTTGGGGGCCATCCAGAAACAGTAAGACATAGAAAGGACTTTGATCACACTGGCCTTGCCAGGTTCTTCCCTGTCTACCATAGCTTGTTCATATTGTAATGTAAATATTTCAGGTGTTAGCTCTCTTCCTGGAGCATGTCCTCTATCTTTTAGGTAGTTAGAGGGAAAGTGAAAGTTCTTTCTGAGTCTTTTGGGCCTTGATTGTTTTCAGCTCAAAATAATCTGTGTGCCAAAGTGATACATCTTGAGGTAACTCATTCCAAACCCCTACAGTGTTCAATACAGCTGGCTAATATCTTGACTAAACTTCTCACGTTCAAAATTACAACCTAATCTAATTCTGGGTTTCTTCCAATATGAAGCACACTGATTCACCATAGACTTTTTCTAATCTCTGAGTAGAGTCAAAAAGGCTTCCAATTGCGTATGATAAAAGACTCCTGAGAAGTGTTTAGATTGATCATCACATGATGTTTCTTTCTGGGCACCAATGAGTCCCTGATTCACCAGAGTGACAGGGCAGGAGCCAGGCCTCAAGAAACTGCAAATTCCAGAAACCTTTTCCTTAACGAATAATCTGAAATAGAAATTCAGCTCTCTTAACCACCATGCCTGGATTTCCCTTGAGCCTCCTGAACCAAAGGACAAACCCAGCTATTTGCTGTCCTTTTGTCTCCATAGAATCTAAAGAAACCAGTAAAATAAAATAGCTTCATTCTTAGGTCAGAAATCTCATGACCCTCGTCCTACCTGAAGTATGGCTAGTTTTTTTCTGATCATTCTCCCTCGCCTACCCCTTATGCTTCTACTGTCCCCACTGTCCTTGAGGCTGCAGGGTCCTGTCCTTGTAGCCAAGTGCGCAAGCTCTGGGTACTTCTCTTGTCCCCAGGATCCCCAGGTCCCCAAAGCCAGTGTTTCTCAAACTGCAGTCTGAATGCTTTGGGATCTGACACAGTAGGGAATAGATCTCCTATCCTGGCTTTTATCAGAGCGGCTGTTTCGTTTTTGGTTTTGTTATTGTTGCTTTTAGTCTGTTTTACACACTAGTCTTCCTGTAAAATGTTTTCTGAGGAAAGGTCAAGAAATAAATTTGCAAAGCTCTCTTCTTATTCAACATTCAATGTTTAGCACCACTGACATCATATTGACCTCCGTTCAGTAACTACACTTGCTTTCGCTCTCTGAGCACAAGCTCCCATCTCTCTAACACTTGTTAATTTCCCACTTTCACTGGGAGAATGTGGACTCAAGGCATTGCATAACCTGTTTTCCCACTGTGCTCCCTTCACAGTTCCCTTTTATTGTGACACACAGTATTTGTTTACCATCTACACTTTTGGCATAAATTTTTCATTTTAAACAAGCATATTTCAGATCATTAAATAAATGAATCTAAAGAAAACTATTAAGTAAATGACAGAGCAGGCTCACATAGTTATGGCAAAGAACATGAAGGTGGTACAGGGACGGATGCCATCCTCTGTGGGGCAGTTACCTCTTGCTGGGCATTCCATCTGTGCTCCATCTCCACCCGCATCCAAGTACAGCACAGCAAGAGTCCTCCACCTTATTGTGCATAAGAACCAGAGAGTCTAATTCAATATGTTGGAGGTGGGGCCCAGGAATCTGCATTCTTAACTGGCACTTCAGCTTGTTCTAATGCCTGATTATCCCCCTTTCAACATATCAATTCCCCAGGTCCACCAGACTAAGAGTTCTTTAAAGGCAAATATCATATCTCACTCATACTTCGCTGTGCTTAGCACATTGTCAGCCCTCAAATAAATGTTTGGGGAATACAGTCAGGCAGGTAGGGCAGAAATTACATGCAATCAGAAATGTCAAACTGGAAAAAGCCTTTCTATTACACAAATAGTGAGGCTAAGAGAGGTTGAATTCCTTATGTAGGACCCTTGGCTAATGAAAAGCAGAACCACAATGAAGGCCAAATATCTGAGCCCCAGGTCAGTGTTCTTTCCTCAGAGTCCCAGACCACTACTTCTTGAGTTGGAAGGTCTTCTAGGATTAGAACAGCAAGAGTTGACAAGAACTTAAAAAATCATGAGCACATATTCAGTTAGTTGGGTTCACTCTGCTCCACAACATAATCTAAGCCCTGAATTTTGCAAAAGCAAAAGACAGACTATGAGAGTCCAGGCAAATCTGCAAGAGTGCAAGAAAAAGAATAAGCAAATCTACTCTAAGGATTCAACAACAACTTCATCAAATGCAGTTGCCAGACTTTGAACAGGCCTTGGAACCAGATAAGGACAAATAAGGAAGCAAATAGAGACATAAGGAGGTTGTACCATTCCCCAATGTGGAGAACATGAGGTCCTGTTCAGCCATATTTATCCATCCCTATGTCCCCACTGTTACTGTCTCAATACAGGGCCCCTTCAAACACATCTCTGGGAGATATTTTAGTACAGGAGTTAGCCTGTGGTTTGAAATTCTTACTCTGTTTCTTAGTATCTCTATAATCTTAACCTCCTTTGTACTTCCATTCTCTCAACTGTAAAACTGTAATAATGGTAGTTCCTACATCATAGGTATTCTTACATCAAAGGTCAGAACAGTGCCACCTTACCATGTAATTAAGCATTCAGTAAGTGGTAGTAGCTATTTTACATTTTGCAGTAATCACCAGTCAAGTTCCTATGTTAGGCATCATGAGAAATACAAGGATGAACTAAAGGTACATTATGGACTCAGTGTTTGTATCCCCCAGATGTTACGGCATTAGAGGAGGGGGGGGCTTTGAGAAGTGATTAGGTCATGATTGGGATTAGTATCCTTATAAAAAAAGACCCTAGTGGCTCATGTGATTGAGTATTTGACTCTTGATTTCAGCTCAGGTCATGACCCCAGGGTTGTGGGACTGAGCCCCACATTGGGTTCCATGCTAAGTGTGGGGCCTGCTTAAGATTCTCTCTCTGTCTCTTTCTCTCTCTCTTTCTCTCCCCCTCACCCTTTGCCACTTTCCATCTATCCCCCTCTCCCTGCTTGCATACACTCTCTCAAATAGTAAGTAAGTAAATAAATAAATAAATAATTTTAATCATGAGGGCACAGAGAGAAGAAGATAGTTGTCTATGAGCCAGGAAGCAGGCTCTCACCAGACATCAACTCAGCTGGCACCTTGATCTTAGACTTCCCAGACTCTAAAACTATGAAGAATAAATTTCTCTTCTGTATGAGCCACCCAGTTGATGGTATTCTGTGAGAGCAGCCTGAGTGGATTAAGCAGCCTGAGTGGATTAAGACAAGTTACATGTAATCAGAGGAGATGCAAAGTGTACGAAAATGCCTACAATTCAAGGACAGACTGTGCAGGTCATAAGGATTGTGTTTGTATCAGTTACCATTTAGGAAGCATCTACCCGAGGTGGATTCTCCAGTTATTCCCATTTGATAAGAAACAGAACCAAGGCAGAGAGTGATTACTTCACGTCCAGTTATGGGATAATTGTCCATAATCACAGACAGTGGGCAGCAGAGCTGGATTTTGAAGATCAGCTTTTCTCACTGCAAAGCTTGTCTTCTCCACCACAGTATACAACACACATGGCCTGATATCATGTTATCTTGCAAGTATGATGTGTGACAAGGTTCTAAATAAACTGCATCAACATTCCTCAAAGTTAACCTTACAAACCCCAATAAACCCACTGTCTGTGCTAAATAGTCTGTAAGTTAATATCTCCATAAGCCACTAATATCTAATCATACCTATCAATAATAGCCTAACACTAATATCATTAGGCTGGAAATAGTCCATGGATCCAATCCATTCCCTGGTAACTAGAACAATGCTGGGCATATAGTATATATTTAATAGATATTTGTTGAATAAATAAACTTACTCTTGGTTTCCATTCATTTTCATGTTCAAATATCTTTAATATTTTATTATTGTTGTTTGTGTTTTGTGTGTAGCCAAGCACCTGGCCTCAAAAGGTCTATAAGCACATTAATATTAAAGTGACACTTGGCCTTTCCTAACCGCTCCATCAATTGAAGAAAACCAGAAGTCATAAGAGAAACTTTTCTGTTGTGCACCTCTACGAGAAGCCAGAGAATACACCTCACCCAGACAAGGAATGACACCTCCCCCAGACAAAGTAGAGTGGGGAGCAAACAGATGAACTCTGAGGAAAACAAAATTTTTATGGCAAGGAACACCCAGCAGCCTAATTAGGAAAAACGAACAGAGAATTAGATATGGAGCCACATGTCAAAAGATAAAACAGGTATGACCTGTCCAGTGACCCACTATTCCTATTCTATGATCTTTGGTCAACATAGCCATAATGTAGCTTATGTTGCTAACAGCTGCTTCCTGATAGGAAAGACTGTAATAACAAGTCTTACTCCACTGTGTGGCCTAGCTTCCCTTATCTTGCAGGGAAATATCTCAGCTCTGCACAACACAAATTGGAATGGGCTGGCGGGTCCATGAGCAAGAAGCAGAGGGAAACTGAGGTTCCCCATTCGTGTGCCTCCTTGCACCGGGGTGTGCATGGGAGCAGCAGGTCTGAAGTGGAGGCTTCCCAGATGTGATCACATAACATGGAGCAGTCAGGTGTAGGAGGCAGAAGTAGGAAAGCATCCCCTGAGGTTCTAATACAATCTGTAAGGAAACTTGAGGCCAGGAGATGTTGTGGAATGGGTCAACTCTTCCGGGCACCATGTTAGTCCACCTAGGTGCAGAGAATCACTTGGCATATCAGGAGAGCCAAGTGCAATTTTACTTGTATTTGACCTTTTTATCAGTCAGAGTCTGACAGGAAATAGATAGCAATCCAAGCCAGGTAAAAGAGGAGAGATAGTAAGACATTATTTATAAAGAAGTTGGCAGATTAGATGAAACTACCCAGGGATGATGTCCCCAGGGCTACAACATCAGGGACCTATTACCGTTCCTGAACCCACAGGGACAAAGTCAGACCCTGGGGGGAAAGTAGCTCTATAGGGAGATGTTCCCTGACGACAGCTGTGGTTTTTGGTACAGGGCGTAGCCAGCCTGCAGCAACACAGCAAGGAGGGAGCCACAGGAATGAACACCCCACCACTTTTTCTGGTGGTGCCTCCTGTTGGCCAAATCTAACCAGAAGCCAGAAGGCAAGGGTGACCCTGAGGGGCAAAGCAGAGTGAAGAATGGAGAGTAGATCAGGAGGGGAAGGGGATGCCCGAGGCTAATGCGACAGAAGTTGATTTCACACACCTCCCAAATATATTCTTACCCTCTTCCAGCCGACTTTCTCCTTGTAAGGGCCACATCAAAGGGCCCCATGATCTCTGGCTTCTAGTTGGGTTTATCCATTGACAAAGGTGAGAATGTGATCAAGGTGTTATTTATTATTTGTTTTGTATTATTGCTACCTTAACAAAAGGAGGCTGAGAACACAAGTCTCCTTTCAGGTTCCATAAGAAATGCTCATTCCACATGTCCCTTCTGACTCTCACACAATCTCTTGTGGGTCTGCACTATAGCTTCATGCCTTTGTAAAGAGTTCTTTTTTTAAAAGTCCCTTTTACTTATCCCGTTTTGAGTTGTTGCCTTTTTCCTATAGTGACCCTGACTAATTCACCTTATAAGGCTGATTTTTGTAAGGTGACATTTTTCTACAGTAATGCATACCCAATTTTTCAATGGAAATACATGAGAAATTAGAATTTATTTAACAGAAATCCACTTTTACATCTTATAAACCATTTTGGAATACATATATTCCACTATGGGAAGGGACAATTCATTATAATTATTTTATCATAAATTGGAAAAATAAGAGATAGAGGACATTCCTTTCACCCTAAGACCCTGGGGGCTCTGCCACTGGCTAGTTCCAAGCTTCAGCTTAAATAAATGCTTCCTAATGTTGACATTAAAAGCACACTGACCATTTAGTTTAAGTATTCAGCAAAATATGGATTGGAGGGATATTAATCTGAACAGAGTTGAAATTCTAAATTTTTTTTTTATGTTTCTTTTATTTATTTTTGAGAGACAGAGAGAGACAGCTGGAGCAGGGGAGGGTCAGAGAGAGAGGGAGATACAGAATCCGAAGCAGGCTCCAGGCCTCTGAGCTAGCTGTCAGCACAGAGCCCGACGCGGGGCTCGAACCCACAAACCGTGAGATCATGACCTGAGCCGAAGCCGGACGCTTAACCGACTGAGCCACCCAGGCGCCCCCAGAGTTGAAATTCTAATTGTGTCTTTCTTGCCTTAAAAAAAAATTGCCCTGGCTCCCCATTGTGCATAGAATAAAGAAGCCCAAACCGTAAACTCGAAAGCCTTCTGAGATCCAACGCCAACCTACTCTCTGTTCTCCCCTTGCCCTCTGAGCAAATATCTTATATTCTGCCTGCCCCAGATAACAACAACACGACTCCCTATCCCTGTGCTGTCTTTACTTCTCTGTGGCCCTGTACTCCCTCTGTCTGAAATATGCTTGCATCTCTAGCTGTCAAAATCCTCCCTGACATGCAAGGACTTACACACAAATATTCACAGCAGCTAAAATGTTAATAACCACAAGCTGGAAACAATACAAATGTCCATGAACAGGGGAATAGATATATCCATACATATCCACCACATACAAGGTGGTGTATCCACACAATGGACTTCTACTCAACTACAAAAACAACGACCCTTTTTGTACAGGTAACAACATGGGTGAATCTTAAAATCATTACACTGAGTAAAAGAAGCCAGATCAAAAAAGAATACATACTGTATAATTCCATTTACATAACATTCTAGAAAATGTAAACTAATTTATAGTGGCAGAAAGGAGATAGAGGGGTTACCTAGGGCTGAGGGCAGAAAAAGAAGGGATTATCAAAGGCCTGAAGGAGTCTTCAGAGGGTGATAAATATGCGTGTTAGTCTGATCACAATGATGGTTTCACTGATATACACGTTTCCAAATTCATAAAATTGAACACTTTAAATATGTGCAGTTTACTGTACACCAACTAAACCCCAAAAAAGGTGTTAAAAATATTATAAACAAATTAAAACACAAACTGGAAAAAGTACTGGCAGCAAGCCAGAGAAAGAGTGTTGTTTGTAGTATATATAGTAAGTGCCCCCCAAAATTAAAAAAATACAAATAAAGCCAGAAAAAAAAAACCCAATACAAATAAAACAATGGAAAATAGGTACAGTGATAAACATGCTTGCATAAAATCGTTCTGCCTGCGGGGTAGCGGTGTGGGGCCCCTGGGTGGCTCAGTTGGTTAAGCCTTCAACTCTTGACTTCAGCTCAGGTCATGATCTCACGGTTTGTGAGATCTCATGATTCTCATGGTTCGTGGGATGGAGCCCCAGCCTGGGTGGGGCTTCTGCGCCGATAGCCTGGAGCCTACTTGGGATTCTCTATCAGTGCCACTCCCCCTCCCCGCGTCCTCTCCCCCTCCTCCCCAGCTTGCTCTTTCTCAAAAATAAATCAATAAACATAAAAAATAAAAGTAATTAAAATAAAATAAAGTTGTTCTGCCTCCACAGAATGTAAAAACACACCCCTGTGGTGAACCACGGACTATGAAGCACCAGAAGCTGTGTGACGAACATCAGTGAGCAGTCAGGGAGAGGCCTGAGCAGCGTCTGAACCACGCCCTCAGTTCTTTTACCTTCCTGCTGGGCTCAGCATCCTCTGAGCTACCTGGCATGTCGGGTCACCAAACTCATTATGGGAAACGGAAGCCCCATTCTACATGGACACTTGTCCTTGAATTGCACCTCCCCAGCCCCATCATCATCCGCCCCTTACCATATTGCAATCACAGTTACATTTAGACACCTCTAGCCCAATACGAAGAAGGGGCGGTTGCTAATCCTCGGACCAGGATAGAGCTCTGTGCTGGGCTTTACTACAGTCTGCGAGCTGTCACAGCCAGTGGCACACCTCTCTCTGCCCCAGAGGGAAACACAAACCCCTGCGGGCACCGTGGTTCATCATGAGCCCCCTCAGAGCCCAACACGGGGCCTCCTGACTCGTAACCCCAATAATATATTGAGTTTTAGTGTAGCATGTACCAAAGCATCGTCACATACTTTTTTTAAAATTCCACTTTCACAAGAACTCAGAGTTAGTATGATGATTAATATTACCATTATCCTGATTCTCTCTTTGAGGAAACAGGCTTGCAGTTGGGATGCCTTTCCTCGAGGCGGCTCAGCTGCGTCAGAAAGGGGACTCAAGCCTCCCCCGCTCCCAACTCCGGCCTCCTCATCGTCCTTGGTTGTCCCCAGCGCCCCAATCACTTTGGGAAGGAGAGCTGAGCAGAACCGCCCCCAAGGAGCACCCGCCTGCGTTCTGATGGCTCCAGGGTTTTCCTGACTCTCGTCTCCCTCGCCCGGCTGTTCCACTCTGTTTGCGGGCAGCAGCGGACTGAAACTGACAGGCTGGCGGGGGAGCTGGAGCAGAGCAGGGGGGGTGTGTCCGGGGGGGGCAGGGGGATGGGGAGAAGCATGGGGGTGGGAAAGCAGGAAGGGCTCGGCAGTAGTAAGAACAGAGATGGGAAAATCTCGGGTTAGGGGGAAGAAGTGAGGGAAGAAACAGTAGCATCCCTAAGAAGAGGGAGACAAAGAGAAAAGTTGAACAGCCTGGGAAACACAAAGCATGCACAAACCGTTATGAAGGAGGAAAAAGAAAATGAACAGATGATGGCTCATTTATTAATTATTAACAAACAAGTAGCACTAATGAATAGCATCATTAAAGGGCATTTGTGAATATTAATATGTAGTTGTATTCTAAATGTTCTCCCCTCCACCAGCCAACGTCCTTCCAATCTTTGTTCGAAAGTCACTTATTTTCATTACAACCACACCCGCATCAAAACCACACCATGACCACCCTGCTTCTGTCTGCAGTCTTTATCACCAAGAAGACATTGTAAGTTAGCGTTTTCTGCGCTCATTTTTACTGCCTATCTCCCTGCACTAGACCATATGCTTTACAAAAACATGGATTTTTGTGTCTTTTGTATACTGCTGTGAACAATTCCCTACTATACCGTCAATGCTCAATAAATATTGAAAAGATAAAATAATTGTAAACAGAAAAGGGAGAAGGGTTTCGGTCAATGCACCCCCAACCACTTCCTGTAGAATTCCTTTCTCCAATCAGCCCTTTTCTCTCACCAAGGGCTTGCAAGAGAGTTCAAGAGAAACTTTCTTCAGCAGTGAGCTGTGCCTTTTTTTGTGACCAGGCTTTTAGCTTCAGAAGGGCTGTTACTAAGAGCGCTCCTGGCCACAGACCCCTGGCAGTCTGAACCCAGGGCAACATCCCCACACCCAGTCAGAGCTCCAGACTTGAAATGGTCCAGCGCTCTTATTTTACAGATGTGGATTGGGACCAGTGAGGTGGAGTGACCTTCCTAAGGGTAGACACGGTGAGCTCTTGAGTCCCTCTCTCATCTCTACTGATTTCATGGGGGCTTTGTTGTTAGGTGGCCCATAGACCGGCTCTGGGGAAATGCTGAAGGTCGAAGATGCCCTGGGGCCTTACAGCTTTGGCCTTCTGTTACCTTCGCTCCTCCTCCCTGCACAGGTCTGTCCTTTTCCAACATCTCCAGAGCTGTGATGTACCCAGTGATTCATTTAATGATTGCATTTGGCCCTGCAGACAAAACCCCTATTTGGATTAGTGCAGGGAAAGAGGCTCTGGCAGTAGGGTTTCAGGTCTCAGGGAGCTGAGTAGAAAGGTATTTTGCAGAGGAGAGCAACCTTATCCAAACCCTGATACGTGGTTTTCCAAACGAGCTTGCAACCTTTTGGAACCCATGTGACAGCAGAAGTCTAAAGCCAGTGAGAGGAAATGACTTGCCCAGGGTCTGTCTATGAGTTCAGGCTGTAAAAATTCAGGTTTTTACATTCCTGGCTCTCTGCCTGCAAAATTTTGCTTACCTCCATAATCATCACCCCTTGAGCAGGAAGAGCTGCATTTATAAATTAAATTCAGGCAGGTTTTCCCTGGATTCTCCCAGATCTAAGTAAGCCTGAGATATGCGAACTTGTTCTCACCCATGCCTCTCTCAAATAAACAAACCACATCATCGGAAAGAACTTGGAACAAGAAACCCAATGCAAAAAATAGACTATAATGACTTCTATTTGTTCAGCATCTAATACGTGCCAAGCACTTACAGTCATTCAACCTCTGTATAATCCCCACAACTATCCCATGATGTAGGCTCAGAGAGGTTAATTAGCCTGCCAAATGTCACACAGCTGGTAAGTATCTGAGCTGGCATTCAGACTGAGCACTACATGAGCACTACATAGCATGTCATGTTATGTCCCTGAAGTCCTAGCCGCAGTGGGCAACAGTCACAGTGGAATGAAGGACCAGTTTCCCATCTGCCTTCAGAAGGGTGACTCTCTAGTTCCTCAGAGGCTGCCATCTCCACGGGATCATTTCCATCCCACATTTCTGGATAAGGTTTTCTACAGCTCTGTTGCCATGGCACTGGGAGCTCTTGTCACTATTCAAAAACCCAGAAGAGGAAAATAAGAGGACTAGGCTCTTTGATTCGAGAGCTGACCAGTTCTTTTAAAAGATAAACTCAATCTGGTCCTTGAATCAGGATTAGGGACAGGAGATGGATAATGACACTTGTGGGCCTTGGAGCTATTTAGCTTCTTGCTCCAAGTTCAGTTCACTTTTCAGACAAGATCACATTCTTCTCCACAGGCTCTTAGCAAAAACCCAGAGGAGAGACAGGGACAATTCTCTGTAGGCTGAGTCTAGAAGGAAGCTCATGCCCATGTGTCTGAACTTGTTTCTCTTCGCTCCTCTCTTGCTTATCATGAAAGATAAAGATGTCACACTCCTGGAACTGTTACATGTAAATAGGAATTTACGTGAGGGCCACAGTTTGCTTCATCGAGTTTAAAATATCAAGAAATAAATACGCTGCAAGGTTTGTAGCCTGTTGAAGATGAGAAAGACAGGGGTACCTGGGTGGCTCAGTTGGTGAAGTGGCTGACTTCAGCTCAGGTCATAATCTCACAGTCCATGAGATGTGGGCTCTGTGCTGATAGCTCAGAACCTGGAACCTGCTTTGGGTTCTCTCTGTCTGTCTCTCTCTCTCTCTGCCCCCGGCCCCCACTCGCACTTTGTCTCTCTCAAAAATAAATAAACATTAAAAAAATTTTTTAATAAAAATAAAGATGAGAAGAATATTACTGTTTCAAGTCCTGTTCCCCCACCCAGCACTCACATTGCATCTTCCAGAGGAACAAACAGAAACCCTGAGAGAATAAGCAAACCAAAGGGAAGGGGTTTCTGCTACTCCCCTTCAAAGTAGCCTGGATTAAGACCACCTTTCCTGCTGGCAGGGAGAAGCAATTTCTATCTCCCACAAGGATGCTCAGAGTATGCTTTGTTATCACTCACTCTCTGGGCTACTTGCTTTTAGCACATTGGTATAATAGAAAGAACATGCCCTTTGGAATCAGGCAGACTTGGGTTCAAAGTTCAGCTCTTCCTCAACTGTAGAGCGGAATGATTTTAGACAAGTTACTGAAAATGTTCACAATCTCAGGGCTGAAGACAGTCTGGACACTCATTCAACTTTCCGATTTCTTGTCCTTGTTTACTGAAAGTAAGGTATCAGAAGATTCCAGGTCCTTGCTTTATGCTTTGGTATCCTAGTGCTTGCGTTTCGAATGTTTTTAACATTCAGTTTTGGATTCCACATCTCAAATTCACCAAGTTTTTATATTTAGACATTAGGGTTTAAGTCTCGCTGAATGGTTCTCAATACAGAGGGATCTGTTGGGAGGTCTATAACGGGAACACATACCAGTTTCCAACTTGGCTAAACTACTCAATGACGAAAGGAGAAAAGGCAGAGTTTTTGCTTCTGCAAAGCATGCTATTTAGTAACCAATTTCTCAGTTTGAAGGTGAGGCCAAGGATGTTAAACATTATTTGTTTAGTCATCTGTGAATCAGCTCTCTCTGCTCTCAGCCCAAACTGCAAAGGAAATTTTATTTGAAATTTGCAATAATCCCAGTCTTGGGCAGCACATAAACAGAGAAAAGAGAAATGGCCTAAAAGTGCATTGTAGAACCTCCTATACCAGTCAGTACCTTTGAAAACTGAGCGCAATAGACACTATGTAGTAAGAATCCATCTAGCAATTCAACCTCATATTTCAATTAAATCATCTACTTACCTCTCTTGTCAAAATCAGTCTCAAAGTTAGGAGGGCTTGGAGAGCTAAGTAATATTCTAGTAACTTAGGAGTTGTAATCTTTCACAAATCCTTCAGTGCCCAAAAGGCCTGAGTTACAACTCTTAAGCAGAGGTCTTGGGGATTGAGGGAGAAATGGAGCTAATGGATTGATGGTTTCTTTGCAGGGGGATGAAAATGTTTGAAAATTGATTGTGGTGATGGTTGCATAATTGTGAAAATACCAAAAAGCATTAAATTGTACACTTAAGTTTTTATTGTATTTTTTTAGAGGGAGAGAGAGAGAGAGAGTGCAGGAGAGAGGGACAGAAGGAGAAAGAGAATCTTAAACAGGGCTTGATCCCCACAACCCTGAGATCATGATCTGAGCTGAAATCAAGAGTCAGACACTCTACTGACTGAGCCACCCAGGTGCTCCAAATTGTTCACTTTGAATAGATGGATTTTATGGTATATGAATTGTATATCAATAAAACTGGTTTTTTTTAATTTTTTTAATGGTGATTTATTTTGGAGAAAGAGAGAGAGCAGAGGAGGGGCAGAGAGAGAGAGGGAGACACAGAATCCAAAACAGGCTCCAGGCTCTGAGCTGTCAGCACAGGGCCCAATGTAGAGCTTGAACCATCAAACCATGAGATCATGACCTGAGCCAAAGTCAGACATCCAACTAACTGAGCCACACTGGTACCCCGCAATAAAACTGTTTTTAAAAATTCTTAGCATCTAATTCTCAGTCTCCTTACTACAAAGTGGGGATAATACCTGACAATGTTGTTGTGAAGACTGAGTGGCTGTAGTAAGTGCCTACTGCTGGGTTACAATAGATGCTCAATGAACAGAGTCTGTTATTGTCAGAGTAGCAGTCGTAATAGTAATTAGGACAGCAGTGCTAATGAAATAATCCCCACGTCTTCCATTATTTCTTAGTTCATAGTAGGCCCCATTTCCTTTCTTCCCTAGATTATTATCTATACCGTTCATTTGAAAAATTGATGACCTATCTTTTAATTTAGCTCTTTTATTGTTATCCAGAACAATTATTCATATATTCTATCCAGGCAGTTTTATAGTTAAAGATAACCTTTTGCTTGTAACTAGACCATGAGACCCCAGTGACAGAGAGTCCGTTCCCCTCTCAACAAGACCGGCACTTGGAGGCACTCAGTATGACTTCTTGACTAGATCTGATTACTAGATCTGTTGGGGAGTATGGAACTAATCTCCTCACAGCTTCTTTTGTGCCTCAGTTTCCCCATCTATCATTTCTTTTCTAATTTCCCTTAGTAGCCTATCAACCATCTATCTATGAGTGTGAGGAATCAGTTTTTTTAAAAATGGCTTCCTCCACTTTATACCACCTGTAAGTCAGAAGAAAGTATTGTTCCCACTGACAGATCATCAGTTAGACAGTCTTGCACAGAAGGGTTGTAACACCCTCCCAACATGTTCCCTTATGGAAGTTTAATAAATGTAGCCCCCAGAAATCTTTTATTTACAGAATCCTGGGCCCCAACATGGGCTTCCAAGGAGCAAAATGGTCTTTCTACTTAACAAATATCTCTTCCCTCGTTAGTTCACTGTTCTGTATAGCTGAAGGAACTCTTCCTTCCCAAAATAAAGTAATCAAGTAATTAAGTTAACAAATGAGGCTTGGCACTTGGAGGAAGTAGAAGCAGTTATGATTAAGAATGAACTGGAATACCCCCGACAAAATAGAATCCACGAACTGGCAGAGTATGTCTCCTAACTACTGCCACCTTACATCATGGGACACATGTGGCTAAAAATGGCAGGAATAGTGAAAATGCTATTAGTTTAAGAAGCTCTGTAGATTAATGTAGAATACTGATTGTGGGTCTCAACAGCAGATTGACTGTACACCGTATCTTTCACAAATGACCTAGACTAGCAATCAGTGTATTAGAATGCTTTTGGCTGCAAGTAACAGAAACTCCTGCTCAATCAATAAAGAACTTGACTAGCTCACATAACAAGAAGGCCATAGAAATGCAGGTTTCAGGATTGATTGATTCAGTGGCCTGGCAATGTCACCAAGGAACCAGGTTCTCTTCATTTCTGTACCCTGCAGTGTGCAGTATTGGCTTTAATATTAGGCTGGTAGCATCTTGGCAGCAATAATTCTCAGCATCCCATCAAGACACTTCACCATCTCTTAAGAGTAAAAAATATAAGCCTTTTGCAGAGATTTTGTGGAACTAGCCACTGGTACAGGGAAGAGAAATACCCTCTTCCCCATTCAGGCCTACTCTGGAGCTGGGGGTAAAGTTGGCACATGACCACATGGGGAATGGAGGATATATGAACACAATTAGAGTTCTGTTGGGAAAGAGGGGGAAATGGAGGCTGTGTAGACAACCAAGCATTACCCAAACCATCCAAGGACATAATAGGGTGACTGGCAAACATTAAACACCTAAATGAGTATATAGGCAGAAATTGTATTATTCACAGACTTAGGGATGATAAGATTTATTCTTCCTTACACACAATACAAAGTGGTCTTTCTTAGGAACTCTAGAGGAAGGTCAAATCATCCAAAAGATAAGCAGCAATGAGTGGAAGTGACATGAAGGTAGCTGGGGGATAGATGGGAACATGTGGGCAATGACTAATAAAACCCACAGGCTTCTGCAAGGTTCTGAAATTTCTAACTGCCAGTGGGAAATGAGAGTGGAGAAGGGGATGTGTCACTAGCTGTTTCCAGCAGCACTGTGACTGTCTGATAAATTAAGGGTGTCAGTGTGAGTGTCCCTGGCTTATTAAGTTGATAGAAGAAAAAAAATTTTAAGATACAAAAGGGACCAAAGACCAGTTCACAAGCAACAGCCAACTCAAAGCAGGATAACAGATTTCTCTTTGTCCTGGCATCACTATCTTCACATTTCTGATGGGCATGGTTTGTCATTTTATAGTCCATAATGATTATGAAACCAGAAACACCAATATCCTCCTATCAAAATTTTTGTAAGGACTGTTTTTATTAATTATTGGGTAACACTCTGCAGTTAACAAAACAATATCTCATAAATAATCCCATTAATTTTTACATAAGATAGGTATTTGTTGTTATCACCCTTTACAGTTAAGGAAACTGAGACTCAGGGAAACTAAGTGACCTATTCTAATCTTGATGGTTGGCAAAAAATTAAAACTATATCCAGGGTGGTCTTTTGTAAAGGCAGAATATAAATATGCCTTTTATTGCATAATTTGTGGCATTTCTGAGGCCTAGAAGAGTCTTAGAGATTTTCTTCCATCTTGCCCTGAAGCTAAGGCTGAAATGCCCACTAGTGGGAACATGTCCATTGAGCTAAGACACCATGTCTGAAAAAGATCCCTGCCATAGGGTCCATGTGCTGTCTTGGAAAACAGAAAAGAAGTGGATATCCAACTGTCTGTCAATTATACTTCAGTGTCCATCCGTGCTTTCCTGAAATCCAGGGCTTTTTAGCCAAATCTTACATGGAAAACAGCCAGATATCCAAGGAATGAAAGAGCATATTTAAACCAAAAGGGATGAGGTTAGTTGGGGTGGGGATAGGGTGCTGGGGGAGGAGATTCCATCTTCTTTCTGATAGAATGGGATGACAGGAAAGGATTAGATAAGTGCTTCAAGTAGTTGAGGGCGGGTGAGGGAGAGCTTAAAGTCCAAAGAATAAACTTAAAAGGGAAGTGATTACTAGCCTAGAGTAAAACCCAAAGGAATCTGAGTTAGACTCCTGGATGCTGAGCCTTCCTTAAGACTCTAGGTTCCAATCTTTAGAAGAGCTTGCCAAGGACACTGAATCAAACATGAAAATCTCCCCAGTGTAAACAGCCATAGAACCCCAGCTCAGTTTCGGATGGGAGCCCTTGTGGAGCTGTCTTCGGTGCTGAAGTTGCACAGCCTTATAGCAAGGGTGATTTCAGGCTGTGCCATGCTCCACTTCTGATCCCTCTTGAGTCATGCTTCCCTCAACCCTGGAATTGCTTGTTTCAGAACTGAGACAAAAGTGCCTCAAATACCCACCTTTACCTTTATTCTCACCACTCCCACCAGCTTCTTGAAGAAACTGAAAAGGGATTCTTGAAACTATGAAACATGTACCAGCCAAACTGGCAGGTTAGATCATTTGCCACTAATATCCCAGGAATCCACTTTTTTTTGTCTATCTGTGGTTCCTCCTTCCCCTGTCTCAAATACACCTCTACCACAACCTGCTTCTCCTCTTCTTGGAAGAGAGTCTGGGAGGAATCTTTTCTAAACCAGAATGAATTTAAGTCATTTGAGAACTTACATGCCATGAAATAAAAGTTTACACCATTTAAGAAAGGTATTTGGGAGGCAATAAGGGAGGAGGTGTTTCCTCCACACTTTCACATCGTACCCATATAAGCAGCCTCCTATTGCCTCTACATATAACCAATCCTCATTATTACCATTACACAATGTGAAAAGCTTTAGTAGTATAGGGAAAAAACACACTGACCTTATTATAAACCAAAAATATTTAGTGGAATTTAAGAAACCAAACAGATGAACATAGGGGAAGGGAAGCAAAAATAAGATAAAAACAGAGAGGGAGGCAAACCATAAGAGACTCTTAAATACAGAGAACAAACTGAGGGCTGCTGGTAGGGTGTTGGGAGGGGGATGGAGTAAATGGGCATTAAGGAGGGCACTTATTGGGATGAGCACTGGGTGTTATATATAAGTGATGAATCACTAAATTCTATTCCCAAAATCATTATTAGACTATATGTTAACTATAAACTATATATAGTTATTTACATGTGTTAAATATAAATAAATAAACAAACAAACAAATAAATAAAATATTTAGTCGTTCAAGTGAAATGTAAGGATGACCAAGACACAGACTCTATTTTCAAAGCTTCCCCAACCCAGTTGAGGGGATGGATATCATCTTGCAAACTAATAATTTATATATCAAGACATAAGCCAAGTTTCATGGAGGGCCAGAGACCTGCCTAGAAGATCTAGGCAATGATCTAGAAAATAAATTTATTAGGTTAATAAAAGAGAAAAGAAAAAAAGTGCAGTTTTTGTGGTTGGAAGATGTAGGTTCTAGTCCTAATTCTGTCAATTACAGTGTGATCTTAGGAAAGTCCTTTAGCTTCTCTTTCTTCATGTGCAGGGTGAGAAGAGTAATAATATTAGACTCCCTGAGTTATTTCAGAGATGAATTGTCATAATATGAAAACATAGTTCCTAAACTGCAATGCACTATTAAACAAAAGACTAATCATTTTCTGTTTGAATTATAACACCTGAGCTTGTGTGTAAGTGCCATGAAGGCAGGGCTGCATTCTTCTCACTGGGTCCTGTGCCTAGCAAAGCATCATGTTCCCAGAGAGAGTTATCAAGAACATTCTTATTCCAAAAGAGCTCTTACTTGGGGAAAGAAAAAAGACAATGCTTGTCCTTAGTGGCCAGTTCTGCCCAAGCCATCCCTGGGGTGCAGAGCTGAGAGGTGCAATAGAAAAAAGATGGCTCTCACAGGAGGAGTTGGCCTAAAACAGTAGCTCCAGATGGAATTTCAGCTGGAAGCATACAGCAGCAGCTGAGCTCAAAGAAATGACTGAGGTTTTCTGGACCTACTCTCTGGCTGGTGGATGAGATGAATCAGAAAGGAATAGAGGACAGGTGGTGCAGGCAGAAGGGAAAGGAGATGGGATGAGGAGAAGCAAAAGAGAGGTCATGATATGGGGTTACATTCTAAATCCTTTGCTTGGGTGGAAATTTTCAACTAATATAACTGCCACTGGATATTGCTATTGCCTCATGAAGAGATACTTTTTAGAAAGAACATAACCACAGATTATTAAAGTCAGAAAAGACCTTTAAAATCATCTAATCTAACACCTTCATTTTACAGATAAGATTAAGGCCAAGAGAGGTGAAGTTCAAAGTCAAAACATGCGTTCCTGAGAAAACAGTTCTTCTAATTCCTAGGTCAATTTGTTTCTCACTACTCAATAATTGAATTAAGAAGTTTGTGGTGTTGTAACAAATAAACCCAATACTGTAGAGACCTGAAGAATAAATAAGGATTTCCCCCCATTCATGTAGCAGTTACAATATGAGTGGTATATAGGGTTGGATTCCTCAGGAAATAGACTGATAAGGAGATTTGCAAGACAAAGGATTATTGGAGAGTGTTTTTGGAATAGGAATTGGCCAAGGGGCTGTTGCAATTGCAACAGAAACTTCAGCAAATACCACAGGAAGCTCTGTATCTGGGATGCCCTTTAAAGTTTTCCAAAATTGAGGCATGGGGACCAGGCCTTCGACCACACACTGACCATCACTGAATGTGGGTTGTCTCTGGAGAAGGGAGTGAAACAAGGTGGGGCAACTTTCTTTGGTCAAGAGCAATTCCTGAAAAGTCCAAATTTGCACCCTTAGCAGCCAATGTTCCCAGAATCTGGGGAATGAGGGCTTCCAGTCTTAAGAGGGAAATGTAGGCAGCCCACCACACAGTAGTGCAGGTTTTGGAAGGGGTAGACAGCGATATGACTCTCCATGGGCATTCAAGGATCCAATCACTGCTTAGCCATCCCTTAGAAAAGTGTCATCATCCACATTTCCAAATCTGGGTTACCATATTGCCTGAGTTCATGTCATGGAAAGGAGAAAGGCAGCATGGTGGATACACACCAATATCTTAAGTAACAGACCTGGAGGTGGCTCAGATTCTGTTGCCAAAAACCCACTTACATAGCCATACCTAATAGCAAGAGAAGCTGGAAATGGTAGTCTTGCCATGAAGCATGTGCCCAGCTACACTTCCACTTTCAGGAGACAGCTAACTAAGAGGGCCTCGACTGCCACTTATTTCTTTTACATTATATATGTTTAAAATTATCTCTTGGTGTTTTATTCCTCCCTTTGGGGCTGGATAACACATGTTCCTTGAGACTTTCCTACCCTATTATTCTTTCTGAAGCCAAATTTACTTCAGAGAAAATCACTTCCTCCAAGGCAGTGATCAAGCCAAAATACTCTCTAGATAGGGGTCATTCTCACCTGCCCTCAAAGTGACAAGAAAACTATCAAATTTTGGGGACTATCACTCTGTTCTAGAGAAAACCTGGGTTTTAGAGTTTCTCCATGCTCAATAAAATCTGGAGGGCACAATGGCTTTGAGTTTTTGCTCCTCCTTATGTATGCGATGCAGAATGAGCTACAAAGACTTTCCAGGTTGAAGTTTTAGCTATCTAATAATTTGTTAATACCCCATTTCTCCCAAGGTCTGGCTGGTCATAGCAATGTTTCTTCTGGCTCAATGCCCAATATGACCTGACCTCACATATTTTATATCAGAACTTTGTAACCAGACTGCTCCTAGAACTGTACTAATAGTTCTGATTCTCTGAAGCTCAACAAAGCCTTCCAAAGTTTCAGTACAAAAGCATTTTTTCTTTCATCCAATTGATAATTCTTTAGCCACACTAAACCCACAGAAGTCATCCTTACAGAGCATTCTCTTAGGCCTCCAACCCTGAGAAGGAGGAGCAGTGACCTATGCTCAAGGTGCTTCTAATAGTCAGGCAGGGAGCATAGTTGGAACCAGAAGGGACCAAGTGTGACCATCCAAGTTGCCTGGGATTCCAATCACAAAGGAGGAATGACCAAGCCTGTTCTTACTGTGAGCACCAATGGGATTGATCCTCCTTTAAAAAAATGCTCAGAGGTCCGTAGAGCTTTAGTAAGTATAGCCTTTGCCCATGAACACATTCCTCTCTGAAATACATCCTCACCATTGCTGTCTGTAGTCAGTGTTTTCTTTGCAGCTTATAAAGCACATTTACATTCATTAACTCAGGGATCTCCAAAAAAGGGTGCATGCATGTCCATATGCCAGGGAATATGCAGAACCATCCATTGTAGTGCAGGAAAGAAAATGTCAGAGCCCCTGTGTTATATATAATAGCTGAAATTGATCTTTATTAATATCTAATACATGAATTGACATTGATGACTTTTTGTCCCTGTGTCAAAACCTCAAGTGTAACACACAGGATACATGTTACCTGGGAAAAGAGTGAGAGCTTCACAACAACACAGAAGGCTTAAGTGGGGTTGCAGATTATATGATCTAGTTGTAATTAAACTAAGCCCCCCCACACACACACACACAAAATGGCTGCTTGGCTCAGAAAGAAATCCCAAATAGAGGGGCTTCTGGGTGGCTCAGTCAATTAAGCATCAGACTTCAGTTTAGGTCATGATCTCACGGGTTCCTAAGCTTGAACCTCGTGTTGGGCTCTGTACTGACAGCTTAGAACTCAGAGCCTGGAGCTTGCTTTGGATTCTGTGTATCCCTCTCTCTCTGCCCCTCCCCAGCTTGTATGCTCGCTTGCTGTCTCTCTCTCTCTCTCTCACAAAACTAAACATTAAAAAAATTAAAAATAAATAAATAAATAAATAAATAAATAGCAATCCCAAATGGAAGTGAGTACTTATAACACAAGCAACAAGAAAAGGCAGGTCTGACATTGCCACTCCTAGTAAGAGCTCAGCCATATAAAACCATAATACAAGATCAAGACAATGAGGAGTTATTCATATCTAGAAAGTTGGCCCCAAAATTTTGAAATTATCATAACTATTTGAAATACCATTTGACATCCACTACCATCAATAATAAACCTTATCCTTAGTGTATATTATGACTTGCGATACTAGCTAATAATATAAATGATGCAATTTACAAATATATAAGTATACATATATTAGGGGTACACACACAACTACATGTTTACTGATGGAAAACACTCTCAAAAGAATTTTGAGACCATTGTCATAACTCATTTGAACAAATCCTCATGAGTCATACCTGTGAGTGATATTATTTTGCAGTTAAGTGAAACTGAAATTCATTAAAATTTTTTTTTAGTATTTTACTTTTATTTTTGAGACAGAGAGAGAGACAGTGTGAGCAAGTGAGGGTCAGAGAGAGAGGGAGACACAGAATCAGAAGACAGGCCCCAGGCTCTGAGCTAGCTGTCAGCACAGAGCCCGATGCGGGTCTTGAACCTATGAACCATGAGATCATGATCTGAGCCAAAGTCGGACGCTTAACTGACTGAGCCACCCAGGCAGCCCAAGAAAACTGAAATTCAAAGTGGCAAAAATGCCCAGAGACTGTGAGCTATAAAATTTATGTGGAAGTGGGTGCACCTGGGTGGTTCAGTTGGTTGAGTGTCCAACTCTTGACTTCAGCTCAGGACATGGTCCCAGGGTTGTGGGATTGAGCCCCCATATCAGGCTCTGTACTGAGCGTGGAGCCTGCTTAAGATTCATTCTCCCTCTTTCTCTCTCTCTCTCTCTCTTTCTTTCTCTCCCTCTGCCCCTTACCCTGCTTGCACTCTCTCTTGAAAATAAAATTTTAAAAACTTATGTGGAAGTGAAGACTGGCCACCAATGAAACTGGCACCCCAAAAGCTAAGTGAGCAATTCAGGGAGATAGCTGTGGAAATTAACAAGTAAACCCCCCCATAGATACTGAGTCCCAGGCTCTGCTCTGTTCTATTCCTAACAGATTATGCCAGGAAAGCCGGCACCACAAAAAATATCTCATTCTATCAGGCTGAGTGATGTCGTCCTGAACCCTGGAAGCCTGCAGAAACATATCATCTTTTAAGAAAAAAGCCAGGCATTTGTCCGAGGGTGCTTTAAAGGCACTGTCACCATCCCCATCAACACATACAAATGTTGCCTTAGTGTGTACATCTGGAGTCGGAAGCAAGATCACAGTCCCAGATGATTGAATCTGACTTCACAACGGGGGCCTGATCTTGGCAAAAGCCAAGGTTTCTCAAAGTTATCCCTTTGGGGGTTGCAATGGTCAAAAGAAAATTTCCTCCCACCACTAAAACTCACTGGGTGGCAATAGCCCTTGGAAGAATGGAAACAAACCCATTTCCCTCTGCAGCAATCCAGTCTGTCTCCCAAAGCTCAGAAATGTGCTGTGCTCAGCATATCTGTGCTGATGCAGCAACCATGGTCAAAAAAGGCGGGCGGCTGCAGCAGCCGCAGCAGCAGTTGCTCTAGGGGGTGGAAATCAGATTGCACCATTTCTACTTCATTTGGCAGCAGAAGCACCGAGTCACAGGCAAGATGAGGTTCTAGTCCAGAAGCAGCTGGGCTATGTCACTCTAAAGGTGGTGAGTAAGATGGCTATTCACTGGGGCATTAGATTTTTGTGCTATTTTCCTAAGTGAAGGTTCTGGGTGTAAGAGGGTGTGTGTGTGTGTGTGTGTGTGTGTGTGTGTGTGTGCATGCGCACACACGCGGGTGCATGCATATGTAATTGTATACATATATGGGCACTCATATTTTCACTGAACAGCAAGACTTGGAAGGTTGTAAGTGGAATAAATAAATAGAATGTAGTATTGTCAAACTGGAGGAGGTCAAAGAAATCATGCATTCCAAGCCCCTTATTTCATAGAAGTGGATCCTAAGGTCCGGAGAAGTGAAGCCTTTGCCTGAGATTACAGAGTTAATAAGTGGCCAGGTCTAAAACCTAGTGTCCTGACCCCCAGTGCAGGATTCTTCCCATTGCTCTACCTGGGTATGAGATGACTGCCTCTATGCCAAGTGATCTGTATCCCTGAAACCTGCAGCCGCAGCATTAGTGTCACTGAGACCCTTCTGGATATTTCCTGTAAACATGGGAAGCCATTTCTGACTAACTACAACCTGGGGCATGGCAGGAAAACAGCAGCACGTGTTTACCATAAATTGTTCCAGTCCTAATGGCAACCTCCTCCCCAGAGGTTATTCCTCCAGTCACATAGCAAACAAAGTGATACGGCACCAGCAAATCTTCCCAGAGGGGTCAAGTGGGCTGTGGATATGGCTGGAGAGTGTGTTTCATTAATAATATCCCCCTTTGCTTGGAACAGATATTTGCTGAGTGCCACCCATATGCCAGGCACCGTCACATTCTTTATTTCAGTTCATTCTCCTCACAGCTCTGTGAAGCATTATTATCCATCTCTGACAAGTAAAACTGAGGCTGAGGGAGGTTCAAGTATGCAGGCTATTTTGGGTCTTTTAAAGTTCCTCGTTCTCCCAAGAATCGTGGTTTTAAAAATAGTTATTTTCTATGATCTTCCTTACCAGAATGACCATTGCCCCTGAAATAGAAGGAAATGTTCTCTCCTTAACGAAAAGCCATTATCTGCAACACTCTGGATCAAATGTGTAGTCAGATCAGGGAAAATGACATTGAACATTTGCAGACTTTGACTCTAAATTAGGCATCGCATAAGCCTTTTGGGTTTTCTCAGGTTTTTCTCCTATTTTTCTGGATTCTGGTTCAAGTTAAGAGTGCACAACACACCTAAGAATCTTGGCTCTTTAATACAGCTCTACCCCTACTTGTGTGATCTGTAGTAAGTCAGTTCACTTCTCTGAATCTTCTCGTTGATAAACTGACAACAAAGACCAGATGATCTCAATCCTCCCTTTGAGCACTGAAATGTTTATGTATGTGTTCATTCATTCAGTTACTCAAGTGTTTCTTGAGTTCTGGTGACATGCCAGATGTAGTGGTAGTGGTGGAAGGAATTTCAGAGATAACCTCCTCCAGCCCCATACCTTTCAAGCCTGCAGAGTTATTTGCACAGGTATAGTTTTAGTCAAGGTCCATCAAGACACTGTCCAACATGCTTTCCAGGAACCAAGTACACCCTACTCAAGTCCCCTCCCAACTCAAAATAATTTGAATTTCCTTTCCCCTTGCTCTTTTCTATAATAACATTTACTGAGTACTTACTCAGTAAAACACAGTGCCAGGCACTGTGCCAAACAGTTTTCATGCATTACATCATTTAATCTAGACAATAATCCTATTCAGTAGGTAATATGATCAGCCTCGATTCACAGATGAAGAAACTGGCAGCTTGAGCAAGATTGCAGTTAGAAAGTAGTGGGGATACAGGTTCTGTTTGGGATAATGAAAAATGTTTGGAAATAGATAGTTGTAGTGGTTGTGCCACATTATGAATGTATTTAATGTCACTGAATTGTACAATTTAAAATGGTCAAAATCATAAGTTTCATGTTATGTATATTTTACCATGATAATAAATATAGCAGAGGAGAAATTTAACCTAGGTAGAAGGACTCCAAAATCTTCTACTTCAACCACTCCTCATTTATCCTCACCACAGACAAGATTCGGAAAGGAATGTGTTCCTTCTCTAGTGGAGAGCTCAGGCATTTTTTTTATTGGTTTGGTTTTTTTTTTAGTTTCTTAGGAAGCCACAAAATAATGCCCACACATCGGGAAAGTTCCTTTCTGTGTTTAAGGTCAACAGTAACCTATTTATGATCAGATCCCCAAGTCTGGAAGAGTCAGAAATCACTTCCATGTTTCTTCTCCCATTTTTCTCCCAGCTTATAAGCTAAAGCTTTATCTGCAAACTCAATTCAACTTCAAACACACTTAAATATCAGGTAGCTTCTTTGCACAAGATCCTGGCTTGCATGTTTTGGGGGAGCAGAGATGAGAAAGACATCATCTCTGCCTCAGAGAGCTTGCAATCTAGCAAAATACAGCGATACAAAGAAGCAAAGTCATTGGATGGAATTGCCGAGTACCTATGCTAGATGTGAAGGCTATAGAGATGAGCAAAACAGTTTCAGTGTGCAGCAAACATGGCACAGATTCAGTGAGAAGGGCCTTCAGAGGGGAGAGACTATACATTCTGTTGAGAGGGAAAGGTATTTGCATGGGGATTTTTCTCTACATCCAGTAAATAGCCATGGACGTATCCCAGATGGTATTAGAGGCTAAATCTCACCACTTGTCCTTCCTTTTCTTCTCCTCTCGTTGTTTCTTTAGGCTTACTCTGCTTTCCTTTTTTTAAAACTTTTTCTATTGGACACTTAGGTCACTCATCTTTGGTCTTTCTTCTTTACTAATATAAGCATTGTAAGACTAAGTTCTCCCTTAAGCACTTCTAATGACTACAAGACACAGGTCTTGATATGTATCATTTTAATTAATTAATATTTTACCATATTCTTCCTGGGCCAGTGAGCTATTTAGAAATGCCTTTTATTCCCAAATGTATAGGAAGAAGCAGATGGATTTTTTTTTTTTGCTAATGATTCCTCACTAAATTATATTGTAGTCAAATAATACAATCTGTATGACATCATATCATAGCATTTGTTGAGACTTCATTTGTGGACTACTACATGATCAAGTTTTATACACTACAAAAAAATGTACTTTTTCTAATTATTGGTAAGGAATTTCCAAGCTTGTCCATTACAGCAAGCTGATTAGTGTGGTGTTCAAATCTTCTATATCCTTTCCAACTGTTCTTATCAATTACCAAGAGAAGTACATTAAAATCTCTTACTATCATTTCCAATTTGTCTTTCTCTTCCTAAGATTATTTTTGCCATTCTATTCTGAAGCTATGTTTCTAGGAGCATACAAGTTTAAAATTGTTCTTCAACCTAATTCTCGTTCTTACATTGTTTATTATGTAGAGAGCATCTTAATCACCAGTAATGTCTTTTAGCTTCAAGTCTATTTTTCTGACATTAATGAACTACACCAGTTTTCTTTTGGTCAGTATTTACCTGTTATTTCTTTTCCCATCCTTTTCCTTTCATCCCTTTTGTTAACATGTTTTTATGCATCTCTTGCAAACTGCACATAGCTAGATTTTTATTTCTGGTCCAGCTATATTTATTTCCTTTGAGCTCTACTATGTCATTAAAAGAATATTCATATATCTTACCTAAAAATGTTAGATACTTACTTTTAGGAGGTTTTCAGCTTTCTTATTGCCAGAAATGAAGGGTCTAGAACCCTGTTACTTAAGAAGATTTCTAAGGGTGCTTCTTACTATTTTTCCCTTTAGGGTGTTAAAAACTGTCCCTTTCTCTCACTCAGTCTGTGCTATTCCATTACATCAAATTTCATCTTGTCCCTCCCAGACATCCCCAAGGAACTTCACATCTACAGCTGAAGTCTTCAATGTCTCCTCTTATTCCTGCTAATAGATTGTACCAGAAGTGAAATGATGAAGTAGATCTTGTAGATTGGCACTTACTTGAAAACAGACCTTAACTTTAAGGCTTGGGTCTTCAAAAGAAATAGAGTTACTTAGATCCTTGGAAAGTGTGGTTACAATTGGCCTTCTCTGAAATTAATGGTAATGCTATCACCATAAGCCATTGAGGAACTTATAACAAATTATACTAACAGTATTTCTTTGTCAATAGCTACCTTTTTTAAGGTAAAAAAGAAGGCCTTTAATATTTGTTGGGCACTTACTCTGATAGGGCACTGTGGTTGGTGTTTTTTTAATGCATTATATCATTTTATCCTGACAATAACTCTCTGAGGTAGATATATTATCCCTGTAGAAGAGGACCTCCAAAGTTTGAGGTTCTGTCAGAGCTGTGCTCAGGCCCAGAAAGAAAGTAAGTCAACAGACTCTACAGTTTTCCCAGCATAGAATTCTACCTCTTCTCATCTGTACCCACCTCTGGTTTCCTAGACAGTCGTACAGTCCTTTTGTCTTTGACCTCTAGCCACTTCGTAACTGTGTAGCCTTGGCCAAGATGCTTTACTCCTCTGGGCTTCAGTTTCCTTATCTATTAGCTCTAAGATTCTCTGACCACTTCACATACAACGGGCCCCAGACTACCAGTCAGCCAGGCGGAGGCAGAGCTATGTTTCTGTAGGCGCTTCTGACACCCTCAGGGTGCAAAATCTTTCCCCCAGAATTCAGAAGGAATTCATAGCCGTATTTCTCCCTGTTTCATAATGTGTTATTTTTACAACGCATGTTCAGTCAGATTGTGGGACAACTATAGGATACATCATGAAATAATCCTTCCCTAGTCCCCCCTTCTGCCCAGACTGGGGCTGACATGGATCACACAGCATGTGACATTGCATTTCACCTGCCTGCTTCCCTGCCCACTTTCTCTGGGGTGGAGGAGGGGATGAAAGGAGCAGGGTCATCTCTGGGCCCATCTTCAGAGAGAAGGCAGAAAGACAGAGGAGTACAGATGTGCTTTTAGTGAACAAGAGTCCTATGATGCCAGCATTGTCATCAACCTTGTATTACACATGAAAAATAGCCCAAAGTACATAGGTAGTAGAACTAGTATGTGGTCTCACATCTGTCTTGGCTCTAAAACCCACACTTGCTCTCCCATAGAATCCACCCTCTCTAGTAGAAGCCAAAGACCTATATAAATCAACCACAGTTTCAGAAGTGCCAGGAAAACATCCTCTGTCTTCCCCAAACAGCCATCATTCACTGGCTTATGGGTCCCCAAAATGCTATTAATTGATGCTACCACCTTTTTAAAATTCCCTTAAGAGAAGAAACATAGTTAGGTGCAGGTTACTCCGTGGGGATCCTCTTCTGGAAGCTTCAGGAAGGAGACTCATGAAAAGGGAGACAAGAACAGAACAAAGAAAGCTTGGAGCTCTGAGTGAGTGGAAAAAAACCCTTCACCTTCCACTTCCCAGTAAGACAAGAATTAAGCTCAGAAAAGAAAAATGACTTGTCCAAAGTCGCTATTTGTAGCAAGGGAAGAGTTAGAACTCAGACCTCTCAGACCAGTAGCCTGCAACCTTCAGTGTCTTGCTGCTTGCTGGCTCCTTTATTAGACTGGGAACTATCTTGGTGATATTGTGGTTGTTGGCATATAATGAGTGAAGAACTTGGAATTAAATGCCCTCTTTTCCTGTCCTAGGGTAGCTGATAATTTAAAAAAAAATGTATATTAAACAGAGAAACAATTCCTATAAAAAAATTCCCATTGTTCCTTTTATTCCTTCCTACCTTGTCTATCACTTGCTTCAGTGCACTGTTTCCCTTTGTATTGGATCAGCTCAGAGTATCTGATCACGCACCAAAAACAGGGAACATCTCTGCCAAGCAGGAGTCCTCCTTATCAGCCCTGCCTTGGGGGAGACAGGGAGCCGGAGATCACCCAGAACAAAATGGAAGTATATTCACCTTGGTTTACCGTCCTCCATCCCAAGAATTTCTCCTAGGGAATTCTGCCCTCAAAGCGCCCCTAAGTCCTTCTCTGTTTTCCAACTCCCCTCCCCCACCTCATCCCAGGTGATGAAACACTGTGACTGGTTAAGATGCTGTTTAAATGCAGAATGTTATTATCACCATATATCATCCAGATCAGCTTTCTAGGTTGTACGAAGATGTCAGAATGATGCAAGCCAACATTTTTATTATTTAGGATACAGTATACTAAGTTTATGTTGATTACTCTAAGTATCATCTTTGAAAGATAACTAGCATTAAAGTGTTGATAATGTTCCACTTTTGCAATCATATTTGCATAGTGTACAACAGAGTTTAGCAGGAAAAATTATCTTAAGTGGTGTTTCTCATCTGCTCTGTCAGTCTCACACTGCTTGCTTTAACTTGGTACATAAGGCAGGACAAACGCTCACGATTTTTTTTATATCAGCTTTACAATATATAATGTTACTCTTGTTCCTTCTGGGAAGCCCGCAGCATGGAGTTGTAATGGAAAAAGCAGAGTCTTTGGGGCGGGTCATAACTGAATTCCAATTCCAGCTTATGCACTTGAGAAAGTCATTTAACTGCTCGGGGAAGCCGTCACCTCTTCTGTAAAATGCAGTTAGCAAGGCTGTGAGATTGTAGATAATATATGAAAAACACCCAGACAGCACTGTGCCTGGCACGCAGCTGACTGGCACGCAGCAGCCCCCTTTGTTTCACATACAGTGGTTTTAAATGCCTGTTTATTGGCTGTTTGAAATTAAAGATTGAAAGTAAGCTGACATTCCCTGCACTCTACTTCTGGCTGACGATTCTTTGGCCTTCCAGCAGAGTTATATATGCAGATAATCTGTTTGATGCTGTTCAACGCAGAAGGGACACTGATTCTATTTTATGAACAATAGTTGAATGTCTCCGGAGTGTCAGCTACTGGGAAATAAATATTGTAGATTTCATTTATTCATTCATTCATTACAAACAAGCTATCCTCCAAATGACCCCCCCCATTCTTCCTTTTTCCCCTGTACTTTTTTTTTACACTCCCCCAGGCCCTACTACAGTCTTTTGCCCAATTGGATGCTATTTTTCATTTTCATCTTGTCACCACCTAATGTCCAAATTTATTTAAATCATCCTCAGACACAATCCTACAAGATATGAATCATGTTTGGGATTTTTTTTCCCTCTGACTTGTCAGCTGTCTCATTTATGATTGACAAGATTTCCATTTCAGTAATTTCTACTAATTCTGCTTCAAATCTGTATATCTAATGAACACACCAATCGGCACCTCATTATCAGTCAGGACCATTTTTTTCTAGTGTAATGCACTGACTTCATAATTTACAATACAAGGTAGCTGCCTCTAAATGAAACTCAAAGAAAGCCTTGTCCAGTTTGCATGAAAACAGTATCTGGCATGTGAGTGCAAACATCATATCGTCTCTAGGCTCTCATCCTTTATACATATGAACACTGTCTGCATGCTCCCGTTAGGCTGTTAAACCTAAACAAGGCTTTTCTCTTTGTAAAGGTATGTTGAATTGTATATGAATTGTATATCTCTGCATAAGGACGAGAAGAAAAACAGTTTGCACCAAAAAAAAAAAAAACCCCAAAAAACCAACCAGTCCAAGTTCTCCAATGCAAACACAATCTGACACAGGCTAAAAATTGCCTGAAGCACTGGTGAGTTATAGATCTTCTCCCTGGGGCATATAATTCATTAGGAAATAGCCTCATGCCCTATGTAGCAATTGAACAAAAATATTTACTTGTGGTAATATCAGACGATAAGGGTAACAGGGTTTCTTTCTGAGCAAGGGGGGAGGGAGAGCTCTGCAGTAAATGCCCATCATAAGCATTGCAAATGAATCATTAGTCGTCATCCTGCAATCTAGGTCAGGATGGAGCTAAAGGGAAGGGCTTTTAAATCGGCTACAGGGCTCAGGTTGGATCTGCTTATGTGAAGGCACAAGAGACAGCTACATTGTGGTGAGGCATTCAAAGGGGGATAGAATGCTTTCACCTGATATAGGGACCTTTTCCTGGCCCAAAAAGAAATCAAGAATAAAGAGCGTTGTACTTTCAGATGAACAACATTTAAACACACACACACACACACACACACACACACACACACACACACACACACACCCCTTCTCTCTAAACCTTCTGTGTTCAACTTTTCAAGCCCTGAGAACTGTCTTGCCTGATAGATTTTAAAAGGGAGAGAATATCTTTCAGACCCAGGAACATGTGGATTTTGTTTTAAACAATAGAATCCTGCAGTATTTGTGTCGAAAAGGATTTTACAAGTCATCCACTCCAACTACCTCGTGTGGAACGAGAGGAAATGAGACAGGAAGAGAGTGGCTTACTTGCCCAAGGTCATACAAGTCACCTTCATCATACAACTGTTTCATTTTCTTTTGCTTTGTTTTAAAGATTCATTTTTGTACAATATGAATAATTTATCAAATAGTGCAGAAAGAAAACAAATTGACTTGGTAACTGCCACCTGATAAACTAGATATAGGTCAGATCCTCTTGCCACGTGCTTCATCCTTCCTCCAAAATGATTATGAAAGGGTGCTATTTGCCAGACCTCTGTCTTGGGGGGGGGGGTCCTTCCTCAAAACCTCCAGCCCTGACTTTAAAATATTTTTTTCTAGACATGTTGTGGTATTTCATTCCCTTGGCCAAAGGCTCTGAAACTTTTGGTGTGACTCTCGCCCTATCCCTCTGCGGCCACAAGATGCTGGCAGTGTGTGTTTTACTAACTATGTTCTGAAATATCACTAAAACTAGAGAAATTCAAATAGAGACTTCAATTTCAAAATTAAATCCAAGCTATGCCCTAAATGTACTTGCGAGGGTCAGTTTGCTATTTCTTGAATTTACCAAGGTCATAGGAAAACTTAAAGGTCAAATGTGATATGAGGAAAATATAAGGCAAGGAATGAAGAGAACTGCTTTTCTTTTTAACTTTATCACTGGATTTGCTACACACCATACCCATAATTTTTAGAAGCAACGTTTCCTTCTCTCTGGGCCTCGCTTTTCTCTTGCTTTCCTCTTTTATCTGAAGAAGAAGAAAACCAAATGTTCTCCAGGGTTCCATCATTAGTTATGCCATTCAAATGATATCTCCAAAATGGATTTGTTTTTTGGAAGCTACAGTAACTGCAGAACTATCTGTAGCTATTTTCAAGATGTGAACTGATACTAAAGGAAGTGTCTGCTAAATTTATGTAAAGCTTTCAAAGGAGGTAGTTTCACTATTGAAATAATTCTCCAAAACAATGGTGACTGACTTTGGACTAAGAGCTTATGAATCTAACCCTCTAACCAGTATTTTTTCCCCATTTCACTTTCCAGATTGACATGTGAGGAGTTTTATTTTTTTTCCCCTCTTCCTTATTTAAAAAGATTTGTTAAGGCCCGATGGGAACTAGGAACAGGTAGGCATTAAGTGTAGGCACACATAAGTAAGTAAGAACAAGCCTGATTCTTATCTAGCCTGAACATTTCAGGAGGAACAGAGCCCTGAATTCAGTTTCTTCGGCCACCACAACTTGAAGGTTATAGAATATTCTATTTCAGGACACCTTTATGAACGAGGAGTCCTTTTAAAAGTACTGCAGTGTTATTTTCATTTCTGCCACTGATTGAATCACTCCTCCTGAATGCAAACACCAGCAAAGAATGCGTTAGAGGATCCGCCATCATATTAAAAATTAAATCCGGCTGCATTTCATAATAGGCTTTCCTTTTTAAAGCACGGTTTCATCTTCTCACTATGGAAATTGCGTTCTGATGGCTGTTCTTTATGGTTAACACTGAGGCATTGGCTGAGGTCAGAACCCTGCTTCTCTGAACAGGGAACCACAAATGTCACAGACACATGGTACGCTTGGCAAATAATATATTTCTTTCCAATCTCCTGTGTCTTCAGTTTGCCTAACGTCATGCTCATGGTAAGCTGAAGAGAGTTTATTTCTCGGGTCTTCTTTCCTTCCTTTGGTGGAACCAGCAGGAGGCATGCAATTTACAATGAATTCAAAAGTGCACCTCTTTTGATTTTTGTTGTTGTCTTTATTTTAACCTCCAAGAAGAGAGAGATTTAACTCAGTCTTCACCCCAGGCTAAGCTAATACTTAGGTCATGTCTGAGCTCTCTGGGGAACCCCGCTTTATACCATCCGAGGGGCAATGGTGTCTTTTCACGTGGAGCAGCACAGCTGTCCAGCCATATGGGCCCCAAACAGCCCAGTCAATCGGATTTGGGGAGGTTTTACAATGTAATTTCTTAACGTGTTAGTATTTGGGGTGAGTTTGATCAGGGGTATAGAGAGCTCTTAAGCCAAGGGTTTAGGTTTTAAGAAGCCATCACAAATGTCCCAGCATCTGATCAGACTGGTTAAAAACAGATAAGAAATGTGTGACTGGGGGAAGGGAAAGGACTCCTGACCCCCTTGTTGGAGAGAGCCCCAGGGGTATGCTGTAACTATTAATTCAGCATCAGCTGCTTTTTTCCCCCCTTTTCTTTTCTTTTCTTTTTTAACCCCGGGCTCATCATTTAAGGCGTTCCCACTCAGGCCTGCAGAGCCTGTTACAAAACCATCTCTCTGCTCCCCTCCCCCCATGCCGCAAGATGAGAGAGCAAATATCCTGCATTGCAGCAACAGCGCGGGAGGCCTGCATTGAAACCGTCCTCAAGCCAAACAAAACCAGGCCTTTAAGAAAAAGCTAGGAATGGGCAGCAGCGGTGTGTCCTGCCACCTCTCAGCCAAAGACAAACTGCAAGTCACAGCCTCATCTCTCCACATGGAAGGGGTTCAGAAACTGCCTAAGGAATGCTTATTGACTAGAAAATAAATAGTCCTGAATCTAAAACTGTTGTCAAAATGGTGGAAGTCTTGAACCAAACTACCACCCGTATAGTTTTTCCACCAGAAAAAGTATTTTAGTTTGAGGGGGACGTTACCAGAATGGTTAAGTTTCCCCCCAGAAAGATATCCCAGATGATGGCTCTTTCCAACTAACCACAGTCTTCAGAAATTAAAAATCTATTGCAGGAGTGTTTTATATTCTCTTCTCCTGTCTTGGTCTCGTGTTTCTCCCTGTCTGTATCAGTCTCCCTTTTCAATTTAAACCAAAGCTTCCCGTGTATTAGAATTTACAAAAACTGCTTTTTTTAAGCTTCTCGTGGTACATTGTTGGAGGCAAAAAGCCAGTGCTAAGAGGTTTTGAGATTGCTATTCTTTTACTGGGACAAACAAACACCCAGTAATTGACAAGAGCCCAAATGGCCTTGAAGCTGGCAGGACAGCGCCCAGGGTCTCCTTCATTTGGACCATTCCCACTCGGTGGGCGTCCACCTGCAGCGACCCCCGCAGGACCGCTCTCTCAGCCGCCCCGCACGGGCCATCTGATTTGAGGAGCAGCTTTTAACTGTCAGGGGCTTGCTCTACCTATCCATCTCTCCTTGCATTGAATCCAGTGCTGCCCATGAAACAGTTTTGGTTGTGGTTGTTGTTATTATTGTTGTTGTGGGTTTTCTTTCTTTCTTTCTTTCTTTCTTTCTTTCTTTTTCTTTTTCTTTTTTTTTTTAAGTTATCAAAGAAGAAAAGCCTGAACAAGAGAAGCAGATGGGCCCTGCGTGTGCGGAAATCGCCGAGGTTGAAGTGGACTCCCGCGACTGCAGAACGGACTCTTCGCAAAGACCGAAGATTTCTCATTGCTGGCGCTGGGTTTTTGTGGAGGGTCTGGTCCGGGGGGGGGGGGGTCTTTGGGTTTTGTTTTAATGGGCAGATTCATCCTGAGTCCTTCCTTAAGGCCAGCTAACCCCGTGCTCCCGGAAAAACACACTACACGGGCAAAACCAACACAACAAAAGGCGCCTCCCCGAAGTGAGTCTAAATGTACGCGGGACGGGTGGCGGCCGGACGTGGAGACGCACTTCTGTGCCTCTATAATCTCGGGAGTCCATCTGGCCCCGGCGGGCGCTAGCGGACTGGAGGGCGCGGAGGCGGCAGTGGGGGTGGGGGGGGAGCAACCGCGAGGAGGGGAGCCGGGAGGGGCGCGCGCACGTACCCAGAGGCGCGGGCACGCGCTCCCGCTCTCCTTCACATTCACCTTGACTGCAGGGGGGGGAGGGGGGAGGAAGGGACTACCTTCCCCCACCACCACCAACCCTTCTCCCCACCCCACCCCACCCCCGCCACTGTCCTGCCCAGACACTGCTGGAGGCTGGCAGGGAGAGAAGGAGGGGAGGTGCAAAGGCGCTCGGGGCGCTGCAGCGGCCGGACAGCCGCGTGCTCTCCGCAGTGATGTCAACCGCATCCGCCGCAGCGCCACCCCCCCCCATCCACCCCCACCTCGGGCCTCGCCAGCGCCGCGGTCCGCGGAAACCTCTGTCTGGTGCCTCCAGCCTGTGGACGAGAAACGGGGCGTGAGGGTGCCCTGAGCCCCCCACTCCATTTGCCAAAGTGGGAGAGACAGGGAGTGGACCAACCCTGGGGCCGAAGCTACAGGGGCGGAGGAAGGGAGGGGGGGAGGTATACCTAAGGTATAGGTTTGACACCCGGGACAGCTGAAGGGAGTCTGCCAGGGACTGGTGCAGCCGGGGTTACGTTTAGGGGTGGAGGGCACGCTTCACTGCAGGTGCCGCGACTGTGGGCACCGCGAAGGCGCCCCCTTTGCCCAGGATAGAAACGGATAAACGGAAGCGCGTGTGAGTGTGGGGGTGCGAAATGCCACCTCCAACCTTGGCTTTCCCGCTCTTCCGAGCGCTCCCACTTCTCACTTTCCCCAAATCCGCATTTTCCTTGGCACAGCTCTCCCGGAGCAAGAAGGAGAGGGAGGTACCCGGGGGCAGTGAGAATGACGTGTGCTGGTGCAGAGAGCGGGTGGGGGGCTGCGGGCCCCGTTCTGTGGACCTGCTCCTAATCCTCTTGTTTTCAGTACAGTCAGCAGATGTGGCTTCTTTTAGCTGAATAATCCGTTAAAGGAATAATAATTTTTAAAAAGGAGATCGACCTCACCCAAAGAGGATGGCGAACGAGATTAGGGCTTGGTAAGGATAAATTAAAAGGCTCCAAATTCTGTCTGTCCCTCTCTGCCTTCCTCTCTACCCGCCCCCCCCCCCCCTCCCCCCCCCCCCCCCCCCCCCCCCCCCCCCCCCCCCCCCCCCCCCCCCCCCCCCCCCCCGCCTTCCTCCGCATCCCCTGCAATCCGCACTCGACGCGAGTTCACGCGGAGGGCTGGATTTTCAGGCTGAACCGCAACTTGCGCTGCGCGTTATTATTATTCATCTGAGGGTGCTGCCGCCACAACCTTTGCCTCCTGCGCTCCTCTCCTTCCCCCCGGCCGCTGCCGCCAGCAGTGCAGTCCCTCCTGCACGCATGCTCTGGTTCACCAAAGGGAGATTCTGAATTTTTTTATCATGTTCATGATCATCATCATGATGCTCCTTATCATGGTTATCGTTTCCTCCTGCCAGGTGGAGCGACCACCAGAGCCTTCTCGCCACCCGCCCCTTCCCCAGCGAAGGAAGCAATTGGGGCCGGGCCGGGGCGGCCGCTCCCTAGATGTGGGCTTCTTTTGCCTGTCCGCATCCCTCCCTCATTCATCAGCATGTATATATCTTGATCCCTTTATTCCAGTAGATCTACTGCCTTTCGATGGGTTGGCTGAAACACTTCGGACTGCGACCAGTCTCTTAAAAAGAACAAAAAGAGGAAGACCTTGAGTGGACCCCAGGACAAAGCACTTTGGGCTCGGCAAGAAGGGACGCGGGAGCGCTGCCTGGGAACTGGAGTGATCTCCAGTGCCAAAGAGCGCCCATGAAGTGTGCGGACCTCTGAGGGTATTCGGATTGAATTGTATTTATCCGTTGGGCATGCTTGAACGATGACATTATTGAAGAGGGGTAAGGTTTGGTTTTGCTTAATTTTTCTGGGAAAGAGAACTGAATAGTGGGAGATCAGGTAGACTTAAATTGGCTTTCCTGTTTCCCTGCCTCCCCTTCCCGAGATCTAGGTGTTGGAAAAGAGGCTGGGAAGTAGAAGGCTTAGAGAAAAGTAGATATCCGAGATGTTGTCCGGGGGGGGCTAACGGAGAGTTGGGCGAGGGTAGGTGAGTGGGGACTGGCCAGCTGGAGGAGAGTTTGGGGGGGGGGAGAGTTTTTTTAAACCCCTTCGGGTTCACAGGATGAGTTTTACTGGGGAGGAGAATATGGGTGTCTGCCGGCAGAAGCTCTGAGAAATTGATGAAAAATTGGTATGTCCATGCACACACTTAAGGAGGCGTCTGGATTTGTGTGTAAACAGAGTGGAGAGGTGGAGGAGGGCATGGAGGGAGGGGGCTTAAAATAATGTCTTATTATCCCTTTGGCTTTGGGGACTCTCATCCTCTGTTCCTCCCCCCTTTTTTGACCTAGGGATCCTGCTGCATTAGACACGAGTGACCTTTTAAAGCTACGCCCACCCTTTACCTGGTAAAGCCCGTTGACAGTTTGGGATGGGGTGGGGTGAGGAGAGTGGTAGGGGTGTTTCGAAGACATATATATTCTCTCTCTCTCTCTCTCTCTCTCTCTCTCTCTCTCTCTCTCTCTCCCCCTCTGTGCCCCCCTCTACTTCTCCCCCCCTTTTCCCTTCTCTCCTCCTTCCCTCCTCCCCCTCCTCCCCTCCCCTCCGTCTCCTCCTCCCTCGCTCTCCCCCATCACTCTTTCTCTTCCTCCCTCCCACCTCCCTCCCTCCCTCCCTCCCTCCCTGCTGCATTTTGCATGAGCTATCTAGGTCATTAGCATTTTAGCGTATGCAAGACTTGACAAAGCTGATGAGGGGCCAGATGGGCCTCGCTCTTATGGGTTTTTTTTTTTTTCCCTTTTTTCCCCCCTCTTTTCCTTTTTCCCCTTCACCACTTGGGACCTGAGCAAGAGGACTGCAGCAGGCGAGTTTCGGAAGGCTGACTCCCCAGATCCCGGCCCGGAGCGCGGCAGTTCGCCCTGCGGCACACCCGGCCGGGCTGCGCCCGCACTCAGCCAGCGAGGTAAAGGCGGCGGCGGCGCGCCCTGCCCTAGCAGCCGCTGCCAAGCCCCCGCTGCCCTCCGCTTTCTGTGCCCTCCTCGACTTCCTCCTCTTGGCCCCCTCAGTTTACTGGACTAAACTGAGAGTGAGAGATGGGTGGGTAGGGTTTGCTGTGCTGGGGCGAGGTGGGGTTGGGTTGTTTTTCTTTCTTTCTTTCTTTCTTTCTTTCTTTCTTTCTTTCTTTCTTTCTTTCTTTCTTTCTTTCTTTCCTTCTTTCTTTCTTTCTTTCTTTCTTCTTTCTTTCTTCTTTCTTTTTCCTTCATTGTCTGGAGCTGCAGGGGAGGCGAGGCGTGAGGAAGGGGGCAAGGGAGTCGGGGTAATTAACACGGGGGAGGCACCCCTCCGTCTCCCACTTCCACCCACACCCCCAACCCTCCACCCCCTCCGCTTTGCAGGAAAAAGCCTGGATCCGAAAGGATGGGGGAGAACAAAGAGCCTTTGGAAGACATCGCTGTTATCTCATTGTCTGTGTGATTGGGGGAGCTGCGGTAGGGAGGATGCTGTGGTCCTGTTCTCCCTGCCTCCCCACCCCCATCCCTCTCCCCGCTGTCAGTGCGCACGCACGCGCGCTTCTTTTTACTTATTTTTCCTTGTTTTCTCATTCCATCTTCTCCCCACCCCCCTTCCTTTCTTCCACCTGTCCTTCCTTTACTTCCTCAGGAGAAAGGCCTCTCTCTCCGTGTTCACAGCGGACCTTGATTTAAATGTCCATACAATTAAGGCACGCGGTGAATGCCAAGAATGGGGCTGGCTGAGCACCGTCGGTCTGCGAGGGCCCGCCGGGAAGGAGCCACAGAGCGGAGGCGCCCTCCGCCCAGCTCAGCGCCGAGGCTTGGGGCGGGGGGGTCTCGGGCTCCCGCTGGCTGGGCAAACCCCGAATCGGAGCCCTTGGGGTGGGGAGGTGTGCAGCTTGTGACAGACAGGGGCTTAGAGAAGCAGACAGACTCAGGGAGAGAAGCTGATTCTGTAACAGAAACAGATCTGTGCAAGCACAGATGCGATGGGGGCGGAAGCGGGGGGGGGGTGCGCCTGTGAGCGCATTACGGAGTGCTTCTGCGTGCATATTTTTTGCTGGGCTCGGGGTGCATTATATGTGGGTCGACACCTTCCGTGGCTGTGTTTTTGTTCTGGGCTTAGCTTTTGGTTTGCCCCTTAAAAAATAATCTGGCATCCAGAAGACTGGCAGTCTGTGCCAGGGCTTGGACCACAGATATACTGTGTTCTCCTTGAGGTTGGGGGGTGAGTTGGAAGGGAGGAGGGAGGTGTTTGTCATTCTTTGCTGTAGGGCTGTGGGCACCTGACAAGCTTAAGGAAGTCATTGGAATATAGAAGGAAGAAGGAACAAACTCCTGGAGGGTTCATAAGCTCTATCAGGTCTGAAAGCATGGCCAGGGCTCTTAGGAGCATCTCACTTCCTCCTTGCGGCTGTAATTGTAGTTCCCGGCAGAGATCCAGGAGATGCAGAGGAAGGGAGCGGCGCAGTAACCTACATGTACCAAAGGGGGGAGGGGATGAATTCCTTCCTAAATCTGAACTGAAGGAAAAAGAGAATGTGCACAAGTGTTGATTCTGAGGAAAGCCTGTTTTGAAAGGGGCTGTCAGGGAATGGAAAGGGCTAACCTTCCCTCATTCTTTAGAACCTGCTTCCCAAATCAGGCCTTCTTCCCCAGCACTGGATGCAGAGCAGCAGCTGATCCTAGAGAGCCCCCCTTGCTGCAGTGGATAGTGGCAAGAGCTAAACTCATAGATTTCCAGGTGGAGAAAATTGGGGAAGGCAGGTCCCTGCAGAGAAAGGAGGGCGAGTGCTGGATCTTCCTACCAGGAAGCCGGTTGCCTCCCTTTCCCCACTCCTGGCAGAGGCCTGTCTTTGCAAGGCCAAGCCCACAAGGAATGCTTAGGATTTTAGTCTTGATTCTTGACGTGTTAATCAAAGCCTAAAGGAGTTTCAGGTGAAACTTACTGAGGCATTCTTTCCTCTGCAAAGCCTCAGTCTAGCACACTAAGCAAATTAGCATTCAAGGATACCCTGGATCCCCACCCACATTTCCTCCCAAAAATTTATTAAGTACCTACTATGTGCCAATCACTGTGTAATTATTAGATCTTAGGTTCTTCTTTGCCTTCCTAAAGGAGTATCTGCAGCTAGGTCAGGTTAAGCGCCCTGTACCTCATCTAGATACTCCCAGAACCCTCTTTGCAGAAATGTGCCACAACCTGCTTACCCCTGCAGAGAGAGGGCTGCAGTTTTCATCACGCAAACTTCAGGCATGGTGCTTTTCTTCAAGTCCCAAAAGGCAAATTTGGCTAAAGGACAGGAGAGAGAGTAGTTTCTCTGGCCCCTGAACCTTAGCCAGGGTTGTCCTGAGAGGTACAGGCAACCACTGCCTTCCTCCAAACAGTGCCTCCTTGGAGTGTAAATCCCCTTGCCTCTCTCCTCCCTTCTCCCTAATAAGGCTGTTCTTGTGGTTTTGGGGGGCACAGTTTAAGCCTCCAATGACCAACCTTTGCCCTATGGACGCCCACAATAGTGAGATTCATCTCTGATTGCTTCCCCATTACTCCATCAGACGGGGCTGTACCCTTCACTGATATGCCTGCGCGTCAGCACAATCTCCAGATGCCTCCCCCAAGTAATGGCCCTTTTAGGTGGAAACCTAACACGCTTCTCCCTGAGAGCTTCAACCACAGGCACCACGGACAAGGCCTGCCGGCTTCCCACTGCTGATAAACTATGGAAGGGAGGGGCATATTTTTTATTACTTATGTAAACTCTTATTCCAGAAAGCTTTAATGGGTGTGGGAGTGTTCTAGGTTTGCAGGGTCTGTGTGCATGGCTGTGGGGTTTTCCTGTGTTCACCAGGTCTCATTATGAAATGTATTTTTATGTGGGGCTTTAATGGCTGCAAATGGCAGAGATGAATGCACCACTCTGCCCCTGGTGTAATTTCAAGGCCTCTTTTGTGTTCACCAAATAGAGGTATCTGAGTGAAGGTCAGTCCTAGCTTCTTCCCTTCTGCTATATTCTGGGCCTATTTATGCCTCGTGATATTTATGTAAGAAAACTGAACGTTTATGCTCTTCCAAGGCATTTCTCAGCATCCCCTCCCTCTCGATTTGAGCCCCTCTAATTACATCCTGTGGCTTAAGCGAAGGGAAAAATACATGATTTTTAAAACACAGGACATGTTGAGCCAGTTTGCTGACTGAATATGCTAAGACGGCCCCCATGAGTCCACACACATCATCATGGTCCTCGTGACCATAGGAGCTCATATGTTGCCCAAGGTGACGGTATGAGATACATTAAGATGGATTTAGAAATGCATCAAAGGAAAAAATGGTAATTTTCTTCTTTCCTCTGCCAGCGACGGCCCAGGCTGAGATTTCTGTTTAAGCAGAAAAGAAATTGATCTTTTAACAAAAGCTAAGGTAAATTCCTCTATCATTTCTATCACCAAAGGGGTGGGGAGCAGGGACAGTTTTTGTGGCTGCACGAGGAGCCTTAGCCAGAGAAATAAATAATTGGGCAGAAGGGTGCTCTCCCCATAGGCATATGCGCATGTATGCACATAGCACATATATACATACAGACATACATTCTCTCCCCTAAGTATATCCATTGCTAACATAAGAAAGCATTTAAACACACACACACACACACACACACACACACACACACACACACAGAAATCTATACTGTCTCCACAGGGAAATAATTTTCTCTTTGCCTCTACTGAACTTACATAATACCCCCACCCCCATGTTCCAACCTTAGAATGGAGCCCTCTGGGGGCAGCTGCAAAGCACTCTCCCTAGGACAGATGGAGCCTCCCTCATCTACTCTGTGGGTGGTTTTAGAACCCCATGAGTCAACCGGGACTGAGGGCTGAGCTGGTAGTATGTGTTTGAGGCTTGCCTGGCTGATTCACAGTGATGAATATGTCAATAACAATTATGAGAATTATGATACCTAATAAAGATTTGTTTCTTCCAAGTCCCATCTATAATTCTTTCATTGGGGTGTTTTTGCCAAGTCTTACTCAATTTGACTCCAATAAAAAAAGAAAAACAACTAAAACATTTAATAGTTCATTGCATCTCCAATGTAGACCTAGAGAAAGGACTTCAAAGGAGCTTCAGTCCCGTAAGTGTGTGTTGCTATGTGCCACCTTACCCCGGATGCCTGGGGCCTGGAGAGACCTGCACCAAATTTAGATGGCCTGGAAAAAACGCAGGCCTTATTGAGAGCAAACAATGTTCCAGGTCAGAAATAAAGTGTCAGCAGCTCTCAATAGGGGTCACCTCATTATCTGACCCTTCTCCCTTCTGTCCAACGAGGTGTTTCCCCAGAAATGAGGACCTGGGTCATGGCTGCATAAGCCCTTCCCAAATAAACCCCCAGGATCACTAGGGGCTTTCTCAGAATTAAAGTGGGAGCAGGTTTATTTTAAATTAAAATCCAGCCTATTTCTTAAACATGTACAAATATTGAGACCTAGAACCTAGGAGACAGCACTGTCGCAGAAAGTTCTACTTGCTACTTGGCCTAGGCTGTTTAAGGCAGTAATTTGCGGAGAGCGGGAGTGTGCAGTCCAGCCTGGGTGGCTGGGGGATACCCGGCTAGGCCTCGCCACCCACCTGGCCCGTGGCTACAGCCCAGGGGTTCTCAGTGACCTGCTTTCCAGCGCACAGGAGGCTTTCGCTTTTCTTTCTCCAATGCCCCTGAGACCTCTGTATTGAGCAAGGCGAAGATGAACAGGTTCCACCCCGAGGCCCTGGGTTGTCCCACATGTCCCAAAGCTTGGGACTGATCCGAGGTGCGGGTAGACATGGAGACCCCCGTGGTGAAGAGAGCCCCGGAGGGCCCACCTCTGTCCTCTGGAGATCACCTCCTTACCTCCGTTTCCCAATTTGGCTCAAACACCAGATGGACACAGGACGTCAACGTTAGAGATGATTACCGAGTCGGGGTGGGAATGGGGGCAGGGCTAAGGTGGGGGTACATCTTTATCTTTGAAAAATGGGATGTGGCAATCCAAAAGTTTGGCAGAATGGAATGTCTTCCCTTCCCGGCACTCCAGCGCTTGCCCAGCCTCTGGCTTAGGCCTAGGCCCCCGCACCCCGGGCCCAGGCTTCGCTCTTGGAGGGCCAGGGGCCGTCCACCCGTCTCCTCTCATCCTCCTCCAGGCCGCCTTCCAGTCCACCCTAGAAGCTGCAGTCTCCACGACCTCATCCCACACCCTGGAAAACCGGAAAGCCTCAGAATGTGCGAGAAAGAGAGGCAGGCACAGCCCAGGGAGGAGGCTGAGAGTGGTGCTCCACCGAAGAGTCACTGTTTAGCCACTCCCCTGCCTCTCCAGCAACCCAACGCCCAGGTGAAGGCACTTTAAGGGAGGCTTTTTGGAAGGGGAGGTTATTTCTGCCCCAGTGCATCCTACCTGGATTCCCTTTACAGCGCCCAGCCTCTCCTACTCCCCATACCACGGTGACCTGGCCATGGGGCCAGAGCAGGGGGCACCTTCCCCCAGGACCCAGCCATACGTCCTCATCATCCCCAACACCTTCCTTCCCCACCCTCACCGCACTCTCTAAAGAAGCCAAAACAACACAAAACCCTCAACTCAGAAGGAAAATACACATTTCACCTTCAGCCTTTGTGTTAGTCTTATGCTAGAGAAAATGGAACTGCTGAGAAGTTGGTCTGAAAGAAGCAGAATGATCTTTCTTCGTGAACCTCCAAACCCCTGCCCCTCTCCCAGGAGGCCTGCCCCTGGGCAGGGTCTCTCCTTTAAAAAGAACTTCATTCTCTACTTTTCCTCGCCTCCTAGGCCCACCATAGTGCAGAGTCCATGATGTGAGCCTCCTTTATATTAACAGACCAGTGCCCTGAAATAACCCTTAGAGCCCTGGTCTCAAGGTCATGTGCCCCAGGAAAAGGAGGCCAACTGGTCTCAAGAGACCACAGGTCCCAACCATAAGAGCATGCCTGGCAAAGGTCATGCCAGGGAAAGCTTCCGACATACAGGAAAGTGCACCTGGCCTTCACAGGGGGCCTCCCTCCAGCCCCTCTCACACTTACACAGATTGATGTGGCAATATTTATTCCCATTTAATTGAGACACTGGTTTAATTTCAGATTGCCTCGGTTTAAGGCCCAATGGGGTTTTCTGCAGCTCTTTTCCCTAGTGCTTCTACAGAAACTAATTGCTGTTAATATCCAATTTTGGCTTTATTATTCGTTAGCCAATTATGTATCCCATAGCCCAGGCCCCTTGCTGCTTACTGCCTCTGCTGGAATCAGCTAACACTATGCCTGGCTTCTGCTTTTTTCTCTTTGCCTCTATTCAAACCCCTCCCCCACCCAAGATGATTTACAGGGCATGTCTGTCATTTTGTTTGTCCCAGCACTTAGCGGTGTTGGGGATGGGGGTACTTTCAGAATTTTCCCCTCCTTTTGAGAGAGATTTCTTCTTTGCAGGTGAAGTACACAATCACCACTTTTTAAAACAAAATTTAAGGGGTGCCTGGGTGGCTCAGGCGGTTAAGTATCTGGCTTTGGCTCAGGTCATGATCTCACAGTTCGTGGGTTCGAGCCCTGCATGGGCTCTGTGCTGACAGCTAGCTCAGAACCTGGACCCTGCTTCGGATTCTGTGTGTGTCTCTCTCTCTGACCCTCCCCAGCTCGAGCTGTCTCTTTCTGTCTCTCATAAATAAATAAATGTAAAAAATTTTTTTTTAATAAAAAAGAAAATTTAAGTTTTTCTACTGTCTTTTCACCAACTCTGGGCTTCCTTCTTCTGGAGCCATTTTTGGAGTAGCCTGTTTCAGCCAGAAGCAAGGGTGCCTCATCCTTAGGGCGTCCCCTCCATCCTGGCTCTCCTGTTACCGACCCCCCCCCTCCCCACCAGGGGCTGCCTTCCAGCTACTGCGCATGTAGAACACCGTGGACTCTAACAGAGTGCCCAGACCCTGTCATTTCACATTTCAAGAAGGGAAACTTGTTTTTTGCCTCCTTTTTTTTGTGTGCCCCGAGTTCACTGACATAAAGAAGCAAGCACTTCCTGTTACTGGTACTTTGGAAACAGGAAAATAAAAGTAAAAATCATCATGACAGCAAGAAGATTCTTGTCTGTTTTCCCTTCCTCCCCCTTCCCTCTTTGAAATAATGCTTTAAATGCTCTAATGTGCTCTTACATTTATCTCTGGCAGTTCTATAGCAACCTGTATAGTGTCAGCATCAGAATCAAACAGAGAGAAAACAAAATGCCAGAGCAACTGGCTTTCACTGAGCCCTCCCTGAGCCACCTGGAAGCCCCTCCCCTTTTGATGAAGCCAGAGGAGGCTGATGGCTTTCATCATAGCCTGGGAATCTGATGGTCACATTTTTCAGAGGAAGGAAGTGAGGGTGCATGTAGGTCTGGGACACTGTTAAGAAGGTGCCTTACACATAAGGCTCAGTAAATACCACCAAATTGGATCTAATTAAATTAGCAGCAGCTTGTCCTGTTTTACTTGCAGAAAAGCTTCAATTGTGCATTCAGGGCTTTTGGGCAGAGGATAGATAGAGTGACTTCACAGAGAATGAAGGCGCTTAAAGATGTTTCTGGTTCATCCCCTAGCCTCAGCCCTATTTAACTCATCCAGATGTCTGGAGTTCGATTTCCAAGTAGTCCATGCATTGTAGAGACTACATACGAGCCCAGTCCCAAACATACATTCAGATCAACAAACAACAAGCAAACAAAAAAACCAAAAAGCAAACAAACAAACAAACACCTCTTCTTTGGAATCCTTTTATCTTCCTTGTAGAGCACTTTTACTTTCTAATTACACTTCTACTCCCTTCATCACCCCTAATCACAACTTACCCACGGTCTGCCCCATGGGGTTGTACTGTAAGTAAGTAAATAAATAAATAGCAATTTCTATTCCTTTCTGTCCTTCTCCCAGGCCTGTGAAAACATCTATAGTCTCAATGTTCAACAGGTGTTAGGAAAAAATCAGTGAGATCAAGCCATCTCACACCAAAATGTGAATGGCTTAGTCTCTTAACTTTCCCAGAGATATTTCTATTTTAGAAGAGATACAAGTGTAGCAAGTGGGATTCAGTTGTTGGAGTTTCTTGTAAAGGCATTTAAAACTGGGAAAGCAGAGAAGCATCAACTTTCCCATTGTTTGTGTGTGAGGAAAACATTGTTGCCAGACAGACCAACGCTCCAAACACATAGATATGACATAGGTCATTAAAAAAGCACATTCCAAGAACCTCAAATGAATCCTTGTTGGCTCCTTCCTTGAGCTTTGACATTATACTAATACCTATGGAAGGCAGGGAGGAGCACCTGGGGCCTTTAACAAAAACTCCTGTGATTTTTGCATAATAAATGTCTACTGACCTAGGCTATGGCCACCACATTCAAAGTCAGCCCTTTCATGTCACCCAGCATAATTGTGAATTCTGATTTCCCTGTTCCATGAATCACAATGAATTACCCAATTAAATGTTGGACGACATGACATGGTGAGCCCACTTGACTCCAGAATCCAAAGTAGACTCAAAGGAGTTCCAGGCAAAATTGAAATTGGGTGGAGATTGACTTTGCCAGAGTCCAGCGTTGGTTTTGTTTACTTTCGTCTCTCTAGTTGACCCTTCCCTTGTCTAATGGAGCTCCCTCTTGTCCTTGACACCCTGACTATGTCCTGTTGCCACAGTGCATCTATGTTCTGGACAATGGCAAAGCCAGGACCCAGAGGAGGTTCTTGTAGGCAAGAAGTAGAAAGGGTTGTGACTTTTTCCAGCACATATAGTAACTGCCTTCCCAGGTTTCTGCCAACCGCTTAGAAAACTTGGATTTGGAAAATGTCAAATGTCTCTCGTCTTTCCACTCTTCCCCTTCTACCTCAGCATCTTGCCATCTTCTTGTGGACAATTAATCAATAGCAACAGCGGAGCATGAGAAGTTGGGAGCATAATCTTGCTGCCAGGCCATACTGCATCCCTACTGCGTTAAACCTGTCTTATTCAATTCCTGAACCACTCATCATTCTATTGACTAAAACCTATCCAAGACAGCATTTGGGACATCTAGGAACATTATTTAATGCAATCCCAGGGCCTCCCAGAAGTCTAGAGGGATTTGGTTTTCTTCCATTTTTTGAGACTTCCAGGATATTATAAAATTAAGGCATGCCAAAAGCAGGGTTACCAAACTTGTGGTGTATTTTATATGCCTATAGTTAAGAATTTGAAATTACATGATTAATGTCTGCTTTCAATTCTGTTACTCAACCTGTGCAGTATGTATAGCATCTTCCAAAAATATTACCAAAAAGTCTGCATATGAGACCTTTTGTGATTCTGGCACCCAAGCAGAAAATCCTGTATGCCCAGGCATAGCCCCCAGAGAGAGAATAGCATAGTGTATATGACTGCAAACTCTGGCAACAGACTACCTCAGTTTGATTCTTGGCTCCATTACTAGGCTACATGACTTAGGGTAGGCTGCTAAACCTCTCTGAGCATATTCTGCAAAAAAAAAAAAAAAATGATGATAATCATGCTATCTACTTTATAGAGGTATTGTCAGGATTAAGTTAAAAAATGCATGTTAAAATGTTTAGCATAGCACAGAGCACTATTCAACAGAATTATATGCAAGCATATATGGAATTTTTAATTCTCTAGTAGTCACATTTTAAGTAAAAAACTTGAATTTGAATGTAACTTGAATTTAATCATGTTTTATTTAACCCAATATAACCCAAAATATTATAATTCCAACATGCAATCAATATAAAAATTGTTACTAAGATATTTAACATTCTTTTATTCATCATTAATCTTCAAACTTTAATGTGGATGTTATAGTTACCATGCATCTCAATCCAGAAACACTTGATTTGTATTTCAGTTTCATACAGTGTATAGTTAAAGAGGTAAATTCATATACCCAAGTTAGTTCTAACCATTTTTTAACATTTTCTAATAACTAAACAGAGCATGTTTTTAAGCTTAAGTTAAAGATTCCATTCTTCAGTCATAGTAGTCATATTTCATTTTTTTAAATTTTTTTAAATTTATTTTTGAGAGACAGTGTGAGCAGGGGAGGGTCAGAGAGAGGGAGATACAGAATCGGAACCAGGCTCCAGGCTCCGAGCTAGCAGTCAGCACAGAGCCCGACGCGGGGCTCGAACCCACGAACCGTGAGATCTGACCTGAGCCGAAGCCAGACGCTTAACCGACTGAGCCACCCAGGCGCCCCTTTAGTAGTCATATTTCAAATGGTCACTAGCCACATGTAGCTACTGGCTCCCATGCCGGACAATGCAGGTTTCAGAATAATGCTTGGCATATAGTAAGTGCTCAATAAATGCTCACTGACCATTACTCTCAGGGTCCATCCCTCCCCAGACACAGGGAATGACTCCTTCTCTTCCTTAGACTCCAGATTGGACAAGGCCCGTCCTTTACCCAGGGCCTGTGAGGTGATCCCTTCCTTACTTTCCCCTCTGTGATTCCATGAGGCCTTCTGGAGTCACTAGGAATTATTTTGCTGTGAGCATGTTGTAGGAGCAGGGATAGCAAGCCTTCCGTAAAGGGTTATTCTTGGCAACAATAACTTGGTACATCTGTGCAGCAGAAATGACAGGACTAACGTGGTCACACTAGTGACTGACATTTGTTCCTATTCACAGACCAAATTGTATGTGAGACAAAATAGACACGAGTATGGGACAAGCTCCTAAATTTAATTCTGTGCTAATTTCTCATGCTGTTAATGATGGATCTTTTCTAGCTTTTCCCATATGCATTTTTCAAGCAATTTTTATTAAAATCTTGCTGTGTGTCAAACATTGATGTCAGCAGGGAGGAACTTGTAGATACACAGGACTCACTCCCTCTCTGCCCTCAATAACCTTACAGACCAGTAGAAAAACTAAGACAAATGTGATTGGTGTCATATGAGAGAGATCGTCAAAATGCTAGGAGAGTTCAAACAAAAGGGATGCCTTTTCCAATGAGAGAGTTAGGGAAACTTCAAGAGACAGATGGGATATTGAGGTGGGGGGGTCATCCCAAATGGAGAGATTAGCTTGAGAATCATCCCAGGGATGTGGAGAGTCGCAAGGCTAAGCCTAGGTATAATGACAATATATCAGAAGGAAAGTTTGGGGCCAGATTGCATGTGGGAATTGCTGGATCATACAACGTCTTAGTCAGCTCAGGCTGCCATAACAAAATATCACAGACTGGCTGGCTTAAACAACAGGAAAGTATTTTCTCTCAGTTCTGGAGGCTGGAAGTTCATGATCAGAGTGCCAGCATGGTCAGATTCTGGTGAGAGCTCTCTTCCCAGCTTGCAGATGGCTGCCTTCTTGCAGTGTCTTCATGTGACAAAGAGAGAGAGAGAACTCTGGTCTTTTCATCTAAGGGCAATCATGATGGTCCCACCCTCACCCAAGCCTAATCATCTCCCACATAACATTTGCCAAGTGCTATTTGCTGTCTCCAAATACCATCACGTGGGGAGTTAGGGCTTCAACATATGAAGTTGGAGTGGGAGGGGCACAATTCAGTTCACAGCACATAGTAATCTTATTTTAAAATTTTTGAGGGATCACCATACTGTTTTTCATAGTGGCTGCACCATTTTACATTCCCACAAACAGTGCACAAGGATTCTAATCTTGCCACAACATTGCCAACCCATGTTATTTTCTGTTGTTTTTTTCTTAATAGCAGTCACCCTAGTGGATATGAAGCAGTATCTTGTCATTGTTTTGATTTGCGTTTTTCTCAAGACTAGTGGTGTTGGAGAGTCTTTCTTGTGCTTATTGGCCATTTGTATGTCTTCTTTGGAGAAATGTCTGTTCAAGTCCTTTGCCCATTTTTTGATTGGGTTTTGTTGCAGCTGTGACAATCATTACTCTGAGGCAGGTCTGGCAAGTGGAGTGGGGTCAGCAGTCCTTACCCATTGGATAAAGTCTTATCACCCTAAGTCTAATATCAGATAGTAACCCGCATACCCTCTGATCATCACATATCTCCTGACACTTTGTTCTTAAATCCTTAAATTTTCCTCATTGGTTGGGTCTCTGAAACCCTTCTTGCCTGCCTCCAGTTCTTGAGGGTGAAATGACCATTGGAGGACTCCTATTCCAAATCTGATGAACAAACTTCAAACAGTGGTATGTTTACATTCCTGACCCTGACCTCTGGGATATTATGCAGAACTCTGATGATTCCAAGTCACAGACACCCAATGGCAACCAGCTTAAATATGAAGGAGAATTTAGTGACTCATAAAACTCCGTATAAGAATCTGGTTGTAACTAAAGAAGAGCTGGAAACATGCACTCTTTGAGTCTTCCATCTACACATTTCTGCATGTATTTAATTCTTCTCTTTCTGCAAACTGGCCTCTGCTTCTCAGGTCTACACAGCAAGACATGTGGCCATTGGGATTTTCATGGGTTTTACATTTTATAGCCCAGCTTAGGTCAGGTGCCCACCCTTGGGCCAATCAACTTGACCAAAGAGATGGAAAGCCCCAACTGGTCAAGGTGAATTAGATGTAGGTGTGGAACTCCCATATTAACTTTGGGTTTAAGGGGGGGTTGTCCATCTAGAAATGGTTAATACCATACCATAATTTCCTGTGACCATCAATGTTCTGTAAATGGTGCCCTTGGACTTGTGATGGAAGTCCTGGTAGAATATCCTATTTCTGGACTCAAATCCACCAGACTGGTATCTCTCTCCTATATACTCCTTCGTAAGAAGGCCTCAGCACCAGAGCCCATCACATCCTGTGGAGTCCTGTGGTTTGAAATGCTGATCACTTCTGACCCTGGTGCCAAGCTCCCAGCAAGCTTTAGGGTCAAGTTTAGTTTATGAGAAAAGCTGGTTGTGAAGACCACAAATCATTACTTTTTTCCTCCACTATATAACATTTGGTGCTTTTCATAACACCACACGGCTTCTATCTTACCGTACTCTCTCCCTAGCAAGCCACCAATACTTCTTATTTCCTCCCTAAGAAATAAAAACTGGGGGGGAAGCACCAGAAATGCCTACGTATGTCCTCATCTCCCAGGGGTTCCTGGACAGAGAGTAACCTGGGACCTGAAGAAAATCCCCGTGGAAAAACCCTGCCCCCAGGCCTCACTAATTCTGGATTTAATTCTCTCCTGCAAGTCAGACATTGAATTACTGTCCCCCCAACCCCCATACCTCCTGTTTGCCATTGTCTCATCTAATAAAGGTTCCAGATCTGAAAGTATCTGAGACCCTAACCCTAATCCAATTAAACCCTGCAAAAGCAACTAGACTCGGGAAAGACAAAGAGGTGAAGAGGTTAATAGCAGACAGAACCTCCACTGACTAACTAAATTAGCCTTGCCCACCTCAGGAGAAATGTTAAAAGCAGATTACTAAGACTGCTGTTGGTGATTAACATTTGCTCAAAATTCTAAGTAGCTGATTTTTTTCCCCAAGTTAAATGTTAACCTGAGAAAAGAAGGACAGTAGCTATGGGAGAAGAATAAAAAGAGAAAACAGAAAGAAAGGCCTGCTTGTGTGGCTGTCTTCTTCCCAAAGTAGTGGGGATCGAGAATGCTGAGGAACTGGTCCCCAATCCTCTTTGTTTCCTTCTCAGGTAGGAAAGATGGAGGTGTCACCATCTCATTCAACAGAGAAGCTGTGTTCCAGGATGGGAACAGAAGCAGTGTACCAAATCTGACTGAAGGGGAGGTCAGGAGCTTCCTGGAAGCCTTCCAGTTTTGTATCCTATCTTGGTCAGTTAGGGATACCATAACAAATACCATGGGGGCACCTGGGTGGCTCAGTCAGTTAAGTGTCCGACTTCCACTCAGATCATGAATTTGCTGTTCGTGAGTTCAAGCCCCACATGGGGCTCTCTGCTGTCAGTATGGAGCTTGCTTCAGATCTTCTGTCTTCCTCTCTCTGCCCCTCCCCTACTTGTGAGCTCTCTCTCTCTCAAAAAATAAGTAAATAATAAACACTAAGGAAAAAAAAACCCAACAAGTACCATGGACTGGGTGGCATAAATAGCAGACTCTTATTTCTCACAGTTATGGAGGCTGGGAAGTCCAATATCAAGTGCCAGTCAACTTGATTCCTGGTGAGGACTCTCTTCTTGGTTTGCACATATCTGCCTTCTCTCTGTGTCTTTAAGGCTTATTTATTTATTTATTGTTTTGAGACAGAGCATGAGGAGGGGAGGGGCAGAGAAAGAGGGAGACACAGAATCCGAAGCAAGCTCTAGGCTCTGAGCTGTCTAGGCTCAAACTCACAAACCGCAAGATAATAACCTGAGCCAAAGCTGGAAGCTCAACCGACTGAGCCACCCAGGTGCCCCATCCCTGTGTCCTTACATAGCAGAGAGGGAGCTCTGGTCTCTATCCGACTGACCTCATTCAAACAATTACCTCCCAAGGGCCCCACTTCTAAATATTATCACCCTGAGGATCAGAGTTTCAACATGTAGATTTGGGAGTGGGGGAGGATACAAACATCCAGACCCTAGCCATATTTCTGAATCTGTGAGGTGGGTTTGTTCTGATACAACAAGCAACTAACACTGGAAAAGCGCCATCTCCACTCAATGTTTTGGGGCACTTTGGTGCATCAGGGCAATATTCTTGGTGCTAAGAAATATCTTGATTTTCCTTGATATCCTTTGGTAGAGGCTTCATTTACCATGATGAAGAGTAGTGTGTATGTGTGACTCTTTGTGAATACCATGAGTAGGATATCAGTGTAGATAGAAACTCAGTCCAGCAAGCAGGGAGGCACATGAGTAATGGGCAGTACAGCAGTGAGCACTACAGTAAGGCTCTAGTCCAGACATCTGGGAAGAAACAGAAAAATTGGATCTTAATGTTTAGAAACTTATAATATAGGGAAGAGAAAACTTATATAAAGGGACAGCCCCAGCAGCCTTTCCAAACCTGCTTTCTGCACCTGGCTCTCAGCCCTGCCCTCAAGCTGTGTCATGAAGAGAGTGACCCGGGGCCTTCTCCTCACACTGGCAGGTCTGCCTGCCTTGGAAGCCAATGACCTGGTTGGTGGAAAATGCAAATGCAAGTACAATAAGAAGCACAGCCCCTTACCTGAGAGAGCCACTCCACTCATCACTCCAGGCTCTGCCAGTACCTGCTGAGCACAGGACCAGCTTCGCGCCATCTCCATACCAGCTCCCATGCTGTTCCCTCCCCACTTGGAGCCCTTACTCTCCACGATGGCCTTTTTCTCCAAAGCTGGGCCCTTCAGTTTCCGTCTGATCAGGACACTGTCCCAAGCTTATTTCTAAATTAAACTGTCTGACTCCTCAAAAAAAAAAAATTATATAAAGGGCTAAAAACATAACAGAAAGTGATAATTAACAGACTGCTGTTAAAAATTCATGTAGTTTCAAGAATGTAAAATGGTGTGGCCACTATGGAAATAGTACAAGTTCCTCCAAAAATTACAAATAGAATGATCATATAGTCCAGCAACCCCACTTACAGGTACAAATCCAAAAGAATTGAACACAAGGGCTCAAATACATATTTGCACATCCATGTTCATAGCAGCATTTTTTGTAATGGCCAAAAAGGTGAAAGCAGCCCATGAACCCATCAATAGATGAATGGATAAACAAAATGTCATCTATCCATCCAATGGAATATTACTTAGTCTTAAACAAGAATAAGATTCTGACATACACTACAACATGGTTGAACCTTGAAGACATTAGGCTAGGTGAAATAAGCCAGTCACAAAGAACAAATAATTCCATATACATGAGGCACCTAGAATAGTTAAATTCATAGAGATAGAAAGGGAAATGGTGGTGCCAGGGCCTGGGGGGAGGGAAGGTTGGGGAATTGTTTAATGGGCACAGAGTTTCAGTTTTGTAAGATGAAGAGTTCGGTGGACAGATGGTGGTGATGATGGCACAAAAATATGAATGTATTTTTCATTAGCACTGAACGGTGCACTTAAAAATGGTCAAGATGCTAAGGTTTACAAATGTGTATTTTGCCACAATTTTTTAAAATACCATGTTATTTCAGACAAGACTTCCTGGAAGATATAGCATGGAGCTGTATGTGGAAGGGCAGGTAAATTTCAACATGTAAAGAGGAAAAAGGACAATAGAAACAGGGAAAAACACAAAATGTCCAGAGGCAGTGACATATTCGTAAGAAGGCACAGTGAGTGGTTTGTTTCCTGGAATAAGAATTCAAGAAGGAATAGAGGCTTCAACAGCCTAGACAACCGGGCCTGGGAACCCAGGATTTTATTCTCTATGCCAGCATATCTAGCATTTCCATAGCGTGTTCCAAAGAGCACTAGTTCCATGAGATGCTGTGGGTAGAGGGGAGGAGGGGGCCATAATTGAATAAGTTTGGGAAATGCTATATAGCCCTATGGGCAAATTACAATAGCTTATCAGTGATGATCCTGACATAAAGAAAGTTGATTCATTTTGTTTAATTTAGTGTTGCCCAAATTCATTTGCTCATACTGCCTTTGGATTCTCACAACATTTAACATCCTCCAAAAGGGAGTTCTATATATTGAGAAACACCTCTCCAGGACAAGGCAATTGTTGGAGATTTTTGAGCAGAGGTATTTTCATGATCAGAGATTGCTTTAGGAAAGCTCATCAGACAGTGGTTGGGTGAATGGACTGAAGGGAGTAGAGACAAATTATTAGAATGGCAGATGATATGTCTTTATGGATGGGGCACATGTCAGATTCTTATAAGTTCATTGGTTAAACCCAGTTTGGAAAAGTGCCAGAAACACCAGAGAGAGAGTTTTCAAAGCACAGAGAAGTACCTTCTTAATGAAGTCAAATGCTGACAATCAACAAATGCCTCAAAACCCAAATTTTGACTCATCCTACCCTGAAGCAAAACAGTATCCTCCAGGTCCTTCCTTCTTGTGTTGGTCCAGACCCCCAGCTCCCAGAGGCAGAAGAGGTGGTGCATTGGAGTGGCTTTAACCAGCTCATAAGAGATATTTAGGAATTTTGCAAAAACTATTGGGAGAGTCCCGCCATGGTGGGAGTATTTATACCACGGAAGTCAGCCAGTGCTACAAATGAGGGCTTTTGTTTTTAGAGATTCAGTTTACCACACACCACTGAGCATATGCCAAGATGGGATTAAACATGGACAAATTCTATTAGAAGAAGCACCTATGTGAGAAACAAATGGGGAGACGAGGGTGGCTGGGAGAGCAGTGTCAGACAGCAAAGCAAGTCTGACTCCAAGCAAGGGGAAGAGAGGGAAAAGGAGGTTGGTGGAAGCATCCTAAACTATACATGCACTTAAGGAAGGTTCTGCTAGGCTGTGAGGAGTCCTTAAGCCAAAGTCAGCCATCAATAGAGTTCTCCCAGGAGCTGGCCTGTCTTCATAACCCTGCAGCACTTGGTCATTTACAGGGAGCAGCCCATGGAAAATGTGACCTCAGTGCAAATTTGGAATAGATTTCTGAGCCCAGCAGCCAGGACCCTGAATCATTTGTGGTCCCTATTGTTGGTGGTTCAAGTGACATGTTCTCTCCATCATCATAGTCTACCCCTTGTACCTAACAGTAAGGCTCAAGAAGCAGCTCCTCCAAGTTCCCATGGGTCTTGCTTTCTAAGGGGTAAGCCACAGCCCCCACCACTGCAGTTGATCTTGGGGCTGCAACTGGCACCCTCATCTCTCTCTGCTCTTCATTCTAAATCCCCCTCACCCTTAGCTTTCCACTCAGCAGGAGTTGGTTGCTTACTGGAGGGTCTGACCTTCATTACCAAAGAATCTAAACCCTGATCATCATACACTTCTCAGTTTGGAGTAATAAGCATGTCTATCCACAGTTGCAGTGGAACAAGGGAGTACTAGGAAGCACCCCAGTGGGTTGTCTGGGTCCCTCTCTGCCCCCAGCTATGTCAGAGCTCTCTTACCTCCTCCTGCTGACGAAGGTCAATGACTCTTGTCCATATGGTGACTCCTCTTTTCATCTGCTGATCCCTGTACACAAGGACTCCAAAGTATGCTGGTGCTCACCTTAACTTATAGTTCAATGGGACCCTTGCTGAGTGTCCTGGCAAGGATATTTTCTCTTTTGGGACCAAGACCTCCAACCCTGAAGGGCACAGAGGTTGAGAAACAAGAGATACAAAAATGCATCCAGTGGGTCACTGAGAATGGTGGTAAGTAGGGACACTTCTGCCTCTACCTCTGGGGTTTCCAGATGCATATATCCTTCCTTTTAGGAACACAGTGCCCACGTATAGGTCTTTGGCCACTGAAGCATGGCATCTTTTCAGGGTATTTCCTCTAAGCTGGCACTTCAGTTACTCCTTTAGAAGGGCACTCTGGGTTTCTGTGAGGCCAGCTGTCTTGGGATGGTACAGTGTATGATACACTCAGGAAATCCCATGATCATGGGCCCATTTTTTTTTTCCTCTCAACTTCAACTACTTATTATTCTTTTTTTTTATAATAGTTTATTGTCAAATTGGTTTCCATATAACACCCAGTGCTTCTTCCCACAAGTGCCCCCCACCATGACCATCATCCCCCTTCCTCCCTCCTCCTCCCCCTTCAGTCCATGGTTCGTCTTCAGTATTCAGTAGTCTCCCTTGATCTGTGTCCCTCACTCTTCCCCGCTCTCTTTCCCCCTTCCTCTCCCCATGGTCTCCTGCCAGGTCTCTCCTGTTAGACCTATGAGTGCAAACATATGGTATCTGTCCTTCTCTGCCTGACTTATTTCGCTTAGCATGACACCCTCAAGGTCCATCCACTTTCCTACAAATGGCCATATTCATTCTTTCTCATTGCCATATAGTAGTCCATTGTATATATATATATATATATATACCACATCTTCTTGATCCATTCATCAGGTGATGGACATTTAGGCTCTTTCCATGATTTAGCTGTTGTTGAAAGTGCCACTAAGAACATTGGGGTACATGTGCTCCTATGCATCAGCACTTCTGTATCCCTTGGGTAAATCCCTAGCAGTGCTATTGCTGGGTCATAGGGGAGTTCTATCGATAGTTTTTTGCAGAACCTCCACACTGTTTTCCAGAGTGGCTGCACCAGTTCACATGGTCATGGGCCCATTTCTGAACCTCCTTAGCTTAAGGTATGTCCCTTAGTTGGGGGTTATTCTATACAGGAATCCATGTCTATGGATTAGGCATTATATAACCTCCCAAATGGTGGTGCTGGCTGAGACACTGTAAGCAGGAAAGACAAATCCATGCCTAGAATAAGTATCTACCCATGTGAGGGTGAGCCACTGGCCTTTTCAGGCTGGTGTCCTTGGGGAACAGTTCTCTATCAAGAGTGGCTCTGTTGCTGACATTCAGAGGCAGCAATAGCTAGATTAGCTTTTATAAGTGGGAGTCCATGCTGCTGGACCCATACATTGCCTCCATCTCTGCCACCTCACCCATTCTGTTCATGGGTCTAATGTGCCAGTTCTGGGGTGGACAATGACAGCTGACATCATTGGCCAAATCATTTTGTCTAATTGATTGCTCAGAGCCTCTTCCATAGCAGATGCTTGTGGGGGGACATTAAAGTGTGCTGCAAAATTCTTCACATTTTGTACCCACTCTTATTTGTACATGAACATGCCTCCTCTGACCTCCTCATTCACTGCACAGGGTCAGCATATATTCTCACTTGTGACCAGTTTTCCTTCTACACAAGTAGATGGCCCAGTGCACTGTTTACAGCTCTGTCCATTGGGAAGATTTTTGTCTCTACACTGAGTTTCCAGACCATCCCTGAATGTGACTATTACCCGTTTTTAGTTTGTTCCCAGGTATCAAGCCAACCCATTTGGAAGCCAAACTTAGTATTTTCCTCTCTTTCAGTTGGTCATACAAGATCCTGTATACATCCCTAGGTACAACCATGGAGGAGGGGCACTGGGAGGAATATGGTAAGTGATGACATGAGGGTCTGGACCACCTGCTCTTGTAGCTTACACATGCCCCCTGGTGCAGCTCAGACTCAATCTAGGCTATACCATTTCTATTTTACAATGGAATGCAACTGTTTAATTTATGACTTTGTAGTTCTGACAAGACCAAGCCCATAATAAGCAGTTATGAATGCAGCCCACTGGGTGCCCCATGGTCAAGGGTTCTGAATCTTAGAGTATGATGGCATGGCCGTGATCCCAAATCCCAGGACCTGCATTGTGATTCTCCCAAGGGTGTTTGCCATAAGATCTACAGTGTGTCTTTTTCCTTTATTGACACCTCTAGCCCCAAAGGATTTGCCAGATTATATGGCCCACATGGCGTGGCTGTTATTCCACAACTGAACTTGCTGAGCCACCTGCTTCTGCTCTGGGTCCTCCTCAAAGCTGGATTCTTTCATGTCCCCCAGTATATGAGCCAGAGCAATATTCTTAAGTGTGGAATATGTTTTTTCCAGAAACTCAAAAGACTCACCAGTGCTGGGCTTTCTTCATTGTTGTACAGTATATAAGATACAAAATTTGTTTTTTTTATTTTGGAGGGCCCTCACCCTTGGACTCTTAAAAATGTCACTGAAATGGCCAATCTCTGAATCGTCACAGGGCTTTCTTACCACCTGCTGGAGTACCTGTATCTTTACCCAAGCCTCCCACATACAAGCCACCTCTTGCTCATCCCTACCAATCAGCAGGGTGTCATCAATAAAATGGTATATTCCAGATCTCTTTGGACTATATGATGACAGAGACCAGAAGAGTCAATATAGATATGAAGCAAAACCATAAATAATATTGTCCACCCCACAAGAATGGAAAGTGTTTTTGATCCTCTTTTCTAATTGGATAGGAAAAGAATGCATTCACCAAATCACTGGCCACATACCATATATCTGTGGCTTGATCAACCTGTTCTAATAATGATACCATATTCAATACAGTGGCTGCAATCAAGGCAACTAGTTGGTATAAGTCTGTGATCGTCTATAGTCATTGTCCAGAATCCAACTGAGTTTTGTAAGGCCCAGACTAGCAAATTAAGTGGATCATTACAGCTTTAATCATCTCTTCCTCCCAGCCTTCACTATAACATGATATTAGGTTTTATTTCATTCTTTGGCTGGAGGAAGGTCAGTTTCAGGAGTTCCATTTGGCCTTCCTTACTATGGTAGCTTCGTATGACATAGACCAGGACCTAATGTGGCAGTTATTCCAATTGCCAATTGTTCCAGTTGCTAGTTATTCCAAATGTAGTTCAAATCTGGGGAAATTGCCACTAAGTGGATCTCACCAGTAGACCCCCCATTTAGCAGTACATTAACCAGGACCCAGTTTACTTTCTGGCCCTCATAGGCCTCTTCTTACCAGGGAATGTAAGGACATCTTGGATCTCCAGGTATCAATGTCACCTCAGATTCTGACTCTAATGCTCTTCAAAGTGTCTGGTTATTCTCCTTTCTTCAAAGTACAATTACCCAAATAAATTGGGTCTCTTGAGAAAGGACTTGGGGAATCATTACAATGCATATTTGCCATGACATTGTAGGTTCCCCCATTCGAGGAACCGTCTCTTCAGTTCATGCGTTTCCCATCTTCAGATTGGCTCAAGTCTGGGAACAGAACAAAGGATCTTGAATTTTTATTGGAGTGGCTCTCCTCAGGCTACTAACCTCAATTCTTGCTTTATTTTTTATTATAAATGTTAAACAGCATCCTTTTTGACCCCTGTCAATGTTTCCTCCAGAGATGCCATGCTCTCCTAACCATTTCTACAATTCCCTGAGGGCCAAGCCCCTTGGCTGTCTCGGCAACCCTGGTGGTTTTTACAGCCACTGTGGCCTCCTGGATTCTGGGAGTTACCTGCTGCCACCTGGTCTCTATTACTCAAAAGCCTTCATCCCAGTAGGGATTAATGGACTTAGCTCTGTGACCACTTCTTCTACCCATCTTGGCCTGCAGAGGGGAGACACCACTGAATTCTCTCATTCATTCCTGATGCCCTTGGTAAAATGGTATAACCTCTGGGCTTTCCCATGGAATGTAATCCTCTGGTGGATCTTCTGGCCCCCAATTATATATTCATT
>NC_043700.1:48220827-48249284 GCF_006229205.1 Suricata suricatta | reverse complement strand
CAGCCTGGCAGCCAGAAGAGGAGATGAGGTTGACTTCTTAGGTAGAGCACCTGATTGTGGGGGAATCATTTCTGGAGCATCTTCCAGCACAACAGAGGTTCTGGAACTTACTAAGGGAAGGATGAGCTACTTCTGCAAGCCCAGAAGGTCCATGGTAGTTGTATAGTTAACATCAACATCATCCAAATGCTCTTGTCTCATGTGTGAGGATCCCAGACTGCCATAACATAGTACCACAGACTGCATAGTTTGAACAACAGGAAGTCATTTTCTCACAGTTCTGGAAGCTGGAAAGTCTAAGATCAAGGGGCTGGCCGATTTGGTTTCTGGTGAGAGCTCTCTTCCTGGCTTACAGACTGGCTGCCTTCTTCCTAGGTCCTCACATGGCAGAAAGAGATCTCTGTTCCTCTTCTTGAAAGGCCACAGTCCTGTCAGGTTAGAGTCTCACTCTTACTATCTCATTTAACCTAATTACCTTCTAAAAGTCCTGTCTCCAAATACAGTCTGCTGGAGATTAGAGCTTCAACATATGAATTTGCGGGGGGGGGGGGATCACAATTCAGTTTATACCACATATTTTCCCAGGGCCCTGTCCTTTGCTTAACAGACCTACCTTAGCTGGACATTCAAACATATTTGGAGCTTTGTGACTCGTAATGGGGTCTTCAGCCTGCTGCAGTATGCCTGCCTTTTCACTCTGGGTGGAAAAAGTCTTTTTGTGAACTACCACCAAGGCATTCTGGCTCATGCATTTAGCCATTATCTGCTTCTTAATAGCCTTCAGTCTCTCATTATCCTTTTTGCAGGGCACCAGTACAACTTTGCAGTAATCAGTCAGCTCCATTGTCTTTGTAGGCACTGTTCTCCCCCATTTTCTTCAAACCCCTGCATTTATCACACCTGCCACAACATTACCTTCCACCATGACATTTTCTCAAGTCACTAGTAGTGAAATCTCTAGCAATTGAGCCACCACATTGTGGTGACTATCCATGACCTACCTATTAATCAAAATGGCTTCCTCTTCCTGTGCAGGATGAGTGGTGAGCATCCCCATCTTGTTCCTTGTTTTCTCACACCACTCTCACACCACTTCACTTGTATCAGTCCAGGTCCTCTGAGAAGCAAACACCATGAAAGGAATAAGCATGCAAAGGGAAATGCCTATGGGAAGAAAATGGGAGGGAAGCCCCAAACGCTGGAGAGCCATGTCAGATCATGAGGCAGGTCTTACCACAAGTGAAGGAGAGAGGGAGTAAAAATGGTTAGATGGAAGCATCCTGGACTGCCACGAAGTCTAAGGAAGTTTCAGCAAGGCCACTAAGGAGTACTGGAGCCAACATCAACTATGAGTATCCTTGCACATTTAGTCACTGACTGGGAGCACCCAATGGGAAGCCTGGACTCAGCACAAATACTGCTGTGGATTTCAGAGAAAAGAGCCAGGGAAATTGGTTCCTTATGATCCCTATAGCTAGAGGTCTGCCAAGCATAGTCACTACTCCATAGTGCTCCAGGCCTTCTGTGACTATCTGGGAAGAAAGAAAAAACATGTTACATTCAACAAAAGAATAAACACATCATGTTTTTAAATCCTTGAATGTTGATCTCAATACCCACTTCTTCCAGTTAATTGCAGAGATAAACTTCCTATCACTGCATAATCTCCACCATATTGGTAGGTATTTGTCATTTTCTCCTACAGGTCAAAAACAACACTGATGGCAATCCGTGAAAGCAAGGGTGCTAAAGGCCATCTTCATATTGTGTCCCACATAATCTCTTTGATAATTGCCTTCTGAGAAACTTACCACCAAGAAATATTCTCGATGATTTGCCATTGCCATGGTATCATTTTATAGTGTTCACAATGCTAGGCAAATCTTTGTGCATGAAAGTTTAATGGTCAATCAAGGCATATTCCCATGCTACCTTTGAAAGGAAAGGAGTGGACAGGTAGGATCCTGTCCCTTTACCCAGAAGGGAGAAACTCAAGTCCATGGGAGTGGAGTGGCCACTATGCAGTGATGATCTGGTGCAGACTTGAGTACCTCTGGTTGCCAAAGTCACTCCCCAGGTACAATTACAAGTCATTCCTTCGCCTATGGTTTTTTACATCTTTACTCAGCTTTTTTCTTTTATTTTTCATCCCATTCCAGATTCTTCTGACACTAGTCAAAATCAATTTCCAGCCATAGAAGGCAAGTCCATAAGCTCCTCCTGGCCTAACCTCATATAAATTAGAGTAAAAAGATCCTCTAGATTGTTAGTTCAGCATTTATTGAGCTCCTGCTGCATACTAAGCACACACTGTTAAGTCCTGAAATACGGAGATAAAATGCCAGCCCTACTTTCTGAAAGTTCCCAATCAGCTCTTCCACAATCCTCATGCTGTTCACTGCATTTGGAGTGCCAGGGTCTAAATTATTCACAGAGGATAAAATGGTCTATTTTGGGGTAACTCCTATCACACTTCATGGTGACTGCTTCCATTTTTAAAATAGCCTCAAGTGTGACTATTAATCAGGATATCATTAAAAATAATATCTGTCAGAATGACATTCATTTCTGTTCCATAAATAATGTCACCAGGATTGAATTCCTGAACAGTGGAACATTTACAGAGTTACAGAAGAACTCTAGGTAATGAGCTTCTGGAGGACAGGGCTGTGTCATTTGCCTTTCTGACACAGAGCACCTGGGACAGTGCCTGCCACAAAATAGGAGCTTGGCAAAGGTGCGCTGAATGAATTAAAAATTCCTACATCTCACATTGTGACCCTGTTGTGGAAGTATGTAGCTCTTCTTTGTGACATTGAGCTCCAAGATTCAAAAAGTTTCCAAAATGCCCTAATGTGTCTTAGAGACCCGTTATTGCTTTTTAAAAGTTAATATTTAAATCTTACAAGTGTACTTATCTCACATCTCTTAGGTGCGTATATTTTGTAAATCCATTACCCAGTCTGTGAAAGGATACATAGTCCCCTCATTTTAAATCTACCTCTGTTAAAGGTCAAGAGCTGCCCCTTTTTGAATTGGATAAAAATCAATGTCAGTGTTGCTTTGTCCACTTCTAGTTTTCTCTAGTGCTAACATTCTAAGCTTATTTAATTTTTTAAATTAGATTTTAAGCTAATTGTAGATGCACATACAGGGATATGGAGTAATACAGAGTCACCCCACGCACCTTTCACCCAGTCTTCTACTAATGGAAGCATTTTGCATAACTCGTATAATATCACAACTGGGAAATTGGCCTTGCCACAACCCACTGACCTTATTTAGACACTAATTTTACATACACACGTGTGTGTGTGTTCAGTTCTATGTAATCTTATCACAAGTGTAGATCTGTGTGCTCACTACCACAATCAAGCTTTAGTATAGTTCTCTTGCCACAAAGATCTCTCACACTACCATTCCAAAGCCCCCTCCTTTCCTCCCTTCCCTCCCTAGCCCCTCACAACCACTAGTCTGTTCTCTGTCTCTATAATTTTGTTAGTACAATGTTACATAAATGCAAGCATACAGTATGTAGGTAACCTTATGAGATTTGAGATCCATCCAAGTAGCTGCAGGTGTCAATAATCTATTTCTTTTCCTGGCAGAATAGTATTCCATAGTATGGATGTAACACAGTTGAACTATTCACCTGCTGAAAGACATTTGGATTGTTTCCAATTTGGAAATTTATTTGATTTTATAAAAATTTTTTTCAAGAAATTTGGTCTTCAGGGGTGCCTGGATGGCTCAGTCAGTTGAGCGTCTGACTGTGGCTCAGGTGTCATGATCTCACTGCTTGTGAGTTCGAGCCCCATGTCAGACTCTGTGCCCACAGCTCAGAACTTGGAGCCTGCTTCAGATTCTGTCTTCATCTCTCTGCCCCATCCCCATTCATGTGATATCTCTCTCTCTGTCAAGTATAAATAGAAACAATAGAAATTAATTAATTAATTAAAATAAAACAAAAAAATTAAAAATTAGGTCTTTAGCCATCAGTTTTATCACATTCAAAAGCCCAAATGCTGTTTCTGATCCCTATCCTTGCTTGTTCCTTTAACTTTTTAAAATACACTTCTCAAGTCCTAGCATATTATTCTGCGATTCATTGACTAAAATTCCACACAAAAATCATACTCAAGTACACAATACTTTTATATGCTAGTACAATGATAATATTTTCCCTTGTGTTTTTAATATCTTTCTTAACTGGCCCCTATACTTTTGGCTACTTGAAGCTGATAAACTCAGAGGACAGTCTAATATTGTCCATAGATAATTAGCCCCAAAAGCTGTAAGTACAGTTTGGATTATTATTTTTCTCAACACTCCATCTTTTATTTAGCCATGCTGAAACTCATTTGATTCATTTCTGCAGTTTAGAGAGCCTGACTAGAGACTCTTCCATCCTATGACCCTGTTTGTGTTTTCACTCTCTGGTAAGTTCTGTGCAGTCTGCATACTTGGAGACTGCACTGTGCAATGCTCCACCCTCCCTTTATGTGCAGGTCCAGGACTTCAAGCCAGCTTTTCTCGATTTCCTGCGACTGTGTCTCTTATTAATGAGTATCTTATTTATGACTGCTTTCTGTTCATCAGAAGGAAGGGATTCACTTGACTTTCCAGAGCCTTGAACCAGCTTTCTGAACTCTAGGAAATCAGCCTCATTCCTGTCACAGACTGAAGAAGAAACATCAATAAACTGCATCAGTGATTCTCATATCTGTCTGCACACCATATCCAGATATTAAATCTGGGGCAAACCCAGAGCATGAACATTTTTTAAAAGTTCTCAAGAGTTACATAAATTATAGGGACACCTAGGTGTCTCAGTCATTGAGCATCTGACTCTTGATTTTGGCTCAGATTATGATCTCACAATTCATGGGTTTGAGTCCAGCATCAGGCTTTGCACTCACAGAGGGGAGGCTGCTTGGGTTTCTCCCTCTCCCTCTTTTTCGCTCTCTCTCAAAATAAGTAAATAAACTTTAAAAATATTTACTTATTTTTATTTTTTTATGTTTTTTATTTATTTTTGAGGGGCAGCATGAGCAGGGGAGGGTCAGAGAGAGAGGGAGATACAGAATCTGAAGCAGGCTCCAGGCTCTGAGCTAGCTATTAGCACAGAGCCCGATGCAGGGCTTGAACCCACAAACTGTGAGATCATGACCTGAGCCAAAGCTGAATACTTAACTGACTGACCCACCCAGGTGCCCCTAAAATTTTTTAAACAGTCTCATAAATGGTAGCAAATCCATACATTTGGAATATTATGCAACCATAAAAAGGATGGAGGAAGCCATTCTGTGCACAGGAACCTCCTTTAAATAAGAAGGAAAATTCCTTCTTTCCCATCACCTTTCCTGGCTTCTAGCCTGAAATAAGAACTTGATATAAGGAGATATGGTAACCATCTTCTGATAATTATAACAGAAGTAAGAGAAAGGTCAGGCAGGCAGCTACAAGGTTTCTAGGTCTATGATGATCTAGAACCATGGCACCAACCCTGGACTGCTTACCTTCAGACCAGTATATGTGAAGAGAAACAAGAAAATAGAAGAAAATATGCAGAGTAGAGCAAGGATGAAGGACAGGGAAGGTCTGATGGGTTTGAATCTCAAGTCCCAGTTCATTGCTAAACCTTGTTGCATGCTGCTCTCACACCTTGCAGTGCCCCTGATCTTCTCATAAATCCTTCTTCCTTTGCTTATGTGAACAGCACTGGATTTCTGTTACTTCAATCAAGGGTCTCACCAAAATCAGTACTTCAGCACTGTGTTAGCACTAATATTTACAATTTTGTCTTTAATTTATCAAGAAAAAGTTAAAATATACTTGATAATCTCTAATTTGTAAAAAGTAGGAGAGTAACAGTGTGGTAGCAATAACATTGGCTTTGGAGTTGGACAAAATTGGATTCAAATCCCCATTCTGGCCCTCATCCAATATGTGGTTTTAGCCAAGTAACATAAGTTCTCTGAGCCTCTGTTTCCTTACTGGATACAGGTGATAATAATACCTACTCTGCAGAGTTGTTAAGGATTGAATACAATAATGTATTACAGAGCTATTATTATTATTACTATCCAATAATAATAGGAATTTTTGAAAAAAGGTGGAGAAGTATGTAGTATATCTTAGAAAGATTTACCTTGAAAGTGACTTTTCTATGTAATAAAATGATCATTTTTTTTAGAGAGAGCATTACCTTATTTTCCTAATGATCCAGATTGTAGACCATCAGTGCATACTAGTCCAAACTTGGAATATTGCAAACATTATTTTTGAGTGTCAATAAACCATCAGAAAAATTATGTGCTAGCTAAACGATATCCTCAAAGTAAGATTTCTAAATTTTATAGGCATTGTGTAAAGAGATTGGCAGCGAAAGGCTGCTCTGAGCATCACTTGCCAGAGCTCAGGGACAAATCGGGTGTCTCAGAACACCAGATGACTTTACAGACCACACGCCTCCCATATTCATCTAAGCCCCAGAGGATTTGTGCAATCTCTGGACTAGAAAACCACATCCACAGGTCTGCTCTTCATCACGAACAACCATAGCTTTAAATACAAGACAGCACTGTACAATCAAACAAATCCAGATGGACAGTTCTCTCAAAGCCAAATCTATACCCAGGACACAGATTTCTAGAGGAAAATGCAGCCAAGACAGATACAAAAACAACCCAGGGAACAAAAAGTCCTAGTCACTATAAAGTCATCGATCACTCTGCTGCTTAGAATTGAGCACCACGTGCACGTGGGGTAGGGGAGTAGGGAAGGACCACAAGCTAGACACCAAAGCCCTGGAAATGTGCAGGGTGGGCGGAGGTCAGTAAAACACAGTGGTAACAGAAGGAGGGTGTATGCTCCTCTCACAACATAGTCCACTTGATCTCCACTGCTTGTTAAAGAATTAGGGCCTGGCTTCATGCATACCCATGGCCCTACTATGTGCACAGCCCTATATTGTAGGCCACCATGGTCATATTTGATGCATTAAGAAGATAAACTGTCTAGAATGCTTCCACTTCCCAGAAAACACTGAAGCTATAGCTCCTCCTCTCAGCCTTGCAGGCTGGGACTTCAATTTGATCAGTTTGGTCCAAAGTGGCCAGGCCCTGCAGAATTGCCTTGTGCTGACCAATCTCGTAAGAGATTCACTGGTATGGACTGACTCTCTTATTAGGAGAATGCATATCCTGTAGGCTCTCCTCATTTGGTAACAACTTTTGCTCCCAACCTTTTTGTATCCCACCAACATATCTTTACCCTATATCCATGTCATCTTTTTTTTTAAATAATGGCTTTAATTGTCATTTTGAGTATACTGTGGGGGATGTGTACTTTAATTAAATATACATCATACCAGTGATGCTGGCAAGGTTGAGTTAATCTTAATGTCAACAGCTATAAAAATTAGTTTGTACATGACAAGACAATGAGAGAAAAAAGCAATCCCTTTGAAACAAAATTTAAAAAATGTTTACAGTGGTTTATATCAACGGTGTGCATTTTGTGACAATAACACGTACAGATTGAGCACTCTAGGGCTCTCTTTTTGTCTTAAAGAAAACAAGCATTTACATTATTCGTGGGTTGGACTAAATTTTAAAAAGATCAATTGTACACTTACCCCTTAGGATAAACCGTTCTGGGTGTACAGCTTTAACACCATCATTAAAGTTGTTTGCAAAAGGAATAGACAATTAAAAAACAAAACATTTTTTCTTGGGAGTGGAGAGTCTTTCATTTGCTATTATAACCAGAAAATGCCATTCATTAGCTCAAAAAATGGAAGAGGGGACCACAAACACACTATTTGAGCAAGCTAATACACATTACAGTTTTTAAAATGAAGGTTATATACTATGTTACAAGTCCCAACTAGGCAATGTCAAAATGACATCTATTTCTTTGCTTGCTTTGGAAGTGTTACAGGTCTTGTGGCATTTGGCTTGTTTTTCTCTGCAGCTTTAAAATCTGAAAAGAACACATTAGAGTTTCGTCCACACTCATAATGGCCCCTGCAATGTCAAACTCTCCACAATAATTGGGTGCAGAAAACAGAGTTACCAACTGCCTCTTTGCAAAAAACTCATATCCATCTTCAACCACCTGATGGTCTGTACATATAAGATCCAAATCATGCTTCTGGAGAAATTTTGGAACCACTTCTGCACCAAATGTGAAGGACACCCCTCTGTCATTTTCACCCCGACATTTTTATCAGGGTCAGACCACAAAAGATCACAAAGAAGACCTTGATTTGGTACATCAGTTGGTCACATAATTCGCCGAATCTGCTCCATAGATTGAAGATCTGGTGATAAACCTCCATGACAGCAGAATATCTTCTCATCCAAGATGGCTGCTATTGGTAAACAGTTAAAGCAGTCTGTGAACGTTTTCCATAGTTTAATGTTATATCTTCTTTTACATTCATCATAAAATCCATAAATTCTATTGATGCTGGCACATTCATGGTTTCCTATGAGAAGAAAAAAATTCTTAGGATATTTGATTTGTTTAAGCCAATAATAGATAGTTTCCAATGACTGCTTCCCCCTGTCAACATAGTCCCCAAGAAACAGGTAGTTGCTTTCTGGCGGGAAACCACAGTACTCAAAAAGTCGAAGCAAATCATAATATTGCCAATGGATATCACCATATATTTTGAGTGGTGCTACAAGTTTTAGTAGGATAGGCTGACTGAGAAAGATCTCTCAGGACTTTAAGCACAGTCCTCGGATTTCATTCTCCTGTAGCTGGACATTTGTACCAGGCTTGGACCCCCTCACTTCCAGCACCCGTTGGATGATGCCGTAGATGTTGAGTTTATCTATATCCGCCATCGCCTTCGCACCACCAACCCTCCCGCAGCGGTGCCGCCATGGGCTTGTGACCCGGTCGTTACACCTCCTTTCCCATGCCACGAGCCCCCAACCACCCCACTCCCTGCTTCCTCCTTCTCTCCCCACCGGAACCACGAGCTATATCCATGTCTTCATAACCCATCTCTTCGAGGCAAACTCTCTGATGAACTGTTAATGATGGTGGTGGGTGGTCAAGGATAGGCTATTTCTTTCCTAATTATAATAATGATAATGATCATCATTTATTGAATAATTGTTATATGCCAGGAATTTGGTAAGCATTTTACATACATAATCTCGTGTAATTCTCAACCGTATGCAATGGGCCTATTATCTTCCTGATTTTTATAGATGAAGAAGTGGAGGCTTAGAGTGGTTAAGTAACTGAATTGTCCCAGATGGGGCTGCCCAGGAAGCAGACTCCAGGGTTATTGTGCAGGATGTTTGTTAGGGAGTGCCCTTGAGATTAGGACCTGTGGAGCAGAAGGGATGGTAAGGGGAGTGGGCAGAAGGAGAAGCTGAGCTATGATCCCCATTGACCATAGCTTCAGGCAACCCACGGGAAGCTCTGGAGCTCTTCAGAATTGTCTCAAATTGGGCTGAGATGGCCAGGTCTTTATACTCCCTCTCAATCAGTCATTGGACATGGATCCTTCAGAAGGATGGACTTTGGATAAGGTGGCTCTGCAGCTGAGGCAAATTCCCAAAGAGGCCGACAGCTGGAAAAAGTCTGCTCACCACACTCCCAGCAGCTGGGGCAGAGTCCTCCATTGACATGGGAAATGGGTGGTACATCACTGAGTCTAGAATGTTAAGAAAGTCCACACCTAGTGAGTGGTAGAGGCAGACTTGGAACAGAAGCTTGTCTGACTCCAGATCTTTCCAATGAACCACCTTTCTATAGCACGTCCTACAACCATTTAAATTGTCTGTTTAATTTTCAGCTCTCAAAAGATGGTTTTCTTCTTTTAAGTCTGCTTTCTTTACCTGCAAATCAGTATCCTTTTCCAAGATGCTGAGCCCTTGGACACATTTGTGGCTCTTGCCTAGAGGAAAATGACCTTACACCCCTCTATAGAAGAATTGTGGACTCAGCAATATTGACATCCTGAGCCGTTAGCCTGCAAAAAAACAACAAATACTCATGTCCCCCTCATAACACACTCAGTGGTTAATTTAGCCTCAAGACCAGACATGCATGCCCACAGAATGAAACCAAACATTTCAGCAGCTCTACATCATCCTATTGCTCTACAACAATTTCCATCCATTTTCTTCTTTAAAAATTTACTTTTGAGACCTTATTTAATTTGCTTTTTTCCATCAGAGCCATTAAAGTAAACAACAGTGAGCCAAACAATGTAAGAGTCACAGATCAATTTTGTGAAAATGACACTTTATCTCTGTAAGAATTTCAAACCATATATTAGGTTCCTCAAAATGATATTATCCAAGGTTAACCACTGTTAACATTTTTAGTATATACTTCCAGTGTATCCTGTGCATATGTTCAGATTAAAATATAGGTATTCACTTTTACATAAATGGGAATAAGCCATAAGTATGATTCTATCATCTGCCCTTTCCCTCACCAGTGTGATAGGGGCATCTTTTCATGACTACAGATTCTCACACTGGAGCATATGAGTAGCTGTCAATGACCCTAGAGATACAGAAAGAGTTGCAGAGAAGGGGGTAAGTGGTGACAAAGGTCTAAGATTTTATCCTAAGAATAAGGAGAAGACATTAAAGGACTACAAAATTTAATTTATTTTTTAAATGGCTTATTCTGACTACTGGTTGCATCAAAACAAGCAATTATTTGTTCATTTATTGCCATTATTCAGTAAAAAAAAAAAATCTGCATTGAAATGATGCTCCCATGATGTTCAACCTCAGACATGAGAGAGGCAAATATGAGTCACTTCTACTCAATACATAAGCTTTTGGGGTTAGAATTTATTAATTATCAGAGAAAGAAACATCAAATCAAAAGGGTTTCCTATCTTTATAAACCCTATCTGGCTGCCTTCCAGAAACAATATATGTTTGTGGCAGAAAATATAGAGAATTGAAAGAAAAAGAAAAGAAAACTTAACTACTTATAATTCTACCATTCAGAGAGAACCACTAATCATTACCATGTTGGGATATGTCCTCTCAGTCTTTTATCTAAGAATATTTTTTTTTCTTTTACAAGCAAGAAGAACCATTTCATGCAAACTTCTTATATTTTAATATATTTCTTCATCATTAAATATTCTCCCACAACTCCATTTTCAATGGTCATCTAGTATCCATTGTGTGGTACCATCATTTGTTAAAATGGTCTCCAACTGTGGGCAGTTGGGTTGTTTCAAATCACTGTGATGAAAAACCTTGTAAGTAAATCACACCATGATAAACATTCTTATAGGGAGATATTTACATGTATTGCCGTTTTAAGATTACAGCCTATTCTTATAGCCCTGTCCCACATCATACCAAACATTGTAAAATACACTTCCAGTTCACTCAAACATCACTGTTTTTGCAGTAAAAGAATATAAAGGATTTTTATAAGTTGCTTGTGAAATAATTTGGCTGAAAGCAGCAAATTTAACTTGGTTATGACTTTTCAGCAATCATTTAACATATACCAGAATTCTTGTAAACTGAGAAAAATCAAACCTACATATAGCTTTTATAACAAATTTTAGGGGTGCCTGGGTAGATCAGTCAGCTGAGTGGCTGACTCTTAGTTTTGACTCAGGTTATGATCCCAGGGTCATAAGATCAAGCCCCACCACCCACTGGATATTGAACCTGCTTAAGATTCTCTCTCCCCTCTGCTCCTCTCCTCCACCCATGCTATCTCTCTCTAAAAATATATGTATATATAATATGTAATAAATATAATGAATTTTATGAACAATAAATTTAATAATTTATTAAATTGATATAAAATTATATTTTGTGGATATTTAGTTCAACATCTGTTAATTTCATTTTTTCTTTTTTTTTTTAATTTTGGAGCCATACATTTTTTTTCTAAGTCTCATTCCATCTTTTGTAGGCTCTTTGAAAGCTTATAAGCCTCAAGCAGTAGGTCTTAATATAAAAAGTAATATTGCAAATTGCTAAAAGGGGCCAATAATATATAAAGGTTTTTTAAAGTTTATTTATTTATTTTTGAGAGAGTGTGCACAGGGAAGGGGCAGAGAAAGAAGGAGAGAGAAAGAATCCCAACCATGCTCTATGCTGACAGCACAGGGGACTGATCCCACAACCATGAGATCATGACCTGAGCAGAAATCAAGACTTGGATGCCCAACTGGCAGAGCCACCCAGGTGCTCTAGAAGGATTCTTTTAATAAAGCATGGCCACTACCACTCTTGATAAATTGTGAACGGTGTCTGTGTTCCTCTCCTCTTCTTCTTCCACCTCTCTCTGCACATGAGTGTAACATTGACCACCTGTCGGTCAATGAGTATCCCTGGGAAAAATAAGAGAAAGAAAGGCATATGGCTTCTCAGGAGTTGGTGGCCTGCTTTCCACTTTTTGGTAGAAGGATCATATGGGTCAGCCCACACATTATCACTTGAACTTGCTGTTGCTGAATAGACATCTGCTGAGATGGACATGCTTATGTATTTGCACGGATACATATCAGCAGGGCTCTCTATATGTGGCATAATGATGGAGGCACAGGCCACCAAAAAAGTCCTATACCTGGACCCCATATCCTCCACTCCACTCAGCATTGACTTTCTGCACCTAAGGAAGCCCACTTCCCTTTTGTGTTCTTATAAGGCTAAGGGATCCTCATTCAAAAGGGATCTTTGGCACAGAACACAAGAAGAAAGAAACCCACCCCCATCCAGCCATCTGGGATTAGACAGGCTTTAGCATGCAGCCCCCAGATATATCAAGGCAGGATTTCTCAAAACTACCTCCAAATGTCAAGTGGAGGAATGTATTACAGCTCATCAATAGATGCTTTTTTCTTTGAAGAAACATTTTAGGCAGCAGAAAAAGTCACTGCCTGCCCCTATCCTTCCCTTCTCACTCACTTTTTTAGTGACTTTATTTTTTAGAGCAGATTTAGGTTCGTGGCAAAATTGAGGAGAAGGTGTAGAGATTTCCCACAGACTCCTTGCCCCACACATGCGTGGTGTCTCAAGACTCTTCCTTCTTCCAGAAATGCCTCTCCTTTCATTTCACATTTTGTTCTTTGGGCTTTAGTCCCTTATCACTGGCATGGAATCTCTGGGGCTTCTTCCTTAGGTCTTTACCCTAACTATATTTTCTCTACCAAAATTTCCCCTCATTATTCTCTGAGTTTATTAACCATGCATTTTCTTCTTATTGCACTTTATTTATTTTTAATTATAAGAGTAATAAAAAAAAGAGTAATACTATGAACCCAGCATATCTTAATATTCAGCTATGATCAAGCCATCCACTCAACCCACCTCCACTAATTACCATCACCAATCGTACATTCAACAAACATTTACCAGGTTCCTGCTGTGTACTAGGAACCAGACTAGGAATTACATAAGACAAGAAGTATGGGTTTAAGTTGGAGCAGATAAGGATTTTATTAAATAGAATTGATGTAATAACTCTTTATGGCTTAGCCAATGTTTTCACCAGAATCACCTCCATTTACTTCTTATGACAACTTTCTAAGGTTGTCCTGGACCACAGACCCAATATCTACATGTGCCAGACATCTGTTGTTGGCCCCTCCACATCCACTCTTCCCACCCTGTCAGTGTCCCAGAAAGCTGACTTTCATGCGACCAGCAGGGTCCTGTGTCCTGTGATTTTGGTTGTGTGTGGCCTGTGGAGAGCTTGGCAAGGGATCAGAAGAAGGGAGGGGCCCAAGGTCAGGATTTTTATTCCCCTGGTTTCTCTCCTTAAGTTTCCTCAAAGCAGGACATGTGGGTGGCTCAGTCAGTTAAGCAACTGACCGCAGCTCAGGTCATGACTTCCCGGTTCATGATTTCAAGCCCTACCTTGGGCTCTGTGCTGACAGCTTGAAGCCTGGAGCCTGCTTCGAATTCTATGTCTCCCTCTCTTGTCCCCTCCTTCACTTGTGCTCTGTCTGTCAAAACTAAATAACATTTAAAAAGTTTCCTCAAAGGGCTATGAATCTGGACCAAAGGTCATTGCTCTTTTTTTTCTATTTTTTTTAAAAATAATAGTTTATTGTCAAATTGGTTTCCATATAACACCCAGTGCTTCTCCCCACAAGTGCCCCCCTCCATGACCATCACCCCCTTCCCCTCTCCCCCTCCTCCTTCAGCCCTCAGTTCGCTTTCAGTATTCAAGAGTCTCTCCTGATTTGACTATTGAACATTGCTCTTTTCAAGGCAACCTGTTCTACATAACTTTCCCTCCCAGTTCTGGAAACATCTTCCCCTCAACCTTAAGAGTGGTAACACCTCCAATGCCGCTAGCCCCATGTTCCTGCAACATTCCTGTAGTTTCTTTTCACTGAACTTTTTTAAAATGAGTTACTCTGTAAACAAAGCCTTCTCAAATTGTTTTAATTTGAGAGAGTGGAAGTGTATCCAAATGTGGCCAATGTTAATAGGTGACAGATTTATGAGTGTTTCTTGTACTGTTCCTCTACTTTTCTGAATTATCTTAATTTGAGTGGTATAATTTATTTATGTTGATTCCTGACTGATACAGTAGCAAGCCAGAGTCCAAATCAAGACTTTGTAAGCAGACACAGGGTGACCAACTGTCTTGGTTTGCCGGGACTCTCCTAGTGTTATTGCTCAAAGTCTTGCACCCTGAGAAACCCCTCAGTTTTCCACAACCCCAACCATTTCTCCAAGAAAGAACCAAACTGGTTGTAGTACAGGAAAACCCCAAGCAAAACCCTAACTATCCTTCTGGTTATATAGTGAGCCTTCAACCTAACCTCCCAGCCTGGAAAAGAATATGGAGAAAATACTTAGGTTGTTTTGATTGCATATTAATGATAATACTAATTCAATGTTTTGAACTATTAGAGCCTTATGATTTCAAATTTAACATTTCACCATTTCACATTATATACATATTTTATAGCAGTAAAGTATGATAAGATGATCAATGAAGAATCTGCCAACACACAGAAAAGTCACACTAGGATAAAATCCTGTGCAGGAAGTATAGTGAAATTATAAGTTCTAAAAAGGAATGAAATTATGTAAAATTTCTAACTACTAAAGAAATGTTTAATTTAGTTTTTAAGTGGACAATGCTGGGTATCAAATCACCATACATTTATATACCAAAGGATATGCTAAGAAGTTATATAATAGTTCTTTTAAAAATTTCAGTGTTTTGGTATATTGGATTTCACGGCTCTTGCAAATACTAAAACTTATAATGAAACATTTTAACTGTCAACTTTAAAATGTGTCAGAGAGAACATAGGTTTTTTTTTAATTGTTTAAATTTTTTCATGTTTATTTTTGAGAGAGAGAGAGAGAAGGAGCAGGGGAGGGGCAGAGAGAGAGAGAGAAGAGGACAGAGGACCAAAGCAGGCTCTGTGCTGATACCAGGCAGCCCAATGAGGGGCTGAAACTTACAACCCATGAGATCATAACCTGAACCACAAAGTCTGCTGCTTAACAGCCTGAGCCACTGAGGTGCCCCGAGAACATGGTTAAAAAAACAAAACGAAAAAATTTAAGGGCTAAACAAGCAAGTATATTTGCATAACCTGATGAACATATGATCATCAGAAGAGTGACTTTTTGATCACCTGCTACGTTATCAGGCACTTAACATTTCATTTCTCTCCCAACTTTTAATTTTGAAGTTTTCAAACATTCAAAAAAGTGGTAGACTGGCACAAGAAGATCCACAAACTCTTCACCTGTTAGTATTTGCCAGTTTGCTTTTTCTTTTTGCACATTGTGATATTTTTCTTACCTAAATATTTCAATAAAGCATTGTTTACAAAAACAATATCTCCTATAGAACCACAACAGCATTATCATACTTAAAAAATTAGCCATAATTTTATATTATCCAATATACCATCTGTATTCAAATTTCTCCAGTCATCTAAGAATATTTTGCTGGTTGGGCTATTGTTTTATCTTGATCCAAGATCCAATAAAATGTCATGCATTTGGTATAATGACTTTCTACTCTCCTTTAAATTAAAATTGTCTCAATGCCTTTTTAATATATTGTCTTGTATTATATTATATTATATTATGCTATATTAATTTTTGACAAGTCTGGGTCAGTTGTCCAACTGTCTTATAGAAAGCCTCGTATTTTGGATTTGTCTTATTGCTTCCTCATAGCTCAGTTTCAAGTTAGACACTTTTGGCAAGAGTATATCCTAAGTGCTGTTGCACCTATTATGCCATCTCTCCACCTCAGGAGGCACAGAATAACAGGACGATCCATTATTAGTGATGCTAAATTTACTCTCTGAGCTCAGGTGATGACCCACTCTACAGGTCCATGTTGCCCTTGATAATTAGTAAGATTCTGAGGGGCGAAACCTTGAGACCATGGGAATATGTTATTCTTCAACAATTGTCTTCATCCACTCATAATCCATACCTGAATCAACTATTACATTAGAGGTTTTAAAAAATGGCTTTTGGGATGCCTGGGTGGCTCAGTCAGTTAAGCATCTGACTATTGATTTAGGCTCAGGTCATGATCTCATGGTTTGTGGGTGCGAGCCCCATGTGGGACTCTGTGCTGACAGTGTGGAGCCTGCTTGGGATTCTGTCTCCTCTCTCTCTCTGTCCCTCCTTGATTGTTGCATGCATTTGTGCTTGCTCTCTCTCTCAACATAAATAAATGAACTTAAAAATGGCTTTCTACCATTTCTTCTATTATTAATTTTATTTTTATATTTATTCTAGCCATTAGCATGGACTCATTGACATTTTAAAAACTAATATGTTACCTAATCTAAGACCCCAAACTATAAAACTCCTAGAAGAAACAGGGGGAAATACTTGTGATCATAAATTTGGTAATAATTTCTTAGATCTGGCATCAGAAGGGCAAGCAACAGAAGCAAAAATAGACAAACAGAACAATATCAAGCCTCACAGCTTTTGTGCATCAAAGGACATGGTCAACAGAGTGAAAAGGCAAACTACAGAATGTGAGAAAGTATTTGCAAATTGTATATATAATAAGGGGTTAATGTCCAGAATATAAAAAGAACTTCTACAACTAACAGCAAAAAGATTCAAATAACCAGTTAAAAATAAGACAGAAGATTTTAAATAGACATTTCTCCAAAGACAATTATACAAATGGCTAAAATGAAATTATGCTCAGTGTCACCAACATCATAGAAATGTAAATCAAACTACAATGAGATATCAGCTTACACACATTAAGATAACAATATTTTTTAAAAAGGAAATATAAGTGTTAGCAAGGATTTGGCAAAATTGGAACCCTTGCTCTCTATTGGTAGGATTGCAGAATCATGCAACCACTATAGGAAATAGTATGGTAATTCCTTAAAATCCTAAAATAGAATTACCAACAATTTTATTGTGGTAGAATAAGTGGATCCAACAATTCCACTTCTAGTTATATATCCAAAAGAATTGAGGGCATGGTCTAAAAAATATCTGCACACCCATGTTCATAGCAGCACTATTCACAATAGCAACAAAAATGGAAGCAACAAAATGTCTATCGACAAGTGAGTGGATAAACAAAATGTAGTGTATACGCATATTGTAATATTATTTAGCCTATAAAAGGACACACTAATTATTTTTATTTAAATGAATGGCTTGCTGTGTATATCTAATTAGCATGTAGCACAACTACAAACATATACTTCTCTAAGGTGGTTGGACCATCTTTATTGTGGATTTTATTCTCAAAGCCTGCATATATGTATTTAATCTTCATATCTCAAGTAGCATTGCTGTCTATTTACAATTTAAAATATTTGGAGAAGTTCTACTGATGAGGATCTAAGTTCCTACCCCACAATTTTTATAACAAAAAAACATGATAATAGTATATATATAAATCTAACATCATAATAAGGGATAACATGTATTGAGCATAAATATGTGTCAAGCACTGTACTATGTTCTCTACACATCTCTGATTGTTTAATTGTCTTAAAAGCCGGATTCATGGGTGTTATTATCATCCCCATTTCACAGATAATGAAAGGGACAAAGTCAGACAGTGTGGCTTCACACAACAATGCTGCGCGATGACGGAGTTTGATGGTGTTCGTTAACAAAGATTGCATGGGAGACATTGAGTGGTTGTCAGGAAAAGGGCAGGGTTCAGTGAATGGAAGTGTCAGGTGAAACCAACAGTCAGCAGAAGCCAATATTATTTTTCTCATCAACAAGGTGGTAACCCTCTGGGGATAAGGACCTTATTGTACATTTGTTGCATGCCTGCAATTAGCATAGTCCATATGCATAACAGCTTCTGCCGCTCTGACAATAATACCAAATTCAGTTGATGTCTCTAACCGAACCACATCGAAATAACCCTCCCTCATCCCTCTAGCCCCACCCACATCCCATGGGACATCAAATTGGGTCAATTCCACTACTGAAACAGTTTTCCAACCCCTCATCTCTTCTCCATCTTCATTGCTCCTGCCCCAGACTACACCCTGATCATCACTTGCCTGGCTTAGAACAACATTCCCTTTGCTGCCTGGAACACTGTCGCAAGTCCTGCGACATCCAGGTCTCCTTGACTCTCTAGATAGTGTTAGTTCCTCTTTCCCATGGGAATTATTCACAATTATTATATCACAATCTCCTATAAACACTTTTGTGATCTCCAGTTAGCCTGAGTTCTTCCAGCAGAAGTGCTGTCTTTTCATGTCTCACCTCTTCTGTCTAGGACAGAGTTTGGAACGCAACAAACATCAGGAAGTGTTTGCTGAATTAATGATCTCCCAAAGAACTTGACTAAAATGTGTTAAAATAAAAATCATACTTAGAAAAGCAAGATATAAAATCTTCAGACAATATAGAAATTATAAAGGAAAGGTAAATCTCCTTCTCCAACCCCAGTTTTCCCCAAAGATCACAAACACACACATACACATGTATATATATTTATAAAAAATGGAATTACCCTGTGTGTGTGTGTGTGTGTGTGTGTGTGTGTGTGTGTGTGCAAGCAGCTTGCTTTTGTTGTATGTGTCTGGGAAATTTTCTAGGCAATTTGTCTCACTATTTTATTTTTTTTAATATTCTTTTAATGTTTATTTATTTTTGAGAGAATCAGAGACAGAGGATGAGTGGGAGAGGCGGGCAGAGAGAGAGAGAGAGAGAGAGAGAGAAACAGAATCTGAAGCAGGCTCCAGGCTCTGAGCTGTCAGCATAGAGCCCGACATGGGGCTCAAACTCACGAATTGTGAGATCACAACCTGAGCTGAAGTCTGATACCGAACCGACTGAGCCACCCAGGCACCCCGTCTCACTATTTTAAACTACTGCGTAGTATTCTACCACATATTTACTTAAACAGCTCTCTACTGGTGAACATTTGGATAATTTTCAGTTCTTTGTTGTAATAATGTTCCAATGAACTTGTCTTGAGATCCCCTTTTTACATCTTTTTTTAAAAAGAGCAACACATTCACATGGTTCAAAATCCAAATGTACAAGACAGTATAGAGTAAAAAGTCTCCTCTTCTTTCCTATAATCCCCATTCCACCAACCCTCAGCCACCCAGTTGGCCCTCCATAGAGGCAACTAATGTCACTATTTCTTACCTATGTTTACATTGCCATACGGTGAAGAGAGACCATCCAGGAGCTATATTCCAAGTACTCAAATTGTTGGATCAAAGAGTAGTGGGTTGTGGGGTTGCTAGGTGATATTGCCAACTTGTTCTTCAAAAAGTTTGTACTCACATAATTTGTAAATATTAGCAATTGATAAATATCAATTCAATAATTAGTGATTCCAATTAGGACTTAGTAAATACGCATTTGCACTTCTACCATCAGTAAACAATATTTATTTCCCACATCCTCACCAACACCAGCTGTTTTCAAACCAGCAAATATTGGCCAGTCTGAGAGGTAATAATGAATAGCTTTGATATACAGTTCTTTAATTGTGAGGGAAGATGAGCAGCTTTTCATATGCTTATTATTCATATGTTTGAACTTTTTTTTCTGTGAACTGCCTACTCAGGTCCTTTGCACAATTTTCTTTTAGGTTGTTCTATCTTACTTATTTGTAATTTTTTTGGCATACTATCTGCAAATATTTTCCCTCTTAATACATTGATAATTAAAACCACATAATTCAAAATTCAACGTTTCTATTCAGGTGTCAGTTTTGTCTCCCCATTCAGATTGAAAATTCTTTGAAAACAGAGGCCAAGAATCTCCTCTAGTCCAAGATTATATGGCAAATTCCAGTTGATCAGCTGCAACCTTCATTCTGGGCATTTGACATGGAGTGAGATCCTCTGGGGAAGAATTGTATCTTCTGTAGTTACAGAAGAAGATGAGATTTGCCTTCCCGGGTCAGCCCCTCCATCGATCCAGTCTAGCTTTCTATCTGACAGCAGCAACAAGAAACATGTTGAAGGGAATCCAATTACCCTCTTTGACATCCACTTCAAAAGGTTAGGAATTTATCTTATGTATCACCACTTGAGATCTCTCTTCCATCAATTCATCTAAACCTCTCCTGAACTTCAGCGTATAGTCCCACTCCAGGCACTACTGACAATGAGTTCTTTTGTTTATAATGCAGTATATCAACTTCTGGGTCAGGAGGGCAGTATTATATGTAAGCACATATAATTCTCCCACTTCACTCCAAATACCTATAAATAATAATTAAAAGTTGGTTTAAAATATTAACACAATGTTCCCTGTATTGGTTCCAAAAGTTTCTTCAAAACTTTTCTTTGGCCTTTTTTTATTGTACCTTATTCCATACAGAATAGATATAGATACAGATATACATAGTTTAAAGAACAATGTTAACAGCTATGTACTCATATCAAGTCAAGAAAGAGCATTGCCAGGGTCCCACAAACCCTTGTGTGTCCCTTTCTCACAAGGAGAAGATAAACACCATCCTGACTTTTGAGATACTTACTTTCTTGCATTTCTTTATGTTCAAACATCTGTGGATATACTCCTAAATGCTAAAGTTTACTCTGGGCTGTTCTTGAACTCTGTGTAAATAGACTGTGTATTTTTTGTGCTTTGATTCTTTCCGTCAACATTGGGTTTTTTAGGATTTATTCACGTTTGCTAAGAATAGGAGTTTTTAAATTTAAAAAAATTTTGTTTTAAATTATATTTATTTAGTTTGAGAGAGAGTGCGTGCACATATGTACACATGCTTGAGTAGGTAAGGGGCAGAGAGAGAGAATCCCAAGCAGGCTCCATGCTCAGCGGGGAGCCTGATGCAGGGCTCCATCTCATGACCTTGAGAGCATGACCTGAGCTGAAATCAGGAATCTGCCGCTCTACCAACTGAGCCACCCAGGCACCCCAGTTTTATTTTTTATTTATTTAATTTATTTTTTTTCTGTTGAGAACAGTTTTATATCATTTCTTTTATTTCTTGATAGTCTTCCACTATATGGCTATACGTTAATTACACATTCTACTGATGATGGACATTGTAATGCTGGTATTCTTGTAACAGTGTCCTGGTATGTGTGTATACAAGTTTCCCTAGGGGTACACTCAGGAGTAAAATTGCTGAATTGAGAGGACACATATCTTCAACTACCAAATATTGCCAAATATCATTCCAGAGAGGTTATACTAATTTGCACCCCCAGCAACAGTGCCTGAGTTCCTATTGCTCTATACAGTTCTTAATATATGGTATCGTCAGAGAGTTTTTTTAAAACAAGTTTGTTGAGAAATAATTCACTCACTACACAATTCATCCTTTCAAAGTGTACAACTTGATGAGTTTTAATATATTCACAGAGTTGTGCTTCCATCATCACAATAAATTTTTGAGACTTTTATATATATATATATGTACATATATATATATAAAGATGCCTTAATGATTGGCATCTTTCACTTAGCATAATTTGTCAACATCCATGTTGTAGCATGTATTAGTATCTCATTTTGATTCCAAATAATATCGCATTGTAGGCATATACTACATATTATATATCCACTAATCAGTTGATGGACATTCTTTCCCTAAGGGGCTACTTTTACCTTTTTCAGAATTGTTTTGGCTGTCATGGATTCCTTGCATTTTCGTATGGATTTTAGAATCAGCTTGACAATGTATGCAAAATCAACTGGGATTTTGATTGTGACTGTATTGAATTTCATACCAATTTGGGGAGTCTTGCCATCTTAACAATATCAGGTCTTTCCAATCATGATCATGAACATAGAATGTCTTCTCATCATTTAAGGCCCAAAGAATGGGCCTTTAATTTCTTTCAACAATGCTCTGTAATTTTTAGTTTATACATCTTACACTGCATTTGTTAATCCTTAAGTATTTTTTTTGATGCTTTTGCAAATAGAATTCTTTTCCTAATTTCATTTTTTGTTTTATTGCTACTGTATAGAAGTATAAATAATCATTGTACATTGATCTTGTATCCTGCAACATTGCAGAACTCATTTATTAGTTCTAAAGGATTAGTGGATTCCCTAGGATTTCCTATATATAAGATCATGTCATCTGCAAATAGTGATAGTTTTACTTCTTCCTTTCCAATCCAGATGCCTTTTATTTAATTTTCTTGACTAATCTTCCTGGCTAGACCCTCCCATACAATGCTGAATGGAAGTGGTGAGGGCAGGCATCCTTGTTTTATTCCTGATCTTAGGGGAAGAGGTTTTTCACATTAAGTAAGATGTTAGCTGTGGGCTTTTTATAGGTGGCCTTTATCATATGAAGGAAGTTCCTTTCTGTTCCTGGTTTCTTGAGTGCTTTTTCATAATAGAGTGTTGCATGTTGTCTAATGCTTTTTCTGCATGTTTTCAGATGATCATATAGCTATTGTTCTTTATTCTATTGATGCTGTGTGTTTTGCTACTTTTTTAAATGTTGCACTGATTTTTGAATGTTAAGCCAAACTTGCATTCCTGGGATAAATCCCACTTGGTCACAATGTAAAGTCTTTGCATATATTGCTGAATTCAATTTCCTAATTTTTGTTGAGGATCTTTGTGTCTGCAGTTGATTCATGAGTAACGTGGGGGTATTGATCCCGCACACAGTCAATGGAAGCCTTACCAGGAACAAGAACAGTCCATTAACATGTGTTTTCTATACGTATTATACACTGCAGTCTTACAATAAAGTAAACTAATAAGACGTTGTTAAGAAAATCATGAAGAAGAAAAAATACTTTTACAGGACTGTACTATAAAAAATCCACATGTAAATGGCCCATGCAGTTCAAACCCATGTTATTCTAGGATCAACGATATATTTACAAGAGATATTGGTCTGTAGTTTTCTTTTCTTGTGAGGTCTTTGCCTGGTGTAGATATCAGGATAATACTGGCCTCATAAAATGAAGTGTTCCTTTCTCTTTTGTTTTTTGAAAAGATTTGTGAACTATTGGAATTAAATTTTCCTTACATGTTGGATAGTTGGCAGATTTTTTTTATTTCTACCAATTGATGGATGCATATTGGTATCTCACAGTTGCTTAAATTTGCATTACTCTGGCTACCAAAAGTTGAATAATTTTTTATATTTTCATTGAACCTTTTAATTTTCTTATATTTAAGTGTTTTGTCCATTTGGGGGAGGCTGTTTGGCCTTTTTTAAAAATTGATTTGCAGGATTCGTTTTTCTTTCCACTAATCTCTGCTTTCATCATAACTAATCCTTTTTAAAGTTTATTTTGTTATTCTTTTCTAATAGTTACAATGGATGGTGAGCTCGTCTATTTCAGTCTTTTTTCTTCTATCGTAGAACTATTCGGAGTTGTAAATGCCCCATTAAGTGCTATTTTAGCTGCAACAATGAGTTTTGAGATGTAATATTTTTATTTTGTTCAACTCAAAATATTTCAAAATTTCTGTTATTATTTCTTTTTGGATTCATGGTTATGTACTGGTACATTTCTTAATTTCCAAATTTATGGAGATTATTTTGTTATACTTTCATTACTGATTTCTAGCCTAATCGTACTTTATTAAAAAAATAAGCATTGCATGATTTAATACATCAAGATTTTTTTCACTTGTGGCCCAGAAGTGGCCACTCAAAAAAGTATATTACATGTGCACTCAAAAAAAAGGTTTTTATTCTGAAGTTATTGGAAACAGTGTTCTAAATATTCACATTAGTTCTCTTTTGTTAATCATGATGTTCTAATCTTCTTCATTGTTAGCAATTCTTTTGAGGCTTCTTCTATGAATTTTTGAGAGATCATTAAATTATTAAATTTAGATCCCTAAATTATAAATTATTAAGAGACTTTTTTAATCTTCCAGGATAATTGTAGATTAGTTATTTCTCCTGCGATTCTGTGAGTTCTCTTTTATTAAGTTTTGTGAATGCTTATTAGGTAAATACAAATTTAGAAATTAATCAATCTTTCTGATCACTTTCATGTGCCTCTTTTAATGTTTAGAATTGCTTTTTGCCTTAAAGTACTTTTAAAACTTCTTTTTATTTTACAAATACTGAAATTCATTCTTTTTGGCACAGTTCTATGAAGTTTTGACAAGTGCATGGAGTTGTGCAACCATCACCGTGATCAGGATACAGAGCAACTCCTTCAACCCCAAAATGATTTCATGCTTCTCCTTTGTATGCACTCCCACGGCTGACCCCTGGCGATCTGACTTGTTTTCTATCACTATAGTTTTGCCTTTTCCAAAATATCACACACAGAGAACTGTGAAGTACACAGCCTTTTGAGTCTGGCTTCTTTCAAGTAGCATAATGCATTCAGGGTTCCTCCATATTACTGCATACATCAGTAATTTGTTCTTTTTGTTGTTAAGTGGTATTCCATTTATGATTGTACTGAAATTTACTTATCCATTCACCAGCTGAGAAACACCTGGGTTCATTACAGGTTTTTTTGGTTTGTTTTTTGCTTTTGGGGGTTTTTTTGGTTAGAAACAAAGCTGCTATAAACATTCACATACAGGTTTTCATGAAAACAAATCTTTTTCTTTCTCTAGGGGGTTGTATTGCTAGGTGATATGGTACATCAACATTAAACTTCATAGGAAACTGTCAAACTATTTTCCAAAGTGGCTGTACCATTTTACATTCCCATCAGTGATGGATGAGAGCTTTGATTGCTCTATATTGCTGCCAGCGCTTGGTATTAGCAGGCTTCTGTTTGTTTTATTTTAGCCACTTTGGTAGGTATGTGGTAGTATCTCATTGGGCTTTTAATCTGCATTTCTCTAACGACTAATGATACTGAACAATTTTACATGTGTATCCATTATATCTTTGGCAAATGTCTGTTCAAACTTTGGTTCATTTAAAAAACATTTTTGGTTGTTTTTTGTTGTTAAGTTTTGAGAGTTATTTGCAGATATCTTCTTCCAGTTCGTGGCTTGTCTTTTCAGTCCCTTAACAATCAGTCTTTCACAGATAGATAATTTTTAAATGTTTATTCATTTATTCTGAAAGAGAGAAAGAGAAAGAGAGAGAGAGCAGGGGAGGGGTAGAAAGAGAGAGAGGGAGAGCCTGATGGAGGGCTCAATCTCACCAACCACCAGACCGTGACCTGGGCTGAAATCAAGAGTCAGATGCTTAACCAACTGAATCACTCATGTGCCTCACTAAATAGTTTTTAATTTATTGAACTCCCTTTTTTTTTTCTTGTATGGATCATGCTTTTGGTGCCATGTCCAAAAACTCTCAAACTCAAGTCACACATCTTTTTCACATGTTTTCCTTGAAGTTTTATAGTTTGACATCCTACACTTAAGTCTATGATATATTTTGAGTCAATTTTTACATAGTATCTAAGGTATGGGGTAAGGGTTTTGAGGGACTTGTTTGGGGGCAAGGGCTGCATATAACTGTCCAATTGTTCTAGTATCATTTGTTGAAAAGATTATTCTTTCCTCCTTGAGTCAGGTAATGGAAATCCTCCAATGTTTTCTTCCTTTTCAAAATTGTTTTGACTATTCTATTTCCCATGCTCTTTAAAAAAATGTTTATTCTATTTTCTTGAGAGAGAGAAAAAGCACGAGCAGGAGAGGGGCAGAGAGAGAACAGAGAGCATCCCATGCAGGCTCCTCCCTGTCAGCACAGAGCCCAGCACAGGACTTGATCACACCTCTCTGAGATCATGAAATCAAGAGTCCAGAGCCCTCCAACTGAGCCACCCAGGTGCCCCTCCTGTGCTTTTCTATGTAAATTTTAGATTCAATTCCTCTATCTACAAAACTTCCAGCCAGGATTTTAATTGGAATTGCATTGAAGATACAAATCAAGCTAGAGAAAATTCACATCTTAATGAAATTAAGTCCTCCAATTGATGAACAGAGCAAATATCTCCATTTATTTAGACTTTCTTTGATATCTTTCTTAAAGTGTATTTTGCCTAATAGAAATATAACTACACCAACTTTCCTTTAGGTTGATATTTGCATGGTGTATCATTTCTTACCTGTACCTCCTCAGAGATTCCGCATCCTAATAATACCTAGACTCTGTGCATAATGATAGTGCAAAGGGGAATTAAGGTGGTTGATGGAATTAAGACTGATTGGGCTAAAGAACTGACTTTATTTTATTTTATTTTTATTTTTTGGTCTTTTTTTATCTTTGAGAGACAGAGAGAGAGTGGGGGAGGGTCAGAGAGAGAGGGAGACACAGAATCAGAAGCAGGCTCCAGGCTCTGAGCTGTCAGCACAGAGCCTGATGTGGGGCTCGAACCCACGGACTGTGAGATCATGACCTGAGCTGAAGTCAGACGCCCAACCGACTGAACCACCCAGGCGCCCCTGAACTGACTTTAAAATGAAAAATTACCCTGGATTATCCAGATGGGTCTGATGTGATCATGAAGGTTGTTAAAAGTAGCAGACGAGACGGAGGAGGAGAGTAGGTTGGATTGGTACAATTAAGAAGGACTCAGCTTAATACTGCTCACTTTGACAATAGAGAAAGGGGGCCCTGCACCGAGGAATGTAGGCAGCCTTTAGAAACCAGGAAAGGTTAGAAACCTGGTTTAGAAACCAGGAGAGCCACCAGAAGGAACACAGCTCCAGCAACACCTAGGTTTTAGCATAGTGAGGCCTCATTTGTATTATTTAAGCCACCAAATTTGTGGTACAAGTGCTGTGTTACAGCAGAAATAGAAAAGTAATACACTGTCCCTTTACTCATACTTTTTAAATTTTATGCTTAAAAAGTCTCTTGTAGACAGCATATGATTTAATTTTGGTTTTATTTTTTTCTTACAGTCTGATAATCTTTGTTTTGTAACTGGAGCATAAGGTCCACTTATACTTAATGCAATTGTTTATATATATTTGAGTTTAAATTTAATACCTTATGTTATACTTTCTAATTATCCCATCTATTCTGTCCCCTTTTTTTTTGCTCATCTATTTTCTGTTCTCTTTCCTTGCACCTTTTCACTTGATTATGTTTTATGATACTGTTTTCTCCCCTACTGATTTATGTTATAATATTGTAATTTTGTTATTTTAATGGATACCTAAAAGTTAAAACATACATAATTAACTTACCAAAATCTAAAATTATCAATAGGTATTCTTTCCTTAGACAATTAAAAATCTTTAGAATGCTTTAACTCCATTTATCGCTGTCCAACATATTTGTTATTTTTGTTATGTAGTTTAATTTTATTTTAAACCTCAAAAGACATTATTATTGTTTTATCTAATATATGTTAATTTAGGTTTTATCTAGATATTTGCCACTTTGTCTCTTTATCCATTTCTTAATTTGTTATCATGTGATTTCTGTTAGAATTGTATCTTTTGGAATTTGCTTTATTGAACTTCTGATAATATTAAACTCTCTCTCTTTGTGTTTCTCTGTATGGAAAATCTCTATATCACCCTCATTCCTGGAATCTATCTTCATTGTTTAGAAAATGACCATTATTTTCTTTTAACAAATTGACAAATTTCATTTCCATTGTCTTCTGGCTTCCATCGTTGCTGTTGAGAGTCAGCTATTGGTCTTGCTGTCAACCCTTCAAAGATCTTTTTTCCTCTAGATGCTTTTCAGATTGGGTCTTAGTTTTTGGTCTTCTTTTTTTTTTTTTAATATAACACAATTTATTTTTTTAACATATGCAATTATTTTCCATCATTTACAATACAGTAGTTACAATGACACTCCAAACAGAAAAGCAAAGTAAAAATTCAAAACCCCAACTTCTATTTCATGTAATTAGACTTATACAGAAATTAGGAGGTTATGTAACAACTAGTTAATCACCTAATTTCACAGCTATCTGAAGTGGCAATCATTATATAGCAGCTTATCTATGATACATTCAAGATACATGATACAATTTATTACTTGCCCATAATCTAAAACACAGCCTGCTTAATACCTTTCCTTAAATTTCACCTCTATACTACAATATACTTGAGGTCCATGCAAAAAAG
>NC_043700.1:48197588-48220727 GCF_006229205.1 Suricata suricatta | reverse complement strand
AAACAGCATGTAATTTCTGTCCCTGACGGAATGTATTAAATAAGCAAACACCCCCAACAAGCAAAACAAGTACTACAATGTAAAAATATTAAAAAAAAGAAAACCCTCTCACATGCATAGATGAAAGATGGCACACAAAGAACTCACATCTTTTCAAGCTTCAATAGTAAGTATTCTGCTACTATGTATTAAATACTGCATGGTTTGCCCAAGCTAAGATGAAACCACATCATGAATCAATAAGCATTTTGCATTTTCTTTCATTATCTACTCAAAGTCATGCCTACTGCACCTCTAAACATTTCATTAACACTTCTCCAAAGAGGACATCCAGATGGCCTACAGGCACATGAAACGATGCTCAACATCACTCATCATCAGGGAAACACAAATCAAAACCACACTGAGATACCACCTCACGCCAGTCAGAGTGGCTAAAATGAACAAAGCAAGAGACTATAGATGCTGGCGAGTTTTTGGTCTTCTAATCTCAATATGGACTTAAAAAGAAATTGAACCAGATTGTGATTCTTAAGTTTTTACATCTCTGGTTGATGTCTCTAATTGTTTCTAGAAAGTTCTAGAAAATTCTTAGCCTTTCTCTCAAGTATTGCCATTGCCCTTTTTTCTTCTCTCCTATAGAAATTTGATTAAATATATGTTAGACCTTTTCACTCTTTTAACCTTTTTATGTGTTTTTAAAAATCTTTTTGCTTCTTTGTGCTACCTGCTGGAAAAACTTTCAGACCATTCTTCAAAATGATTTATTCTCTCACCAGCTATGTCTAATCTAGTGGTGAACTCATCCACTGAGCTTGTAATTTCAGTTATTGAAGTTTTGCTTCTAGATGTTCTATTTAGTCCTTTTTCTATTAAAATAATGTTCTTGCCATTTATTTCCATCTCCCTATAAATATATTCAAGATATCTTTTATCTATTTAAATATAATAAGCACAGTTGTTTAATTATGCTTGACAATTTCAATAGCTGTGTCTCTGTGAGCCTGGTCCTACTGTTTCTTCTGGTTCTGAGTCATGGTTTTGTTATCCTTTTGCATTTATTATCTACATGTGCTGCTACTGTATTAGAGAGAATTACTTACAAGAAATATTTGAGGCCTCGGATGAAGACTTGCATTTGTCCCTCCGTGGAGCAGAGACACTACTGGACCCAATGCTGCCCAAAGTTTCCTAAACTACTCAGATGGTATAAACCTGAAGGACAAATCCCTGTGAGGGCCAGGTCCTCCCTAATCTAAAGATATGGCTCTCTGAGTTTCCGATTGTGATATTCATTCAAAATATCCTTCCCTGGGAACTTTTTTCCTGAAAGTACCAGAAATTTCAAAGTTCCATGTGGAGAAATATCTAGCTTTAAACAAGGATAAGACAATAATATCTGGCTCCTTTCTTTTTGATAACATTCCCTATGATATTAAGAAGCTTGTCCCTCAAGTCAGAGCAACATGCTATACCAGTTTCCTTGGGAAATAGTTCATAGAACAAAAGAGCATATAACTCAGGAGATATTTACTAAGTGTCTGCCTTGAATCAGATGCAGTGGTGCTAGGAATCCAACTCTGAGAAATATAGAAACTAGCCTTCTAATGTCTACGTAATTTCTTTCCTGGGTATAACTGGAAGCTTAAAGGTTTTTTTTTAATTATTTTGATTGATAACGTTAGGGCAAAATAAACCATTGTGTTTCCATTATTTTCCATTTGTTACTATTCCTCAGAGAGCTCAAAGCCTATTTGGGGAGAAAACATGAAACAGCCTGGGTAATTCAGTTCTACGTTGCTTACATGGGAGGTCTTCTACCAGGAGTACATAGGAACTAATGGTCGTTGAGTTCTTAATTACAAGGTGCCCAGTACTCTGCATCTATTTCTTACCTCAAACCTATGAGATAAGCATTAATATCCCCATTTTACAAGGGAAGAAACTGAGGTAGAAAGATATTCACTTTCCCGAAGTCACATTGCGGGATAGACAACTTCTACAATGGCTCCCGAAGATCCCCACCTCCTGGTACCCGCAACACGCTGTGTATTATTCTTTCCCTTTGCAAGTGGACTGAAACGAGTGACTCACTTTAATGAACAGCATAAAGCAAAAGTGGTGGGATGTCCCTTCTGAGGTTAGGTTATAAAAGACTAACTTTCATCTCACTGTCCGTATTTCCTTCTGGCTCTTCTCCCTTTTCATTCTGATGAAGCAAGCTACCGAGTTGCGGGCTGTCCTATGGAGAGGCCGGTGTAAACAAACAGAGGCCCTCCTGCAACCGCCCACGAGGAACTGAGGTCTGCCAACAGCCACATACATGAGCATGAGCGCAGACCCTGCCCAGCCACGCCATCAGATGAGGCTGCAGCCTCAGCTACCATCTTGACCGCGACATGTTGAGAGACCCTGAGCTAGAAATCCCAGTAAGTGATGGCCTCATTCCTGACCCATGAAAACTGTGAGATAGTAAGTGCTGTTTGGAGCCGCTAAGCTTTGGAGTCACGTGTTACACAGTAGAGAACAAACACATACAGCTAATAGGAGGCAGTCTGATACTGGACAGGTCTATCTGAGACCAGACTGTCTTCCTGAGCATGTTTATACACTAACAAATAATGAAAAGTCAGAGGAAGTACCTCTGAAGAGACATTTCAAGAGGAGTCCAGACAAAAGTACAAGTAAAACTGCAAAAGTAGAACTAAACTTGTTCTCAAAGCTCACTGTATCCAACACTTTCATTTTACAGTTAAGGAAACTGAGGGGCTAGGACTTTCCCAGGGTCCCATGGCCATCTGAATAGGGCTGGGGCTAGAACCTAGTTCGTTTCCCCACCCAAAAGTCTTTAAACTGCTTCATCCTTATTTGCCTTGCTATTTAAGGAAGGGGAAAGTGCCTTTTGGGTTTTGCTCACTAATGCGTTTTGTATAAATGGCCTGTACATGCTATGAAGTAATGGATACTTGTTGCAAGAGTAGAAGACCCCCAGCAATTGGCCCTTGATGGTCACAATGAAGGGAAATTGCTCGATATCTCCTTATTCCCTTTGTTCTCCACTTTCTTCCCCAGCTGCAAGAAATGGGCACTGAATGAAATTGGGAGAAGCCTTGGTTAGTGAGTTATCTGGATGCTTTATTAGTAAGAGGAAAGGGACTAGTTATGAGAAGTAGGTGATTAGGTAGCCTATTAGCCAGGGAATTACAGATAGTTTGTGGCTGCTAGGATGTGGGAGATGGTTCAAAAGGTAAAGAAGAATATTTCAGGGTTTCAAGGAATCCTCTTTTTTTTTTTTTTTGGAGAGAGTGAGAGAGTATGTACACACACACACACACACACACACACACACATACATATGGGCTGAGGAGGGGCAAGGGAGAGGGAGAATCTTAAGCAGGCTCTATGACCAGCAGGGAACCCATGTCCCTGGGATCATGACCTGAGGCCAAAATCAAGAGTTGGAAGCTAATCCTACTGAACCACCCAAGGCATAAGATCATTTTTAAAATTTTTTTCTTTTTATTCATTAAAATTTTTTTTGTTTTAATGTTTATTTATTTTTGAGATAGAGACAGAGTTCGAGCAGGGGCTGGGCAGAGAGAGAGAGAGAGAGAGAGAGAAACACAGAATCTGAAGCAGGCTCCAGGCTCTGAGCTGTCAGCACAGAGCCCAATGTGGGGCTCCAACTCACAAGCAGTGCAATCATGACCTGAGCCAAAGTTGGACGTTTAACCGACTGAGCCACCCAGGCACCCCTTTTTAAATTTTTTTAGAGGGAGAGCATGAGAGGGGGAGAGGAAGGGGGAGAGAGAGAGAGAGAGAGAGAGAGAGAGAGAGAGAGAGAGAGAGAGAGAGAATCTTAAGCAGGCTGCACATTCAGCATGGAGCCTGAATGAGGGGCTCCATCCTACAACGGTAGGATCATGACTTGAGCCAAAATCAAGGTGCACGCTCAACCAGCTGAGCCACCCTGGCGTCCCTGGAGGAATCCTCAAAGAAGGAAACAGCTCTCTGCAGAATGCGTTCTATAGCTACTTGTCAAGCAACTTCTTTCCCCACACCCCCAGCCTCATTCATAAGCTGTAATGTTACATACTTCCACTAGAGGTCAGCACTTCTCCCTTTCTAGAGCAGAATTGCTATCATTTTCATTTAAAGACTAAATGCCTTAAGTAATACATTGTATCATTTATCTTGAAGTATCATAGATAAGCTGCTATATAACGATTGCCACTTCAGATAGCTGTGAAATTAGGTGATTAACTAGTTGTTACATAACCTCCTAATTTCTGTATAAGTCTAATTACATGAAACAGAAGTTGGGGTTTTGATTTATTACTTTGCTTTTCTGTTTGGAGTGTCATTGTAACTACTGTATTGTAAATGATGGAAAATAATTGCATATGTTCAAAAAAATAAATTGTGTTATATTCAAAAATAAATAAATAAAATAAAATTTAAAAAACAAAGACAAGAGAAATTAAGCTAAAAAAAAAGACTAAATGCCTTGAAACATTTTGTCTACCAAACTGAGTTTATAAAGAAATAATCAATTTGTGTTTCAAATTTTTATTTATCAAAGATGCAAATAATAGCTGTCATACATTTCAGATTACTCTGAGATAACCAGTGTTATAAAATACTCCCCCCCCAATATTTTTTAGTTAGTTTTCTCATGGGGAAATGTAAAACATCCAGTGGAGCTTTGAAATGCTTAAAATTAAAAAGAAATAAAGAAGGAGAGAGAGGGGAAGGAAGAGAGAGTTGGAGAAAAAGAGAGAGGGAATCCAAGATATGTAGGACTTCCCAATTCTCTCGGGGTCCAGAGGCCCTTGTGTTGGGAACACCAGTATTAGCCAGAGAAGTCCAACTATCTACTCAGGGGTAAGATAGCTATATTTTCCTTTTCAATGTAGGAAGACACATGTCCTTGGATTACGGTTAGGGAAGAAATAAATACGTGTTGAGGAAGTCTAGCTGAAGCAAGTTCCTAATTACATGTTCTTGGCTAATGAAGAATGCTTTGGGATTGAATGGTGGTATTTGGCAGCAGCTGAATTTCAGTGTTTACCCACATTTTGGTGTCCTAAGCTTGCAGGGAGACATCAGGCCAGTTTGAGGCAAGATGAATTTAATCATCTTGACCAGGTTGTAATCTGCTTGAAGTAAGAATTCTATACTATATGTCATATTTTCTCCAATGTCACTACAGAGCTTGGCATACAGCATAAATGGATTGATGAAAAGGTATTAAAAATCAAGACATGCTAATTAACCTCCTAATGATTAAAGTGCACCAATTCTCCAGAGTCTACGACTCTCAAGACATATGGAAATGGGTAACATATTATATACATCCATGGTTTAGATATATGACCCATTTTAATGCTCAAGTTAAGACTTCAACAGTTGACAAAACTCAGAGGATTTGAAAAGGAATATTGTGTATATTTCTTACATCCTTTTAAAAGTCCACCTCTAGTGCACGTTGACTGCAGTAAAAAAATATTGGTCACAAGGTGGCGCTGTTGCCTTAGTGTCAACCTTTCCTCTAGTTCTTTTAGCTGGGATGCTGTGTCTCAACCGATCATACTAAATGATCCCATTAGTTTTAATTACTAAATCTGGAAAGTGACAAAAAATGATGGGCAGAATGATAAAATTACAGCCAGACTCTACTTTTGGGTCCATCTGAGGCTCAGCTTGATTTTTATCAGAGGAAGAAAAGAGGGAGACAAGTTTTATAGAAGTTCATTTCCTATTTCTGACAGGGTTAGTCAGCTAAGAGGTTAAGTGTACTCTGCTTGGGCTCAATTCTTTCTCTGTGTTTATTCTCTGGGGTCATTCAGCAAGGCATGGCCAAGGTCTTATTCTTTACGGAAGAAAGGAATGACAGTTGAATGTGTGTACACAGGCGGTGGAGGGAGGTTTCCAGCTGCGAGTTAAAAGGTTGGTGTTCTACCGGCTGACCCCGTTTTCAGTAACACAAAGGAGGAAAGGTTATCACACTTTTGATCATGATTCCGAACGACTTAAATTGGCAGTAACAATTAGCTAGACCCAATTAGGTGAAGCCGAATCTGCAATAAATGTAAACTCTCAAACCTGGAAGGAAATAACTGAATGACCCCAATTCAGCAGAATGCCCCCACCCACCCGCTGTCCCCCAAAAACACCAACTTCATTTTTACCTACTCTGGGCCATCCTTTATTTAATCCTCACAACAGCCTTAAGAAGAATCTATGATTAGCCTCATTTTTTAAGTTTATTTACTTATTTACTTATTTTTAGAGAGAGAGTGAGGGGGAAGGGGCATAGAGACAGAAAAAGAGAGAGAATTCCAAGTGGGCTTCATGCTACATGAGTGTTTGTTTTGCTTTTAACCCAAAAGAGGAAAAAAATAGCCAGCAAAGACCATAAAAAATTAATGGCAAGAAAGGGCAGAGAGGTCCATCCATACCAGCGCTGTTCATATGAATCCACTAAACTTTTTCATAAATTTATTTATGCTTATTTTTGAGAAAGAGAGAGAATGAGCTGGGGAGGGGCAGCGAGAGGGAGATCCAGAATCTGGAACAGACTCCAGACTCTGAGCTGCCAACGCAGAGCCCCGACACGGGGCTCCAACTCACAGACTGTGAGACATGACCTGAACTGAAGTCGGATGCTTACTGACTGAGCCACCCAGGCGCTCCCCATATTTTTAACCCATTTTCTTCAAACATCCTTTGAGCAACTAAAAATGTCAGCACCTGTAGTTGGAGCTGAAGATGGCAAAGACTGACATAGTCAGTGGCTTCAACTTGCTTACTAACACATTTGATTTCACAGCAATATCAGAAATATCACATCTCTCATTAATTACACAGGATGAAAAAAAGAGAAACTACTTGATTCATGTGCTTGAATGGGCCTCTTGCCGTGGTTCTCCTGATTATGAACGAAGGAAGAGGGTATTTTGGACCATTTTAGTCATCATCTGGATTGGCAGTGTTTTCAGAAGAAAATCGTCAGGCATGCTTTCACTCTTCTGTCCTTTGAAGCTCCCTGTAAGAAGTAGCAAGTACTTCAATAAGGCCTTCCCCACTGCAGCCCATGTTTTCACAGAGTAACATTGCTGACATCATGTTCTCTTGCAGTGGGAATTGAAACGCTTCTAGAAGAAAATCCTACAGAAAATTTACAGTTCAAGTTTCCAGGCATTTGTTTGAAGTGCCTCGCTGAGTCTGTATTTTGAAGTGTCCACTGCAGGTGGATATATTAAATATACTATGCTTGTTCTTCATGATTCTCCTAACTTTGAATTTCAAAAGAAATTTTTCTTCTCTATTCTTGCCAAAAGTCCATAATTCTATTTTTATTCCTAGCTTTTAGACCCACACATTCAGGATCATCTTTGCCTATTTAATTATAAAAGCTTAAAACACAGCGGATGACTACATTTCATTCAATCATTTTATGGACCAGTGAACATGTACCTTCCCTCAGAAATATACGGATGAGATATCAGTGTCTTCCCTCAAGGGGGCGCTCACCACTAACTGAGTAGAAAGGTTAGACACACCCCTCCCCCACCCCCCCGCAAATTGTATCTCCAAGCTGCCAAGCCAAAAACCGACAATATGGATAAACCATAAAGACATTATGCCAAGCGAAACCAGCCAGACCCAGAAGGACCAATCCTGTATGATTCCAATTATATGAAGTGTCTAGAGTAGTCACATCATAGAGACAGAACGTAGGATGATGGTTGGCAGGGACGGGGTTGGGGGTGCAGGGGGATCGGGGAATTGTCGTTTAAAGGGTTCAGGAGGATGACAAGAGTCTGGAGATGGATGGTGATGATGGTTGCCCAACAAAGTGAATGTTCTTAATGCCGCTGAACTGTATACTAAAAATGGTCAAGGGGCGTGGGTGGCTCAGTCGGTTAAGTGTCCCACATTAGCTCAGGTCATGATCTTGCTCTTTGTGAGTTCAAGCCCCACATCGGGCTCTGTGCCAACATCTCAGAGCCTGGAGCCTGCTTCAGATTCTGTGTCTCCCTCTCTCTCTGTCCCTCCCAAGCTCATGCTCTGTCTCTCAATAATAAATAAACATTTTTTAAAAAAAAGTTTTTTAATGGTCAAGATAGTAAATTTGTGCCATTTACTTTACCACAAGACAATTCTAAACAAAAACAAAAGTCACCTTTGAGGTCTGTTTCTCTTCCATATCTGTCTAATTCATCATTAAGTCCCATTAGCTCTACTTTCAAAATAGATCCAAAAGGTGACTGCCTCTCACCAGGCCCCCTCTAAGGCCAGACCACGCCACCTCTCACCTGGGCTCCTGCACTGACCTCCTAATGGGCTCCTTGCTACCACCTGTGGCCTGTGCCGGCCTCTCTTCCACATTCCAGTAGTAGACACTCTTTATTGTTGTTTTTTTAATCCAGATCTAAGTGTTGGCCAAATTCCATTTTGAATGATTTTCCCTTCCTTCCCTTTTCTTTCTTTCTTTCTTTCTTTTTCTTTCTTTCCTTCCTATTTTTAAATGTTTGTTTATTTATTTTGAGAAAGAGAGTGTGTGCGTGCACAAGCAGGGGAGGGGCAGAGAGAGGAAGGGAGAGAATCCCAAACAGGCTCCACACTGTCAGCACAAAACCTGATACAGGGCTTGATCCCAAGAACCGTGAGATCATGACCTGAGCCAAAATCAAGAGTCGGACATTTAACTGACTAAGCCACTGAGGCCTCTGGGGAATGGGATATTTTAAAAATTGAAATGCTTTGCATCATGTCTTTAGGGAAATGTAAATTAAAACTCTAATGAGATGCTACCACACACCTATGAGAATGGCCAAAAGCCAAACACTGACAATAACAAATGCTAAGGACGAGGAGCAACAGAAACTCTCGTTCATTGCTGGTGGGAATGCAAAATAGTCACATCAGTTTGGAAGATAGTTTGGCAGTTTCTTATAAAACTAAACATACCGGGGTGCCTGGGTGGCTCAGTCAGTTAAGTGTCTGACTTCGGCTCAGGTCATGATCTCATGATCTCATGATTCATGGGTTCGAACCCCGCATCGGGTTCTGTGCTGACAGCTCAGAGCCTGGAGCCTGTTTCAGATTCTGTGTCTCCCCCTCTCTCTGCCCCTCCCTTGTTCACACTCTGTCTCTCTGTCTCAAAAATAAATAAACATAAAAAAACGAAACATACCTAAGATCCAGCAACTGTATTCCTTGGTATTTATCCTAAGAAGTTAAAAACTTTAGTCCATTCAAAAACCTGCACACAGATGTTTATAGCAGCTTTGTTCATAATTGCCAAGACTTGGGATCTATCAAGATGTCCTTCAGAGAGGAATGGATAAATAAACTGAAATGCATTGGAATATTATTCTGTATAAAAAAGAATGAGCTGTCAAGGACAAAAAGACATGGAGAAAACTTGACTGCATGTTACTAAGTGGCAAGACACTAATATAAAAGACTATGTACCATATGATTCCAACTATATCACATTCTGGGAGAGACAAGAGATCAGCACTTACTGAGGGTTAGGGAGAGGGAGGAATGAATTTGCAGAGCCCAGAGGATTTTGAGGGTGGTGAAAACACTCTATGATATTACAGTGACAGGTACATGTCATCGTACTGTTGTCCAAACCCACAGAATGTGCAACACCAAGAGTGAGCCCTGAGGTAAATCATGGACTTAGGGGGATGACTGTGTGTTAATGTAGGTTCATTATTAGTAGAAAATGTACCATACTGGTGAGGGGTGTTGATAATGGGGGAGGCTGTGCATGTGTGAGGACAGAGTATATGGAAAACTGTCCCTTACTCTCAATTTTGTGGCAAATCTAAGACCATTCTACCAAAAAAATAAGAGGTCTTTAAAAAACAAACAAAATGAATAAAAAAAATAAAATTAAAAATTACTCTATGAAAAATGTAGGAATCATCACTAGAGAAAACTGTAAAACTGATGTTTGTTTCTGGTATTAGGTTACATAGTTTCAAGTATTAATAACGTACGTGGTCCTGAAAGTAAAAAGACACAACTTTTAAGTCCATTTGGAGGGGCCTCTCAGTGGCTCAGTCGGTTAAGCATCCAGCTCTTGATTTCAGCTCAGGTCATGAGCTCACAGTTCTTGGAATCAAGCCCCACATCAGGCCTTGTGCTGAAGCATGAAGCCTGCTTGGATTTCCTCTCTGCCCCTTCCCCCTCATTCCTTCTCTCTCTCTTTATCTCTCTCTCAAAATAAATAAGTATACAAAAAATGATAGTAAAATCCATTCAGAATAACAGTGCCACAAGAGTCTTCATGCTTTTCAAAGCGCTTTCATCTATGTCACCCCATTTGATTTTACCAGCAGCCACTAGGCTGGCACAGCCTAAAACAGCTGCAAAATTGCCACTGAGAGTGGACAGAAATGATGAAAGAGGAACTATCTTATAACTCAAAATTCTATTTTAATCACAATAAGAAAAAAGAAAACAGACATAGGGTATTCTTCTAAAATTCCTGCCAAGGTAAATACAATTTTCAGAAATCAGGAGGAAGCAACTTTCAAAAAGGGCATCTTGAAGAATGATTGGAAAATATCAGGATGGCTAATTTCATTAGAGGAAGGGAAATAAATGACAGGTATGTTATAGTCTTTACAAGTCACAAGAAATAGGGGCATCTGGGTGGCTTAGTCAGTTGAACGTACCGACTTTGGCTCAAGCCATGATCTCACAGTTTGTGAGTTCGAGCCCCCTGTTGGGCTTTGTGCTGACAGCTCAGAGCCTGGAGCCAGCTTCGGATTCTGTGTCTCCCTCTCACTCTGCCCCTCTCCCACTGGTGTGCTCTCTCTCTCTCGCTCTCTCTCTCTCTCTCCCAAAAATAAATAAACATTTTTTAAAAATCACAAGAGGTAGGGGCACCTGGGTGACTCGGTCAGTTGAGTGTCCAGCTTCAGCTCGGGTCATGATTTCGTGGTTTGTGAGTTAGAGCCTCGCATTAGGCTCACTACTGTCAGCACAGAGCCTGCTTCAGATCCTCTGTCCCCCTCTCTCTCTGCCCCTCCCTTGTTATGCTCTCTCTCAAAAATAAATTAAAAACCTTTCACAAGAAATATAATCGTTGACCAGTAATCAGGGACCAGATGAGAACTGCATAATTTAAGTGGTTGTATACTTTGTGTGAGAATGGAGGCCAACCTACCAATGAATACTATGGATGCATGGGCATGATACAGACCTGATTATTGGTCCAAGTCCTGGGATATGTCCTCTTCCTCACTGGCCCAGAGAGAGGCTGTTTCACAGACACAGAAGCGATGATGGTGAGCTGGGGTCTTCCCAACCCCCACCCAGTCCATCAGTGTCATGGACTGACCTTCTCCCAAATATACCTGGATGGTGGTCACTCTCCCCTCAGTCAAATACAGAAAAGATTTAGAGAATGAAGGTCAAGTGTCCCTTGGATTCCGGTAACTAACCCTCATTCTTTAGGACCTAGGTCATGAGAGTGGAACCCTTGTAATGGGATTAGGGCCCTTAGGAAGAGACTCCAGAGAGATTCTTCACCCCTTCCACATATGAAGACACAGCAAGAAGATGGCCAGCCGTGAGCCAGGAAGTGGTCTCTCACCAGACACCGAATCTACCAGCACCTTAATCTTTGACTCCTAGCCTCCAGAACTGTGTGAAACACATTTTTGTTGTTTATAAATCACCCAGTCTGTTGTATTTTTATTTTAACAGTCTGAAAGGACTAGGTCACTCACTGAGTCCCATGCTGCTGGCCCCTCCTTTCCAGCCCCAAAGCCACAGTCCCAGCTCCGGACCTGATTATTGCAATAACTTTCTAACTGGGCCCGTTTCCACACTGTCTCTTCCTTAAGATCAAAGACAAATCCACTGTTGCTTTCTTCCAGCATCATTCCCCAAGGCAGAATTAATTGTGCCTCATCTGTGTCCCCAGAAGACCAGGAAGGCGCTTATCACCCAGCATTGTGGTTACTTCTTGACTTGTCTGCCCCTCTCTTGAAGGCAAGACCTGTGACACTCATCTCTGTGTCCCCAAAGAATTCACGGGCACAGTCACTCATTGAACAAGAAGCTGTGCAGAAAAGTGGTTGTGAAGGGGGTTTAGGAGCTTCACTGCCCGGATTCAAATCCTGACTCTGCTCTTTACTCATCTGTGACTTTGGGCAAGTCACCTCTAATCCTTAGAATCTCTATCTACAAAACAAGGTAACCAAATTATCCACCTCATTGGACTGTTGACAGGATTGAGTAAGACTGTTACAGGATTTGCCTCAGTAAATTCTAGCCACCAGAATGCAAACTGGTGCAGCCACTCTGAAAACAGTATGGAAGTTCCCCCAAAAATTAAAAATAGAACTACCCTATGACCCAGCAATTGCACTACTAGGTACTTATCCAAAGAATACAAAAATGCTGATTCAAAGGGGCACATGAACCCCAACGTTTATAGCAGTGCTATCGACAATAGCCCAAGTAAGGAAAGAACCCAAATGTCCATCAATTGACAAATGGATAGAGAAGATGTGATGTATATATGTAAATATGTATGTACATACATAATGGAATATAACTCAGCCATCAAAAAGAATGAAATCTTGCCATTTGCAACAACATGAATGGGACTAGAGTGTAGTATGCTAAGCAAAATAAATCAGTCATAGAAAGATAAATATCATATGATTTCACTAATATGTGGAATTTAAGAAAAAAAAACAGATGAACACAGGGGAAGGGAAGGAAGAATAAGATAAAAAGATAGAGGGAGAAAAACTGTAAGAGACTCTTAAATACGGAGAACAAACTGGAGGGATTGTTGCTGGAGGGAGGTGGGGGAGGGGACGGGCTGCATGAGTGATGGGCGTCAGGAGGGCACTTGTTGGGATGAGCCCTGGGTGTTATACCTACGTGATGAATCAGTTCGACTCCTGAAACCATTATTACACTGTATGTTAACTAACTTGGATTTAAATAAAATTTTGAAAAATGTTAATGCTACCACCATTATTAATAACTCCTTACTGAACTGAACTGGCTCTACCCTGTATATCAATGTCCAGTTACTTTTCCTACATCATCACCTTTGTTCTATGTCCCTGCTCAAAATCCTCCAGGGGCTTGCTCAGTTTGGAGGAAGCCCCAACTCCTTAGCTTCAGTAGGTATTGATTTATGGTTTAGATGTGTTTAAATAAACATGTTTATCGTTGTTTAAATGGTTTTTTTTTTTTTTTGAACACCATTTTGGCAAAGCTTCTTCTGTAATTAGGAGTCGGTCACAAGAAAATCAATCTGTTAGGGTTAACCTTTCTGGGAAGGATTCTGAGAACCTACTGAAACTCACGGTTCCTGCCCCTGGGTGCCTATTAAAATCACCTGGGGAGCTTTTGAAAGCATACCAAAGAGTAGGCCCAACCCCCAGAAATTCCAATCTAATTGGTCTAGGGGGTGTGGCTGGACGGTGGGATTTTTTTTGGATTTTAAAGCTTCCCTAGGAGTCTAATATGCAGCCAGTGTCGAGTGGCACTCTGATCACCTCTGCTTTGTCATACCTGATAGAATTTCATGCCAACTTACCTGCAACTACACAGTTCTGAGGTTCTTGCGTTTCAGGGGACTGTTTCTGTTCCCAGTTTGCCTGGTGCAGGCCCCAGACACACCAGCTCCTGCCCTGAAGGGTTCATAAAGAAGTACCTTTGGAGGCAAACATGTCTTGTCTTCAATCGGGCCACAAACACATCTTGACTCACCCTCGTAACTTCCTGGACTCTTGATCCAGTTTACACTTCACTGATAACATCCTGGCTGGAGAACCAGTTTCTGACCTGCAGTGATCCCTTCTTCACCCCTTGGCTGGGTCTGGAATTTCATGTTCTCTGAGCTCCTCCCTGGTCTTACACTGGCAGGAGTTGATTATTTCTTTGACTCTTAGGACTCAGCCTCCCGACTTTCACCTTGATAGCCCCTAGCCTTCTGAGTGTTCTACAATCTTCAAGCTTCTGTCTTGTGGTTCTAACCCCATCCTAGCCCCCAGTCCCAGTCATCGGTGCACTTGGGGTGACCAGATTCTGTTTATTTTTCTGATAGAGAATTGGGTGACGAGCTGATCTTTGAACAACAAGGAAGCAAAAGGTCTGGAATAAATTAATCCAGACAAAGAAAGGGGGGGGGAGTTTTGGGGGTGGCTCAATACAATTTATATTTGTGTGTGTGTGTTAGGAACCTAAGGGCATATGGTATTCCAGTAGACTGTGCAAAAATCACAGTCCTTTCCATCTAAAAAGCATGTTTTCCACTCCTTATTTCTTCCTTCCTCCAGCTTTGCTTTCCTCCCTTTTAGCACACAAAACACATGGGGCCCAAATAGGAAATCTGAATTTCTGTTACGGTGAGGGCAAAATGAGATTTCAGAGTCAAATTGACTCACGGCAGAGTAGCCAAGAAAGGGACAGGTGACCAGGATTCAGTATTTGTATAGGTCCTTCATGTAGTGTCTGTATTGTTGATCTGAAAGGGCCCTGCTCTTTAATTAGGGCCCCTGTGTGGACTTGAGATGGTCATCTCTTCCCTCCTTGCTTTGGGTCATGCAGGCCTAAGCCGCCAATCTTGATTTAGGAGAAGGGGTGCTGCTCCTCAGGTCAGCTCACTTCCGGCACCTCCATCCCTTCTGCAGCTGGCAGATGAGGGCAACCCAGCTCACAAATCTAGCTGGGATGACACCTCAAGGGGTTCTTTCACTTAAGACTTGACAGGCGCCTCAAAGATTTCTCTAGAATGTGGGAATCCACACTATGGAGTGAGAACTGGCTACAATTTACTCTATAGTTAGTTTAAATAGAAAAATTTTAATTATAACTATAAATAATAGGGGGTAATATTTTGCTGTTAATTCCTTTTCTACATATGCTGAAAAGAGACAAATTTCCTTGAAGAGTCTCCTATTTTCTTATGATTTACTTTATCAGGAATATCCCATACTAGCCTATAATGAAAAAAGTAATTTCCTTCCATTATGACTCTCATGACTAATTCCAGAAAACTCACCTTCATGGTTGGCAATTGCTCTTTCTTCAGACAGTATTAAAACATTTGATCTAATTATGGTTTTAAACCATCAGGCAAATCTACAAGAGAAGGTCTGAAGGATAATTGCCTCAATTGTCAGCCTCTTCATGAAAGAAACAGTGGCTCCAAGTCCGAGGAGAAGAGCCTGTGAATGAAAACCAGCTTGAATTTTATGGAAAATGTATCCCAAGTAGCTGAATGAAGTGACCTGAAGGGTAGGGTCCATTTGCCTTGGACCTTGGGTGATATCTATCAAAATTCTGTTTTAACCTTTTCCTCTTGGCTAATCAACAAATCTGGTCAGAACTTAAAACTGCTCTGATTTTCATTATAGTACAGAGAAGTTGACTTTCTTATTTTTATAGCACTTTTTTGTCATTAAAATATGTAATTCAAATATATGAAATAGATAAATGTCACAAAAGCAGTCGGAAAAATGTACTGATTAGAAAATATGGAAAGTGTAATAAATCATTAAAATTAGCTGTAGTCCTCCTAACATTCTGGGATATTTCCAGTTGTTCTTTTTCTTCTAGTGTACAGGTATATATGAGGGCATAAATGCATGTTTTAGGTAAAAATGGGACCATACTGTAAACTGCTTTTAAAAATTATTGTTAGGCGGCATCTGAGTGGCTCAGTTGGTTAGGTGTCTGACTTCGGCTCAGGTCATGATCTTGTGGTTTCTGAGTTCCAGCCCTGCCTCAGGCACTGTACTGACAGCTCAGAGCCTGGAGCCTGCCTCAGATTCTGTCTTCCCCTCTCTTTTTGCCCTTCCCCCACTCACACTCTGTCTCTTTGTCTCTCAAAAATAAACATTAAAAAAATTTTAAAGCATTTTTCTATGACATTAAATATTCTCCAAAACGTGAATTTTAATGATTATGTGTAATGACTGCATCCCATTTATAAAAAGTACATATTACAGTTTATCTATGTCCTTATTGTTGGAAATGTAAACTTTTCAGCTTTTGAATATTATAAATAAAACCCACTAATTATTCATAATTGTAAACGTTTATTTATGACCTCCTCTAATAACTTCCTTAGGATAAACTTCCTTGAAATGGAATGATGGATGGGTTCAAAGGTTTAAGACATGTTTAAGATTCTTAAACGTGGAGTTTTCTTTCCAGAAAAATTGCAACAATGTATACTTCCTACCAGAAATATCTGAAAGTGCTATTGTCATAGGGACTGTCCCCCTGTGGCTTTAGCACTGAAAGTTCCACATTCCAGGAAACCCCTCTAGATCTCTGCATGGGTGTGGAGGTTTGGGGGGAAAGTACAAAATGCTAAAATATGTGGGCTGAAAACAACATTGCTTTTAGTGTTAAATGGTTACACATAGGTTATCCACCCTCACGGTCACCAGCTACCCATGTTGGCTACCATGACTTTCAGTTCGTTGTGATCACCAGCATGATTTGACCTAAGTGTGCAACTCAAGGGGCGCCTGGGTGGCTCAGTCGGTTAAGCGTCCGGCTTTGGCTCAGGTCATGATCTCACGGGTTCGTGTGTTCTAGCCCTGAGTCAGGCTCTGTGCTGACAGCTCAGAGTCTGGAGCCTGTCTTCAGATCCTGTGTCTCCCTCTCTCCCTGACCCTCCCCTGCTCATGCTGTCTCCCTCTCTCTCTCTCAAAAATAAATAAAAACATTAAAAAAAAGTATTTAAGTGTGCAACTCAAAGTGCCTTGTAACTGTGAGGCTTAAGTATCTTTGTCTCTGCCTGTGGATTAACTATTGTGCTTTGTTTGTACTGAGAATTCGTATTGAGTGTGAGTTTAATATTTAACATTGTGAATACTGTGATCATGTTTCCTAAGAATTCAGATTATAATACCAACACCAGTATGACCGAGATATCATTGAAAACAAAGGCTAAACAACTGTGCCATTTTATTGACAGATGAAAGGACACAGGGATGTGACTGGGGAGGTAAGTAACCAAAACAGAACACACTATGCAGGTGCAGAAAAAAAAATGGAGTCAGGCATGGTGGAGAAGGGGATGTAAAAGCACATATGCAGAATGAATCTCAAAAGTCTGGCATGAGACAATCAAAAGTTTGTTAGTTTGTTTGTTTGTTCGTTTCTCCAAAAGGCACAAATGCTTAGTGGAAAAGAGTGGCCATTGAATTAGTGTGAGCATACCACACTAAGGAACAGTTTCACATCACTCCTTTTGATTGCTCTGTGACTGAGTCAAGTCACATTTCCTGATTCAGAGGTTAAAACTAACGTGTCCTGTGGGAGAATGGGAGAATGAAAGGAGGATATTTTGATAACAAATGGATTGGCCTCCTGCAATGTAGACTGATTCTGGCAGAGCTTACCAACCATTCATTACGTTTTCTACAGCATATCAAGTGATGAGTTAAATCACAGCAGCAATAGTGATAACAGAGGGGGTCAGGATATGCCACCCCCTAAGACACCATCTTGGCATATTATTTTGAGCTGAGGTCACTTGAGAAACCAGATGCAAAAATGCTCTCTGCCCTCTCCCATCTGGCCTAAGGCACTGTATAAATTTTCCCTGGAGGCACCTGAGTGGCTCAGTGGGTTGAGCTTCTGATTTCGGCTCAGCACATGATCTTGCGGTTTGTGAGTTTGACCTCACTGCTGTCAGCACAGATCCTGCTTCGGATCCTCTGTCCCCCCCTCTCTCTACCCCTCCACTACTCACATGTGTGCTTTCTCTCTCAAAAATAAATTTAAAAAAACATTAAATTTTCCCTGGAGAAAGGTGCCTCCCCACCCACCCTGCCCCCAGCTCTGCCTTTGCACCAGGAAGAGCACTTTTATCATCAGAAAAACGGAGTCAACACTGAGATGGATTTGCATAAACAGACCCTACTAAAATGTCCACTATCTTCCATTAGTTCCCTCATATATTTCCCAGTCTCTTCCCTGTGATTTATCATCTCTTGGAACCAAAACCTTCTTTCTTTTGTTCAAATGGTATATATACCCTCAAGTCTAGCTGCTTTTTTAAGTTCCACTTCTTTTCTGTGAGATCTTGGGCACATAAACATTAAATAAAAATTATACCTTTTCGTAGCTACATTTTTGCATGGACCTCAAGTATACTGTAGTATAGAGGTGGAATTTAAGGAAAGGTATTAAGCAGGCTGTGTTGTAGCTTATGGGCAAGTAATAAATGGTATCATGTATCTTGAATGTATCATAGATAAGCTGCTATATAACGATTGCCACTTCAGATAGCTGTGAAATTAGGTGATTAACTAGTTGGTACTTAACCTTCTAATTTCTGTATAAGTCTAATTACATGAAATAGAAGTGGGGGTTTTGATTTTTTACTTTGTTTTTCTGTTTGGAGTGTCATTGTAACTACTGTATTGTAAATGATGGAAAATAATTGCATATGTAAAAAAAATAAATAAACAGAAAAAAAGTGAAAAAAAATAAATAAAACCTTTCCCTTAAAAAAAAATTATACCTTTTCTCTTGTTAATTGGTCTTTTGTAGGTTTAATTCACAGGCCCCAGCTACTGACCTGGGTAGAGGAAAATTTCTTCCTCCCTGACAGCAAAAGTACTATTTCTTAGGTACTTTAATAGGAAAAATGGAATTATAAGTCATCTTCTTGATTTCTAAAAGACTTTAATGAAGCTCTAGAAAACATAAAACAAAAGATTGTTGATATATTATCCAATTACAAGCTGGATGATGCTTATCTTATCTGCATGTTTGGCAGACAGTCCAAAATGTAAAATTGGGCAAATTCCATTCAGTCTATACTTTTCTCACCAGGGACAATGAAAAAATGTCTTTGCTGCTAAATGTTTTGCATACCTTGTATACCCCACTGCTAAAGAGGAATGTGATTTGCTCACCTATGAAATTGAGACTTTCATTACAAAAGCTTTGGTCATTTTTCAGGCCCCTGAAAACTGCAGAATAACTTAACGAGATATTTGGCTGTAAAAATGGAAGGAGATAGCCTTCTGAGACAGGGGCCTGGAGAATGGCTTGCTTCAGAGTATTCACGGATGAGCATTTAGGTATGAATAGTTGATAAGATGGATGTAGAGACACAAAGACATTATTGATAAGCTGTTATTTCTGCCAAAATAAGCTTGTAGATGCAAAGTGGGTGAACATTTTTGGAGAGCTGGATGCAAATTCTTACATATCTAAAGCCCTACTATTACTAGTAAGTAAAATCCTAAGTATTAAGAGCACCTCTGTAAATGAAAATGATTTTTACATTTGAGTATATTCATTCTATCACTATGTAAAACAGACAGAAGCTTTAAGTTATTGCAAAAGGAAACAGAAAGTGTAAAAATATCCTATGGTATTATGGGAGAGAAAAAATCTTTTTTTTTTTATTAAATACAGGTTAAGGTTTGTTTAATTAGTCCTATTGTATTTACACTTCCCTTTTGAAAAGTATTACACTTGTGTATCTTAAGCATATACAATAATATAGCCTATAAAATGTAAATATCCAATAAAGAGTTTTAAAAAGTTAAAAGTAAGTTGCTGTATCAGAGAATCAAAAGAAACATGATAAAAATCTCATATTTTTCAAGGCGCCTATCTGGCTCAGTTGGTGGAGTGTGCAACTCTTGATCTTGGGGTTGTGGGTTCAAGTCCCACATTGGATGTAGAGGTTGCTTAAAAATTAAAAATATTTTTTAAAAATTGCATTTTTCCTGCACATCATTTTTAATATGTCTTGTTATTAAGAATATAAGTTGCCCTTGTTAACTAGTCTTATTGGGGTTTGAGCCCTGCATTGGGCTCTCTCCTATAAGTACAGAGCCAGATTTGGATCCTCTGTCTCCCTCTCTCTTAGCCTCTTCCCCACTCATGCGTGTGTGTGTGTGTGTGTGTGTGTGTGCGCGCACTCACACTCTCTCTCTCTCAAAAATAAACATTAAATAAATAAATAAATAGCATTTACATAACAGATAAGTAAACAATACAAAATAATATAAAGTTTTAGGTTTTTTTCATGTTTTTATGTTAAAAATAACATCACATATATCCAGTTATTTATCACATATTCTATTATTATTAATTTTTTTCTCATATGATTCTGTCCTGGGTCAGCTCTCTAAAAAAAATTACCAACTTTATGTTACCAAAAGCCAGGCATTAATTTTTTGTTAGAAGTTTGCCAATTTGTTAGAAGGAAAAAATCCCATGTCTTTATCAAATGTGCATTTCTTTAAAATTTTTGTTGTTGTTGTTTATTTTTGAGAAAGAGAGACAGAGTGCCAGTAGGGGAGAGGCAGAGAGAGAAAGAGACACAAAATCCAAAGCAGGCTCCAGATTCTGAGCTGTCAGCACAGAGCCTGATATGGGGCTTGAACTCATAAACTGCAAGATCATGGCCTGAGCCAAAGACCAATGGTTAACTTGACTGAGCCACCCAGGTGCCCCATCAAATGTGCATTTCTTTTCTATGAAGGAGACTGAACATTTTTCACACATTCATTATCCATATATTTTTCCTTTGGAAACAGCCTGTTTCTTACTTTTGTCAAAACTTCTATTGGTCTTAAAAAATAAATTTAAAAACACTTCTGTTGGTGTCTTTCTGTGTTTTGATTTATAAATCTTCTTTAGGACTGTAACTCTACATCAATCAAAACCGCCATACTTCTCAATTTGTGGCTTGGTCTTTCCTTTTTTTGGGGGGGGTGAAGTTTCTAGGCATACTTTAGAAATTGTTGTTTTCTGAACTACCTGTTTTTATTTTTTCCTTAAAGAAGCAGTTTTGTACACTGTTGAGAGTAGGGTTCTGGAGCTGCCCAGACCCACGTTTGAGCTTCCATCTATATAGACCTCAAACAAGTTCTTGGTACTTATACTATTACAGATGACTTCTTTCTTTGCTTGCAGTCAGCTAAATATTCACATTTACTTTTCTCTAGTTGTTCAAGTTGTTACATGTAAGCCTTTGATCTGTCTGGAATTCATACTGGTAAATGATGGCTACACCGTTCTGTATTTTGCAGGAGGTTTTGCTTTTCCTTCCCTAGATGATGTGCCAGTGACAGAATAGTGCAGCTGTCCCCACTCCATTCCGGGGCTTGTTCAGCTGCCTCTGAGTCATTCTGTGGCATTGGGCGGGTGTTCTAGCTTCTGGCTTTCTAGTGGGTAGAATAGCTTCCAGATTGGGGCTCAGCTGAATGAAGCCTCCTCTGGTGACACAGGAAAATGAAATCTGTGATACTTCCCATTACAGAGCCCCCAGGCTACAGCTGTCTTGCGTTTCTCTTTAACCACTTCATGCCTGGTGCCTGGAAGATTAAAACCACACGTGGCATCCATCCTACCCTGGGACATTTCCTCTCGCCCTCATCTTCCCTCCAGTATCGGGATTTGGGTGCCCCACCCTCATGCTTCCTGTCTAGGTGACACCTTCTAGATCTGAATCTGTGGTGACTCAGAATGGTCCTCTCTCCCCAGCTACACTTTGGTCTCCACCCCACCCACCCCGACTGTGATATGTGACAACCTCCCTGGGAAAACAGGATCTTAATTACCTCCCTGTATCAAAGGTGGAATTCTATGGATATTTCCTTCCACTGTAACAACATACTTATCTTCAAATAAATTGTAACCTTCTGGAAATGTGGAGCATGTCATTCTCATTTTTTGCTTCCTTATCACAGGCAAGTACTTGATCTCACACACATGCAATCAAATATTGGTTAGATTGGGGGCACCTGGGTGGCTCAGTCGGTTGCATGTCTGGCTCTTGGTTTCAGATCAGGTCATGACCTCCCAGTTTGTGGGATAGAGCCCCGTGTCCGGCTCTGCACTGACAGTATGGAGCCTGCTTGGAATTCTCTCTCCCTCTCTCTCTGCCCCTCCCTGCTTGTGTGTGCTGTTTCTGTCTCTCCCAAAGTAAATAAATAAACAAAACCCCCCACAAATATTGGTTAGGTTAAATTATATTTGATTTTAAAATATCAATAATGAATAAAGGGAGGAGAGTATTTTTGATGGCAAAGATTCCTCCTAAGGTGTATTCCTGGGAGATTAATTTTCTTCCAGCTCTATCCAATGTTTCCTACAGGAGGTTTTTGCTCCTTTTCCAGATAGCCTTCTTTGTGAAAAAGTCAGTCACTTCTCTTAGGCGAGGAGCCCTGGGCCAAATAGTTAACCTCCAGCTTGCTCTAAACTTTCAAATTTTCAAAAAATACCTTTACATTCTAAGTTAGATTTGTGGATGAGCTGTGGAAACCACTGAGTTTAAGGGAGTAGACCACTGCAACCACAGATCTGACTAATCTAATCCCTTAGGGGGTGCAGTGGTCACCCAAGCACTCAGTGCATTTGTACTGCAGCCTATGAATATTTTATAGATGTCCTTTTGTGCTTACTTGACGGCACTGATCTGTACAATCTGCCTTGAACAATATCAAAAGAATACCTCCTCTTGATCTCTGTCCCTGAATGATTTATGGAGATGCCCTAGGCCTATCAGAGATTCATTATTGACGTCCTTAGGAGAAGCTTTTCTTTTTTTTTAAAGGTTATTTATTTATTTTGAGAGAAAGCACACACGAGCAGGGGAGGGGCAGAGAGAGAGAACCCTAAGCAGCCTCCACACTGTCAGCACAGTCTGATGTGGAGTTCGAGCCCATGAACTCTGAGATCATGACCTGAGCCAAAATCAAGAGTTGAATGCTTAACCGACTGAGCCACCCAGGCCTCCCAAGAGGTGCTTTTCAACAAAGGGGGAAGTAAATTTATGTGTGTCCATATAGCGAACACTTTGGAGGCACTTAGTGTAAAATCCGTGCTTTGGAAGGTCATCTGGATCTTCAGAGATTAGAAGGAATTTAAATTTCCTCAATAAAAAGGGCCAAGTGATGTTCCAAAGATCTTCTACCCCTCTCCCGATCCAGGCTTATTTATTCCTGGAATTTCTTCTCACTCTAGAATATCAGTCAGAATAATTAACTTAAAGCCTTCTCTTGTCTCCTGGCTCTTCCACTTCTGTGCCTTTTAAAAAAGGAAACCGCAATCTTTCATTTATGCATGTGAGAGGGTTGTCTTTTTTTT
>NC_043700.1:48189428-48197488 GCF_006229205.1 Suricata suricatta | reverse complement strand
TACTTAACCTTCTAATTTCTGTATAAGTCTAATTACATGAAATAGAAGTTGGGGTTTTGATTTTTTACTTTGCTTTTCTGTTTGGAGTGTCATTGTAACTACTGTATTGTAAATGATGGAAAATAATTGCATATGTTAAAAAAATAAATAAATAAATGGAAAAAAATAAAAATAATAAAAATTAAAAAATACAAAGAAATAAAAAGATACAGTGTCCATAAAAAAAAAAAGGAAACCATTCAGTCACCTAGTATATGGGGTGTTGACTGTGTGCTCCTTGCTTTGAGCAATACCAACGATGAGAAGACATTATCCCTGATACTGAGTTCTCAGTCTAATTGGAGAAGACAAGACTTATACACATTACTGAAGTCAGCTTGTCACCCAATGCTAACATAGTACAGTGCTGGAAAAGTTTCCAGAAGGAAATACTAATGTGTGTAGGATTAGTGAAGGACGACTTTATGGAGAAAATGGGGCTTGAATGGTTGGATTTCAACTGGCAGAGGGAGGGCATCCTAAAGACAGTAGTAGGTTCGAGTGAGAGTAACCAAAGCAGGCGTGGGGGATATTAGAGACTGTACTAACTGGGGAGAGGGCAGCAAGTGTGAGGGCAGATGATGAACGCCACGTTCCATAAAAAGTAAAACCCAGGGCCTCGAGGCCAGCATGAAGAGAGGAATCTCCTGGAGCAGACCCCAGTGATCTCACATCTGTACTTCTGATTTGACTCTTGTGGTCTCTTCCCAGTCCCCACTGCCCTACCACATTGGCCTCAGAGATAGACTTCCCTTTTAAAGATCTGTTTAAAAAGCCCCTTCCTTTGCTTCCCCTCAGCATAGGTCAAATAAGCTTAGGAAAAGTTTACTAAACACAAAAAGAGAACAAAAAGAACAGTAATACGTATAAATAATTGCATTTACAAGTTACACCTTGCTCTCTGGTCTCATAAATCTTATCTTAGTCCAAACAAGATCCCAGGGAAAGAGGGCCTTGCCTGGGGCTACTCTGCCTAGTACATTTCAGAGGACATCTTTTTTTTTTTTTCATGAGAGAAAGAGAGAGAGAGAGAGAGACAGAGAGAAGGGCAAAGGCAGAGGTAGAGAGAGAATCCTAAATAGTCTCCATGCTCATGTGGAGTTTGATATGGGGCTTGATCCCATGACCCTGGGATCATGACCTGAGCTGAAATTAAGGTGGATGCTCAAATGACTGAGTCACCCAGGGGCCTCTCAGAGGTGACCTTTAATCACCAGGATTCAAGAGGACTCTTCTAATCATCTAAATCTCTCAAAATCCAAGCCAATTCCATTCAGCCTCCTAAACCCCAAGGTTGTGGTTTTACCCTTTTAGGAGGAACCCAATTCTATCATCCAAGGACATTCCCAAACACAGGATGGAAGGACACTTTCTGTCCAGAGGTGTCTTTAGGGAGGGTGTCATGCAGAGGCTTTGAAAGAAGAACTGGTGACAGGCTAGAATACGAGGGTGGCAACAGGGAAATAACAAAAAGGTGCAAGAGACATGGCTTTTGATGTTAAGGAACCCAAATAAACTTTTCGCAAGTTATGCCCTTGCAGCACTCTTTGATGCAGACTAGTGTTTCTTTCCTTTGTCTTCTTTTGTGCCTACTTTCTCTATCTCTTAGCTGTGCATTCCATCTCTTGGCTTTTCCTCCCCAACCTCTGGAACTGGCTGGAGTATCCTTAGCTTCACCTTCTGTGTGATCTCCCAGGTGGCATACTGAGCCTGCCCCTTTTTGAGGACATTGTCTTTTAAGGGGACTTCAACATGGCACTGAGAAGCCAAAAGGCAGCAAAAGAACTTGAAAAAGCTACACATTTTCCAGAAATCTAAGCAAACCTTTTAGCTTTTAAGAACAGCTACCATGTCTTTCTTATCCTTGTATCCAAAGCTCCTAACACAGTAATGCCACGCACATGATAGGGAAGTTGTTGACTGGGGTAGTAAGTCAATTAAAACAAGGAGAACAGAGTTATGTCATAGAAAACAAGGGACACACTCAAAAGCTGCAAGAAGAGGGATGGTTAATAACACCAAATATCAGAGAAATCAAGTATCAAGTAAAATGCTGAAAGATACTCTACTGGATTTGCAATAGGAAGGTTGATTGCAATGACATGGTTGATTTGCCAGGACAGTTTTATTAGAGGGGTGAGGGTGATGAAAGCATGATTAAATTAATAGTTGGTTGACTAATGACAGGCGAGGAAGGAAAAACAGTGAGTATGGATTATCACTTGGGGGAGCTTGGCTATGAGGCGAAAGACTGGTAACTACAGGTGAACAGATAGTTGTCCTTTTTTTTGGTTTTCCTTAAGTTTTGTTTTTTGTTTTGATTTTTCTGTCAGAGATACCAGCTAAAGGGAGGGAGCTAATGGAGAAGGAGAGGTTGAATTGGTTAGACAGGGAATGACTAACAGAACAACTTTGCCATGGAGGTGGGATGAAGGATCATGGAACAGAGGCCTTAACCTTGAGCTGAAGGCACACACCTACCTCTGTTACTGGAGGGGAAAAGTTCGTGCTAATATAGTCACAGATAAAATTGTGGGCATAGGAAATTTAGGGAATTTTCACCTGAGAGCCCTGACTTTTTACGGCAATGGGCTGGGTGACCTCATTAGGCTGGGGGTGTGAAGAGAGTGATGAAGATGGTAAAATCCTCTGGAGGAACAAGAGAGAGACCTGAGCAGGAGAATGGTTTTCAAGCTCTATTGAAGGCCACACTGAGGTTAAAGACAACAGACTTGGTCTTTGATCAAAGACCGCCACTGTGCATGGATGTGTGACTTCTTCCAGCTGAGTTCCTGGGCACATTAGATATAAAGGAAATAGGTTGTAGAAGTTTAGGGATTTACAGGTCATGAGTGGTGTTGATGATATAGTCAAAAGTGAGGTTTAGGCTAGGGTTGTAAAATAATGAACCCCTGGGGGTACCTGGATGGTTTAATCGGTTGAACGTCGAACTTTGGGTCAGGTCATGATATCACGGTTCATGAGTTCAAGCCCCATATTGGGCTCTCTGCTGTCAGCACAGTCTACTTCAGATCCTCTGTTCCCCTCTGTCTCTGCCCCTGCTCCACTTGCTGTCTCTCTCTCTCTCTCTCTCTCTCTCTCAAAAGCAAGCAAGCAAGCAAGCAAGCAAGCAAGCAAGCAATCAAGGAAAAATGAACCCCTGAAGGAGTTTGAGTATGAAGGGATGCCTGGGTGGCTCAGTTGGTTAAGCATCCAACTCTTGGTTTCAGGTCAGATCATGATCCCACACTAAACTCTGCACAGAAATCATGGAGCATGCTTTGGATTCTCTCTCTCCCTCTCTCTCTGCCCCTCCTCTACATTGTCTCTCAAAATAAATAAATAAATTTTTTTAAAGGAATTTGAGTATGAGAAAAGGGGTTGGTTGAGGAACTAGAGGCTTAAGAACAGTGTACTTGGTCCTTGGGAGTAGGAGAGTGAGGGAGGTTGGATGAAGTTGAGGTTATGGATGAGAGTTGTTGAATTTCATAGGTGGAGCAGCCTTAGATCACGGCAAGATCCAGGTGTGGTCCTGATAGTGGGTGGTTGATGAGGAGTGTCAGTAAACACTGAGAGACCCAGCAGAGCATCAGGTACTACATGAAGAGACAGGGTAGGGTAGTGGTAATGGTTTGGTAGTCTAAGCAAGGGACACCCAGGATTTACATTCAGGAACTTCTTACTCAGGCCACTGTGCAAGTTAACCTGCTTATTAAGTCTCAGTTGCCCATCTGTCTAAGGCTATAATCATAGCACCCACATCATGAGCTTGTTGTGAAAATTAAATGAGATCATACATGGGGAGTGCTGAGCACAATGCCTGGTACATAAGCATTCCCTAAATAACGTGAGGACTGGTATTATGGAGACCAAGCCTCCCACTGAGGATTCACGTGGTAGAAAAGGTAGCACTAACATAAAAAATACATGAAAGGACACATGGGGATGGCTTCTTTGTGAAAACAGCCTAGATTTCTGGGATCTAACCAGTTTGTGTTTGTATTCCAACCCAGACGCTTACTATGTGATTTGAGGCAAGCCATCTAATCTGTCTGAGGTCAATTGTGATGCTGTCTTGCTAATATCTTCACTCCGCTAAATATATTAAGTGCCTGCTTACTTAGTTCCAGGCATTGTGCTAAGTGTTGTAGACAAACTTGAAGAAGACATTCTCCTTCTGCTCACAATATAGCTGAGGAGACAGGAAGAGACAATTCTAATTGGGAAAACTAAGCTCTGGCACAGCTAAGACACGCAGGTAAATCCTGATTTATGCTGGAAAGAAATCTTTTGCCTGATGGAGCCATAAGCTCCCTCCCTCCTTTTTAAAGGCAAAAATAGAACTTAGTTGCAGTTCCCACTTTTTTACAGTAATGGAGTTATAGAAACTATTTTGGAAAGTAGAATGGCGAAAATTAGATCTTTTCGAAATTCCAATGGGCTGAGCAATTTGCATGTAGATGCCTCCCTGGGAAACTGTGGATGGGAGGTCTGAACAGTAGGAGCACCATGGATCCTTCCTTGCTTTACTCAGGTCCTCAGTTTCCCCATCTGTAATGCAAGGATAGTAACAGTAAGTACTTCATAGAGTTAGCGCTAAGTGAATTAATTCATGTAAAATGCTCAGGACAGTATCTGGCACATGGTGAGCAGTCAGAGTATGTTATCTAGTATTATTTTGTAAGTGATGATCTTATAAAGACAAGGCAAAATGTGTTCCTCAGTCTACACGGGCATCACCGGAAACTGTTGAATGAATAGATGAAAGTAACAAAAAGTAAACTAGAAATCAGGTTTAGAATGAGTATATTTGCAAAATGTCAGGGCAAAAAATGAGAAACTTTTCAACACAGCTCAAAATCAACGTTAAACAGACCTATCACAATGCCTTGAATATAGTATCTACTCAATAAATATTGGTTAGCATTTTAAGTCCTTGCTTTACAAAACAAAAATCCAAGGGAGTGCTTTATTTACAAAGCACTTTCCTTCTTCCTCTGAATAGTTGAGAAGAGAGAGACTGATTTCCCATCTCTCCTGTTGGAGCTTGAGCCCACACCCCCTGAATGGTGACTAGGCAGCTCTCCAGTTTCGCCTGGTGTGAAAGCCCCCAAGCTGCTGGGCTGCAGGTTGGAACCTGCATCTCAGTCCTTTCTCTCTGGTCTACCTCTGGAAGACTTTCCACGGGAAGATAAAGATTTCTGGTATCAGAATCTCTTCTCTAGGAATCCTCTTTCCTTGTCTATATTGCAGAAGTTGAAAGAGAAAAGTTGGTGCAAATAGAAGTCAGATGGGAGAATGGCCCACAGGGGTTTTCTCTACAGTCCCTTGGGAAGCTACTATCATTTTCTTCCAATCAAATGTTTCCCCAACAATTTAAGTGATTTTGGAACTTTAGAGAAAGTCCTCACCTCTTCCCTATTAATCTTGGCCCCACCCCCACTTCATCTCCTCAGGGACTTTCTTCTGAAATCTGAGTTTAAATTCAAATACAATATTCCTACAGAAACTGTGCAGCCTTCTTTTTCTGCCTGTCTGACCTCGGTTTATAAAGCTAGAATCAAGCTATCATCACAACATGCCTTTTAAAACCAACATTTGCCATGTTATGAAAGAGATAGATAGGGAAGAATGGTTGCCCAGGAACCTTGACACACTGCAAATCCTTATTTGTTATAATCCGAACATGATAAGATGGTTATTAGGAAGTATGTTTAGGACCAGAGTACCCACCTCTGGTAAAGGGGGCATGACAAAACCTTTAAAAAAAAGCGTGGTAAAATATAACATAAACTTACCACTTAAACCACTTTTAAGTGTACAGTGGCATTAAGTACATCTCTATTGTTGTGCGACAATCGTCACTATCATTCTCCAGACTTTTTTTTATCTTCCCAAACAGAAACTCTGTATTCATTAAACACTAAGTCACTAGGGTGCTTGGGTGGATCAGTTGGTTAAGCCTCTGACCTTGGCTCAGGTCATGATCTAACACTTGTTTGTTCAAGCTCCGAATCAGGCTCTGTGCTGACAACCCAGAGCACAGAGCCTGGAGCCTGCCTCGGATTCTGTGTCTCCTTCTCTCTCTGCCCCTCCCCTGCTCGTGCTCTGTCTGTCTTTCACTCAAAAATAAACAGTAAAATAAAACAGAACAAAACACACTAACTACCATTCTTGCTTTCCTCCAGCTCCTGGCAACCACCATTCCGCTTTCCGTCTCTATGAATTTCACTATTCTAGGTATCTCATATACATGAAACCATACTGTGTTTTTGTGTGTGGTGTCTGGCTTATTTCAATGAACATAATGTCTTCAATGTTCATCTATATGTGGTACAAGAATTACATTCCGCTTAAAGGCACTTTTAACCTTTTTGACAATTCTACTTGTCTTGAAACTCTTTCAAAGATAGGATGGTTGGTAAAAGGGCAAGTCTTGCTGGCTGTATTTACTCATCCATAAAATAGTTTTGAGTTTTATACTATCATTAAAACCTGTCCAAGTAGGCATCACAAACCTATGGGATCCAGACACATGAGTGATAAAGCAGAGTAGAAGGAGGCAATGGTGAAAAGGAGAACCTTGCCTCTCATAAAGGTGGCCACTGCCACCCAGTTTCAATCCATTATTCCCCAGGATGTAAAGTAGGCCCAGAATTGCATGGACAAGTCTCCTAATTTTCACATCAGTACTGTTGGTCCAAAAGGAACATATTTCCAAGTAAGATCTGGCTGTGGGCCACCAGTTAGTAGTCTCTGCTTGGTTTTAACAAGGAGCTAATTTTAGTGAGGCTTCATTCATTCATTCATTCATTGACGTAATAAATGTTTACTGGGTGTCTACTACCCGCTAAAACTACACACATAAGATATGGTTTAAAAATATATATGGCAGGAGAGCAAATAATGGCAGCATAAGTGCTGTAACAGTAAGATAATAATGACTTACATTTATTGAGTACTTCCTATGTGCCAGGAAGTTAAGAACTTACTCGTATTAACTAATTTAAGCCTTGCAACAATCCTATGACTAGGCATAAATGCTTCCATTTTAATTATGAAAAGACAAGCGCTAAGCGTCAAATCACTTGTCCAGAGTCACACCGATGGAAAGTGCTGATTCAGGATTTGAATTCAGATTGATTCTAGAGCCCAAGGTCAAGACTGGAATAGGTTGGAAGGGGCTCAGAGGGCGGGGTGTAGACGGTTAACTTTTGGATCTACGAAGACTTCCAGAAGAGGTTAACTTTTGCCTTGTCTTGAAGGATGATTTCAGCAAACAAGGCTGGGAGTGCAATCCAGGCAGAGGAAGTTGAGGCAGGGATCAAACTTTAACGTTAGCGGGAAATAAGTCTCAAGAGGTCGCTCTCAGGGTCTCCAAAGTCACCTATTCAACTATTTTCAGGTGTGGTATCAGTTTACCGAGGGCTTATGTTTCAGTACTAGCAGTGATGGTAGGATGGTGTAGAAGCAGGGGAGCATTTACGTGTTCCAGAGAGCGAAACGAGCCTTAATTTCTCCTGGCGCAAACGAGCGCCACCACCGCGGTCCTGCCCACTGCCCACGACCACCTTTAGGGACTACCTTTAGGGACTACAAGTCCCGTCATGCAAGTCCCGTCATGCAGGGCGCGCCGAGAGCTCGGCGACCTGCCCCGCCCCGCCCCAGCTCCGCCCCCTCCCCGCCCCTCCCTCCCGTAGCCCCCTCCCGCCCGGCCAGCCCCGAAGAGTTGCCCGGTGGCCGAGGCAGACGGAAGCCGAGGGAGAGTCTCGGCAGCAGCAGGATGGGGGACTCCAAAGTGAAAGTGGCCGTGAGGATCCGGCCCATGAACCGGAGAGGTGAGAGCCGAGCCCACCCGGGGCCGCCACGGTGGAGGCGGCAGGTGCCTGGCGCGCCCTTCCCTCAGCCGCGGCCGCCGTGTGGGGTCCGGCCGGCCCCGCCCCTGCAGTCCGCGACTAAGCGAGAGGGCGGCCCGCGCACCCCGAATTCTAGCTCCCCGCGCCCGCCCGTCGTGCGCGGGG